>NC_136263.1:84004889-84512389 GCF_964187855.1 Myxine glutinosa | reverse complement strand
ATTAGAGAGTTTTTTTCAAAAGTCTATGCAAAACAAAATGTTTGTGAGCAAACCATGGAATTTTTAACTTCTCACCTTTCATCCCTAACTGAGCCTCAGTGCCTGGGCCTGGATTCAACAATTACTTTGCCTGAGCTAACGCAGGCCCTAAGTGAAATGGACTCGGGGAAAGCTCCTGGGATTGACGGCCTACCGGCAGAATTTTTCTTGGCTTTTTGGGACCTTTTGGGCCCTGAATTATTGAATGTCCTGGATTCATCCTTGGTGCTTGGAGAACTCCCACTAAGCTTCAGAAGAGCAGTGGTGTCGCTGATTCCAAAGACTGGCGATCTACGACAGATAAAGAATTGGCGGCCGGTCTCGTTATTATGTACGGACTATAAAATATTGTCAAAAGTGTTGGCCAGTCGGTTGAAGACGGTAATCGGTGATCTAGTCCACCATGATCAGAGTTACTGCATCCCAAACAGATCTATTTATGATAATATTTTTTTGATTAGAGATTTAATGGAATGTGATTGCTTGGAAAAAGATTTTGGGATAATATTCCTGGATTTGGAAAGGGCTTTTGACAGTGTGGATCATTTTTTTTGTATCGGGTGCTAGAAGCATGTGGATTTGGTGTCAATTTTAGGGCCTACGTGACTTTGTTGTACAACAACATATTTAGTTTATTTAAAATAAATAACGAACTCAGCTCTCCGGTACAGGTTCAAAGAGGGGTGAGACAAGGATGCCCGGTTTCTGGGTTATTATTTTCCTTGGTAATGGAATCACTCCTAATTTTATTTAGGAAAAATATTTCAGGAGTGACTGTATCCCCTGGGAGTCCTTCAGTAGTTGTATCGGCTTATGCAGATGATGTCTGTGTGGTTGTTAAGAAGGAGAGTGATATCCCAGCACTTGTTGAATGTTTAAATCTTTTTTGCCTCGCTTCTTCTTTGAAGTGTAACTGGGACAAGAGTAAGGCCTTATGGATTCCCTGTCTCAAGAACATTCCACCTGGAAGAGTGCTGGTACCACCTGTGCATCTACCAACAAAGTTAAAATGGGTGGAAGACGGAGTCAAATACCTTGGGGTTTTCCTGGGATCTCCACATTACGTCCTCAAAAATTGGGACGGGATTGTTGAGCATGTCAAAAAAAGACTGGGACTGTGGAAACGAGCTCTGCCCCACCTTTCCTACAAAGGCAGGGTTCTAGTGGTGAATAATTTGGTGGCTTCTTCCCTGTGGCATAGGTTTATCTGCCTTCAGCCGCCAGAGGCACTACTAAAGGCAGTGCAGAGGCTACTCGTGGATTTTTTTTGGAGTGGTCACCATTGGTTACTACCAAATGTCATATGTAGCCCCTTGTCTGAAGGTGGCCAGGGACTGATCGACATAAAAAGTCGTATCATGGCTTTTCGGCTGTGTACCATACAGCAGTTGCTGTACAAGGAACGACTGCCAAGCCGACTTCTGGCCTATCACGTGCTGCGAAAAGCAAGCGGGCTCGGATATGGCCTTGAACTTTTCTTAGTCCAACTCCAACATGTCGACACATCTCATCTACCATCATTCTATCAGAGCCTTCTGAATGCCTGGCAAAGCCTTTCGACTAGTCGCCAGCAAGAAACCTATGCTACAAGCATGTTTGTGGAAGAACCCCTTTTTTACAACCTACTGTTTCCTGCAATTCCAAGAAGCCGAGACTTTTATCAACACTTTATTACAGCGGGCATAATCAAAGTGTTGGACCTCCGCCAGGATTCTGGTTGGGGGTGGAAGACGGTGCAAGAGATAGCCGATATGACTGGAATATGGTCAAACAGAATAATCGGAAGAATACTAAAGGGAATAGTAAAGAAAAGCTTCCAACTTGGACTAAGATGGACCCAGGAAGTTTTGGTGACATCCAATGACTGGCATTTTCCTGGTTTATTGGTACAGCCTAGTCACAGAGACTTGCCCCCAATTAGTGAGGGACAAAACATTTTTCAGAAATGCAGTAGTAAAGACCTGTATCGGTTATGCACTGCAGTTCTGCTTGGGAACTCACCGTTAAATGGAGTGGCCAGGTGGAAAGGGCTAATGCCGGAAGGACTCCCATCTGAGCCTGCATGGGAATCAGTATACAGTAAGCTGGTAAGCAAAAGGACAGGTGATCTCCAGTGGCGAATGATACACTGGATCATTCCATCTAATAAATTAGTGAGTCATTTCGCGCCCATATCTACGTGTTGCCCGTTCTGTGTTTACACAGAGGATGTGTTCCATGCATACGTTGATTGTGCAAGGCTTGTGCCTTTATTTCAATGGCTGAACTACATGGCTGGAAAAATGAAGATCACTTTTTCTCTGCGATCATTTATTTTTGGTTTCAATGATATGAAAGAACATGTACATATGTTGTTTTTGTTTTTAGTGGCCACAGCGAAAATGGCAATTTATTTATCGAGGAAGGAAAAACTGAAAGGAAAGCCGATTGGGCAATGTGATGTCTTGTTCTTTTTTAATGCCTTGATATCTGCAAGACTCAAACTTGAATTTTGTGATTCTGGAAGAAAGAAATGTATTGATGAGTTTATGAACATCTGGTGTTTTGATGGGATCTGCATGGTGCAGGAGAATGAATTATTGATATATTTGTAGGTTTGTTGGGATTGAATCAGTGTGTGGTCGGTTTTTCTGTTGTTGTTTTTCTTTTCTAGTTCATTGGACTGTTTTGATTTCCTGTCATTATCTCTTTTTCTTTTCTGTATTTTTGATTATTGTGCCTGTATTGAATAGTATCTTCACCGACTGGCTTGTATTTTTATATTTTTGTAATAAAAAGTCTAAAAAGTCAAAAAGTCTTTCTCTCTCTTTCTCTCTCTTTCTCTCTCTTTCTCTCTCTTTCCTGGTTGGGGCGTGTTGATCTCTCGATGTTTCCTGGTTGCTGCACGACACGAGGTGCACGAGGATGAACGGTCGGAGGACCGGGTGTGTGTGTGTTGTTGAGCGAGTCTTTGCAAAGCGATGCTCATACGATTGCAAGCCAGGTTGGAGGTTCAACTTTTGCCAATACAGCAAGACTCATTTGGACTGTGTGTCGGGCGGAATACTTACGTCTCCTGAAGAGCGTGA
Source organism: Myxine glutinosa (assembly GCF_964187855.1). NCBI lineage: Eukaryota > Metazoa > Chordata > Myxini > Myxiniformes > Myxinidae > Myxine > Myxine glutinosa. The sequence continues at coordinate 84,509,282 of NC_136263.1, read as the reverse complement.
GGGGCGCCTTTTGAGCGCTGATTATACTGGGAGGCCTGCCTCGAGGATGATTCGTGCAACTCGAAGTGGAGCCGGAATTCAAGGCTCCAAGCCAACAAGGAATCCAAGTCAACAAGGTTCATTGGACGATAACAGTGAATATCGCACCTACGTTTGCTACTGTACTGTTACTTTCAATACAGTTTATTGTTTAATTCCTGTAAGTGCTGTCATGTTCCTTGTAGTGTGCCCACAAGTCACAGACACCGGCTAACAAGTTCCCCCGGTAGAAGGACTAGAAAACCTTACAAGATAGCTTATAGCCAGTACCTTAACAAACATTGTGGATCGCAAATTATGTGGTCTTCTTGGATAACCCTTGATACCCGTTTGCACTGTTTGCTGTCTCAGAGTGTGGTTGTTGTCTGGACAGCAGATTCTGCACTATAAACTAATTCACGTTCCCATGTTGGTTGCATGTCAGATGTGAATGACTGTCTTTGGCGAATGGCAAATATGATAATATAAATAAAGTAAAAGGTTTGCGGTTTACACGATGTCTTGGCTCTTAAAAGAGCTATTTATATTCCTTTGTAGCGGTTACCGCTGGATGCACACAATCGCCTTGCACCGGCCAGAACACGGCCAGACGCGCCTCGCCCGGGCATGCCCGGATCACTGTTCCCGGGCACGCCCGAACCTCCCGGGCACGCCCGGTCTCGTCTTTCCCGGGCATGCCCGCTCTCGCCTTTCCAGGGCTCGCCCAGAGCGTCCGGGCATGCTCGCTATCGCCTTTCCAGGGCTCGCCCAGAGCGTCCGGGCATGCCCGCTATCGCCTTTCCAGGGCTCGCCCAGAGCGTCCGGGCATGCCCGCTATCGCCTTTCCAGGGCTCGCCCAGAGCGTCCGGGCATGCCCGCTATCGCCTTTCCAGTGCTCGTCCAGAGCGCCTGGGCACGCCCAGCCTCGACTTGCCAGGCCGCAGCCAAACACGCCCGGGCAGGTCCAGACTCGCCTTTCCAAGGCTCGCCCTTGATACCCGGGCATGCCCGGTATAGCTTTTGCCAGGCAAACTTCCCGACATAAATGTGTATATATATTGCTGCCCGATAAACGGGCTTTTCAGAATACCTGAGCTGTTTTGTTTCAATAAAGCAACTCGGACGAATTCCGTCTTTGGTCGCGTCAATTCTTTCGACTCGCGTTGGAGCGCAGTTCCTTCATTGGTGACCTACCGACATGGATACGGCAGTGACGCTTAAACTGCCTACCTTCTGGGAGGCTCACGCGGCTGTTTGGTTCGCTCAGGCGGATTCCCAGTTCGCCCTGCGAGGCATCACCGCGGACGACACCCGCTTCCACCATGTTGTGGCGGCGCTCGGTTCCGCCACCGCGGCCCGCGCCTTGAGCCTCCTCCAGCACCCGCCGGCTGCTGACAAATACGACGCGCTGAAGACACTCCTCGACGCTTTCGCCCTCTCACCGGCAGCACGCGCACGGCGCCTGCTTGACCTGCCCGAGCTCGGCGACACGCGCCCGTCCGAGCGCATGGACTATATGCTCTCGTTGCTCGGTGAGCACTCTCCGGATTTTCTGTTCCGCGAGCTGTTCCTTCGCCAGCTGCCTCACCCGGTACGCCTCGCCCTGGCTGGCACGTTGATCACGGATTCCCGCGCCCTCGCCAGGGAAGCCGATAAGATCTCCTCGGCGGGCCAGCACATCGGCGCGGTTACCTGGAGCCCGCCGCCGTCCGAGACAACGCCCGAGCGCCCTGCGCGGTTGGAGGCCGAACTGCCGGTGCAACTGGCGGCCGCCACGCCGCACCGCCCGCTTCCGACACGACGGCCGGGGCCTCCACCTGACCAGGCGTGGTGTTATTACCACGCCAGGTTCGGACACAAGGCTCAGACGTGCCGGCCCCCGTGCACTTTCGGCAGGTCGGGAAACGGCCGGGCCGGCGTTCATTCCCAGCCATGAGCGCCGGCCACTCGGGCAACTTGCTGTTTATTCGGGACAAAGCGTCTGGGCGGCGTTTCCTGTGTGACACCGGCGCCCAACTGAGCGTCATACCCGCCTCTGAGCAGGACAGGCTGGACGCAGTTTGCGGCCCCTCTTTGGTCGCTGCTAATGGCTCGGCCATACGCACTTTCGGCCCATGCGTCGTCACCCTCTGCTTCGGCAGCCAGCGCTTTCAATGGACTTTTGTTACCGCCAGCGTCCCCGTGGCTTTGCTGGGCGCCGACTTCCTCTGCGCGCACGGGCTGCTGGTCGACGTCAAACGACGTCGCCTTGTCCACGCCGAGACCTTGAGCTCCCTGGCGTGCACAATGAGCAGCTCCGCGCCGACCGAACTGGCGTGCGCCCTCCCGGCAACGAACGAGTTCGCTCGCCTGCTCGTGGAATTCCCGGCCCTCACGCGGCCGACGTTTTCGGCCGTCGCGGTGCGGCACGGGATCGAGCACCACATACCCACTACGGGCCCGCCGGTCTACGCCAGGGCCCGCCGCCTCGACCCAGCCAAGCTCGCCGTGGCGAAGGCCGAATTCGACGCGTTGGAGCACCTCGGCATCGTGCGGCGCTCCGATAGCGCGTGGGCCTCGCCACTGCACATCGTGCCAAAGCCGGGGGGTGGATGGCGCCCGTGTGGCGACTACCGCCGTCTCAATGACACTACCACCCCCGACAAGTACCCGATCCCGCATATTCAGGCCTTTTCCGCCCGTTTGGCGGGACGGGTCATCTTTTCGAAAATTGACCTGATACGGGGCTACCACCAGGTACCTGTCCGGGCGGCCGACGTCCCGAAGACGGCCGTCATCACGCCATTCGGCCTGTTCGAATTTTTGCGGATGCCGTTTGGCCTCAAGAACGCGGCCCAGGCGTTCCAGCGCTTGATGGACGGCGTGCTGCGCGACCTGCCGTTTCTTTTCGTCTATCTGGACGACATCCTCGTCGCCAGCACGTCCCGCGCCGAGCACCTCCTCCACCTCCGAACACTGTTCGGTCGCCTCAGCGAGCACGGCTTAATTGTCAACCCGGTCAAATGCCACTTCGGCGCGACGACCGTTGACTTTTTGGGCCACCGCATCACCAAGACCGGGGCCGTGCCGCTGCCGACCAAGGTCGAGGCCATCACCACGTTCCCGCGTCTCCGTCCATCAAGGCCCTCCAAGAGTTCCTCGGCATGGTGAATTTTTATCACCGATTCGTGCCCCGCGCTGCTCAGCTCATGCGGCCCCTTTACGAGGCCCTCCGGGGCAAGCCGGCCAAGCATGACATTGTTTGGTCCGCGGCCATGGACGCGGCCTTTGCCAGCGCCAAACGGGCCCTCGCCGATGCAACGCTGCTGGCTCACCCGGTGCTCAACGCGCCCATCGCCCTCACTACGGACGCCTCCAACTACGCGGTGGGCACCGTCCATGAGCAATGGGTGGACGGGGTTTGGCAGCCACTCGCTTTTTTCAGCCGGCAACTCCGGCCGAACGAGTTAAACTACAGCACGTTCGACCGCGAGCTGCTCGGGCTATTCCTGGCCGTTCGCCATTTCCGACACCTCCTGGAGGGCCGCCCGTTCACGGCTTTCGTTGACCACAAGCCGTTGGTCTACGCAATGGCTAAGGTCACGGAGCCGTGGTCGGCCCGCCAGCAGCGCCACCTCTCCGCCGTGTCGGAGTTCACCACGGACATCCAGCACTTCGCCGGCAAAGACAACGCCGTGGCCGACTGCCTTTCGCGGGCCAGCGCGAACGCGGTCCACCTCGGCGTGGACTTCGCGCTCATGGCGGCCGACCAGACCACCGACGCCTCGGTGCAGGCACTCCGCGCGGCGGACACGGGCCTCCGCCTGGCCGACATCCCCTTCGCGGGCACCGTCCTGCTCTGCGACGTCTCCCAGGGCCAGCCTCGCCCCATCGTGCCCATTTCCTGGCAGCGCCGCATCTTCGCCTCCATCCACGGCCTTTCTCACCCGGGCCGGAAAGCTTCTCAGAAGCTGGTGTCGGCGCGTTTCGTCTGGCATGGCCTTCGACGAAACATCCGCGACTGGGCCAACGCCTGCACGGCCTGCCAGCGAGCCAAGGTCCACCGCCACACCCAGGCCCCGCTGGCACCTTTCGCCGTGCCTGAACGGCATTTCGACCACGTCCACATGGACCTGGTGGGTCCCCTGCCCCCCTCGCGGGGGTTCACCCACCTGCTCACCATGGTGGACAGGACCACCAGGTGGCCGGAGGCCGTGCCCCTCACCTCCACCACCACCGCCGACGTGGCGCAGGCGTTCATCGCCACCTGGGTTGCGCGCTTCGGCGCACCAGCGGACATCTCGTCCGACCGCGGCCCACAGTTCACGTCTGAGCTTTGGGGCGCGGTCGCCCGTTCGTTGGGGGTCACGCTGCACCGCACCACGGCCTACCACCCCCAAGCCAATGGGTTGTGCGAGCGGTTTCACCGCTCCATGAAGGCCGCACTCATGGCCGGCCTTCAGGACGACGGTTGGGCCGACCGGCTGCCGTGGGTCCTTTTGGGCCTTCGCACGGCCCCCAAGGAAGACCTCCAGGTGTCCGCCGCCGAGCTCGTCTACGGCCAGCCGCTCCGCGTCCCGGGCGAATTCGTGCCCGACGCTACCAGTCCCTGGTCTGCCGCTCGCCAGCGCTCGGACCTCCAGGAGGCCGCCCGACGATTTGCCCCCGTGATGACGTTCCGCCACGGTGGCCCCCAGTCCTACGTCCCCCCGGTGCTTCGCACAGCGGAGTACGCCTTTGTGCGTCATGACGCGCACCGGGGGCCACTCCGGCCGCCGTATGACGGGCCCTTCCGGGTCCTGCGACGGGGCGACAAGTCTTTGATCGTCGACTTCGGCGGCCGGCCGGACCGGATTTCTGTGGACCGCCTCAAACCGGCGCACATGGACGTCGACCGACCACCACGGTTGGCCCTTCCTCCACGGCGAGGCCGCCCCCCATCCACAGTTCCCCCCGCTCGACCACCCACCACCACGTCGGACCCCTCCCCACGACCCTCCGGGGGTCGCTTCGGCCGGGTCATCCGGACCCCCCTTAAATTGACCCTGCCGGTGCAGATCGATTCTGGAGGGGCGTGTGTAGCGGTTACCGCTGGATGCACACAATCGCCTTGCACCGGCCAGAACACGGCCAGATGCGCCTCTCCCGGGCATGCCCGGACTCACTGTTCCCGGGCACGCCCGAACCTCCCGGGCACGCCCGGTCTCGTCTTTCCCAGGCATGCCCGCTCTCGCCTTTCCAGGGCTCGCCAAGAGCATCCGGGCATGCCCGCTATCGCCTTTCCAGGGCTCGCCCAGAGCGTCCGGGCATGCCCGCTATCGCCTTTCCAGGGCTCGCCCAGAGGGTCCGGGCATGCCCGCTATCGCCTTTCCAGGGCTCGCCCAGAGCGTCCGGGCATGCCCGCTATCGCCTTTCCAGTGCTCGTCCAGAGCGCCCGGGCACGCCCAGCCTCAACTTGCCAGGCCGCAGCCAAACACGCCCGGGCAGGTCCAGACTCGCCTTTCCAAGGCTCGCCCTTGATACCCGGGCATGCCCGGTATAGCTTTTGCCGGGCAAACTTCCCGACATAAATGTGTATATTTATTGCTGCCCGATAAACGGGCTTTTCAGAATACCTGAGCTGTTTTGTTTCAATAAAGCAACTCGGACGAATTCCGTCTTTGGTCGCGTCAATTCTTTCGACTCGCGTTGGAGCGCAGTTCCTTCACCTTATCTTTTAAAAATAACTCCAAAGCCAAAGAAAATGAATAAAAGTAAGCCTCTGTAGCGGTTACCGGAAGCATGACATAATCACCTTGCACCGGCCGATGACGCAACCGGCGAGCGGTCACTCGTCCGGACTCGCCCGGGCGTGTCCAGACTTGCCTTTCCCGGGCGAACACTTGGCTTACCTATTTGCATACCACGCCCTGCCTGAGAGGCGTGGCTTTTTTGTGTTGAACTTTACTTATAAATTGCCGCCCGTTCGATGGGCTGATTCAGTGCTTTTGAGTTCTTTCGAGTTGAGCTAAAATAAATAGCTCAGTGAAACTTCGTTCCTGGTGTCATCCATTTTGTCTGACTTTATCGTGCGAGCATAGCTCCCACAATTGGTGACCCCTTTTCAAGAACATGGCGATGGAGTCATCTGTAGCTTTGAAGCTCCCTGGCTTTTGGGAATCGCACGCAGCCGTCTGGTTCCCCCAAGCAGATTCTCAATTCGCCCTGCGGAACATTACGGAGGACACGGCGCGTTACCACCATGTGGTCTCCGCGCTCAATGCCTCCACCGCTGCCCGGGTCCTGAGCTTCCTACAGAACCCGCCGAACGCTGACAAATACGGTGCGCTCAAAGGCCTACTCCTCGGTGCGTTTGGACTCACAGAGACCGAATGCGCGCGACAACTACTCGACCTCCCGGAGCTGGGCGAGGCCCGTCCATCCTACCGCATGGACCACATGCTTGCTCAACTCGGTCACCACAGCCCGGACTTCCTCTTCCACGAGCTGTTCCTCCGGTGGCTACCCGGGCAGGTACGGTTAGCTTTGGCTAACTCGCCCATCACGGACCCTCGCGCCCTGGCCAAGGAGGCCGATAAATTTTTCTCGGCCAGGCGACACGTGGGAGCGGCCGCCTGGAACCCTGGGCCGACCGAGGCAATGCCCGCGCCACGACCGGCGCCACCACCGGCCGAGTCAGCGCCACTGGCGGCAGTGGCCGCCGCGACGCCCCGTCGACCGCCGGAGCCTCCACCAGAGCGGACCATGTGCTATTACCACGCCAGGTTCTGGCAGAAGGCCAGAACGTGCCGCCCACCGTGCACTTTCGGCAGGTCGGGAAACGACCAGGCCGGCGCTCGCTGCCTGCCATGAGCATCGACCGTTCAGGTAGCCTTCTGTTTATCACGGACACAGCGTCCGGGTGGCGCTTTTTGTGTGACACCGGCGCTCAGCTGAGCGTGAAACCCGCCTCGGTGCAGGACAAACAGGCCGCGCTGTGCGGCACTGCCTTGGTCGCCGCAAACGGCTCCTCCATCCGCACCTTAGGTTCGCGCAGCGTCGCATTCTGCTTCGGGGGCCAGCGCTTCAGGTGGGACTTCATCATGGCGAACGTGCCCATGGCCTTGCTGGGTGCAGATTTTCTTTGTGCGCATGGGCTTTTGGTCGACGTCAAACGGCGTCAGCTCATCAACGCAGAGACCTTCAGCTCGCTCGCTTGCTCATTGAGCGGCTCCGCTCCGCCAAAGCTAGCCTGCGTGCTCCTGTCCGTGGACGATTTCACCCGCCTACTCGCCGAGTTTCCCGCCCTCACGCAGCCGACGTTTTTGGCCGTCGCCGTCGAGCACGGCGTCGAACACCACATCCCGACCACAGGTCCACCGGTCTACGCCAGGGCTCGCCGCCTCGACCCGGCCAAACTCGCCGTGGCGAAGGCGGAATTCGATGCGCTGGAGTGATTGGGCATTGTGCGGCGCTCGAATAGTGCATGGGCTTCACCCCTGCACATCGTGCCCAAACCGGGTGGCGGATGGCGACCATGCGGCGATTACCGCCACCTCAACGATGCCACCACCCCCGACCGGTACCCGATACCACACATACAGGACTTTTCCGCCCGTTTGGCGGGGCGGGTGATCTTTTCCAAGGTCGACCTCATTCGGGGCTACCACCAGGTACCCGTCCGGCCGGCCGACGTGCCGAAGACGGCGGTAATTACATATTTTGGCCTCTTCGAGTTCCTTCGCATGCCGTTCGGCCTTAAGAACGCGGCCCAGGCCTTCCAGCGGATGATGCACAGCGTGCTGCGCGACCTCACCTTCCTTTTCGTCTACTTGGACGACATTCTCATTGCCAGCACTTCCCGGGCGGAGCACCTCATCCACCTGCGCACGCTTTTTGAGCGCATAGGCCAGCACGGCCTCATCAACCCGGCGAAATGCCAGTTTGGGGTAACGGCCGTCGACTTCCTGGGGCACCGCATCACGAAGCGTGGGGCCGTCCCGCTGCCTACCAAGGTGGAGGCAGCCACAAGTTTCCTGCACCCCCGCTCCATCAAGGCCCTGCAGGAATTTTTGGGGATGGTAAATTTCTACCACCGGTTCGTGCCTCGCGCCGCCCAAGTCATGCGCTCCCTGTACGAAGCCCTCCGGGGCAAGCCAGCCAAGCACGACGTTGCCTGGACCCAAGGGATGGACGAGGTGTTCACGGGCACTAAGCTGGCCCTCGCCAACGCGACCACGCTGGTGCACCCGGCGCTCGACGCACCCATCGCCCTTGCCACGGACGCTTCTGACTACGCGGTGGGCGCCGTGCATGAACAGTGGGTGAACGGGGCTTGGCAACCGCTGGCCGTCTTCAGCCGGCAGCTTCGCCCTAGCGAGCGCAAGTATCGCGCTTTCGACCGCGAGCTCCTTGGCCTTTACCTGGCCGTTCGCCACTTCCGCCATCTTTTAGAGGGCCGCCCGTTCACGGCGTTTGTGGACCACAAACCCCTGGTGTTTGCCATGGCCAAGGTTATGGAGCCGTGGTCGGCCCGCCAGCAGCGCCACCTCTCTGCCGTGTCCGAATTTACGACGGACATCCGGCACGTCACGGGCAAGGACAACGCTGTGGCCGATTGCCTCTCCCGGTTCGGTGCGAATGCCGTCCACCTGGGTGTGGACTTCGCCCACATGGCGGCCGACCAGACCGCCGACCCCACGGTGCAAGCCCTCCGGACAGCGGACACAGGCCTGCGGTTGGCCGACGTCCCCTTTGAGGACACAGGCACAGTTTTCCTGTGCGACGTTTCCCTGGGCCAACCTCGCCCCATCGTGCCCACCGGATGGCAGCGGCACATTTTTGACGCCCTCCACGGCCTTTCCCACCCGGGCTGGAAAGCGTCGCAGAAGCTCGTGGCAGCAAAGTTCGTCTGGCACGGGCTCTGTAAGGACGTCCGCGACTGGGCCAACGCCTGTGTCGCCTGCCAGCACACGAAGGTCCACCGGCACACCCAGGCCCAGTTGGCACCATTCGACGTGTCCGCGCGGCGTTTCGACCACGTCAATGTGGACCTGGTGGGACCCCGTCCCTCCTCGCGGGGTTTCACCCACCTCCTCACGATGGTGGACAAGACCACCAAGTGGCCGGAGGCCGTCCCGCTGGCATCAACATCATCCGCCGACGTGGCGCAGGCCTTCATTGGCACCTGGATTGCCCGTTTCGGCACGCCCTCAGACATCTCCTCCAACAGAGGCCCGCAATTCGCCTCCGAGCTTTGGGGTGCGGTCGCCCAGGCCTTGGGGGTCAAGCTACACCGCACCACGGCCTACCACCCCCAAGCTAATGGCTTGTGCGAGCGGTTCCACCGCTCGATGAAGGCCGCTCTCAGGGCCAACCTCCAGGACGATGGTTGGGCCGACAGGCTCCCGTGGGTCCTATTGGGCCTCCGAACGGCCCCTAAAGAGGATCTCCAGGCTTCCACCGCTGAGCCGGTCTACGGCCAGCCACTGCACGTGCCGGGCGAATTCATCCCTGACGCCACCGGCCCCTGGTCCGTGGCTCGCCAACGCTCGGTCCTCCAGGAGGCCGCCAGGAGGTTTGCCCACGTCCCACCACGGCTGCCCCCAACCCCACGTCCCCCCAGCACTTCGCACTGCGGAGTACGTTTTTATGTGGCACACCGGATACACCGGGGACTGCTCCAGCCGCCGTACGATGGACCTTTCCGGGTCCTGAAGAGGGACGACAAGTCGTTCATCATCGATATCGGCGGCAAGCCGGACCGCATCTCCGTGGACCGCCTCAAGCCAGCCCATTTGGACCTCGACCAACCTCCACGGTTGGCCCTTCCTCCACAATGGGGCCGTCCCCCGTCAACCAAGCCCCCCGCCCGACCATCCACCGCCCTGCCACCTACCACCCCCACACGAATCGCCAGGGGTCGTTTCGGCCGGGTCATCAAGACCCCCCTCAAACTGACTCTCCCAGTGCATGTTAATTCTGGGGGGGCGCATGTAGCGGTTACCGGAAGCATGACATAATCACCTTGCCCCGGCCGATGACGCAACCGGCGAGCGGTCACTTGTCCGGACTCGCCCGGGCGTGTCCAGACTTGCCTTTCCCGGGTAAACACTTGGCTTACCTATTTGCATACCACGCCCCGCCTGAGGCATGGCTTTTTTGTGTTGATCTTTACTTATAAATTTCCGCCCGTTCGATGGGCTGATTCAGTGCTTTTGAGTTCTTTCGAGTGGAGCTAAAATATATAGCTCGGTGAAACTTCGTTCCTGGTGTCAGCCATTTTGTCCGGCTTTATCGTGCGAGCATAGCTCCCACACCAACGTTTTTGGGCAGCATCCTCCACCCATCGACAGGATGAAGTAACTGGAACGAATGGGAACAGAGTTTATAAGACCTGCCCATCCCCATTGGCTGGTTATTGTGGGGTGCTTATTGGTTGTTCATTGTGTGTTTCTGATTGGTTAGTGTGGTCTTGCTCATAATGGGCCATTCTCTTCGAAGTGTTGACACCTATGTTGGTAGGTGTCTGCTTGTTAATGGATGAGAGCCAGATATCACTAATGTGGTAGCCTGTTTTCTTGGAGGACCATGTGATGTACGTGCATCTCTATAGCTTCTCTGATTCTCCTTATGTGCCAGTGGCTGATGGATGTGAGAGGTTTGCTGTCTGTCCATAGTATGCGATGATTATTAGTCTGTGCATGATTGACGATTGTTCATTTTTCCCGTCGCCTCGTCTGTTATGTGTTTTGTGTTCTTTCGGTCTAGTGGTGAAAGTCCTGCCAGTTTCACCGATGTAAACTTTACCGCATTCACAAGGGATGCGGTAAACACCTGAATGGTGGTTGTTGTTGTTTTATAGCCCCGGATAGTTCCTTCGAAAAATCCCGTAGCACAGAGACAGCCGATCGTTCTGGCAGGAGCAACCCAGAGATCCCCCACATCCAGGATAGTGTACCCCCACCTTCACAAAGTCAGGGCCACAACAGAGTTGGAGGGAGGTAGAGAGAGAGACTTTGACTTTTGTATACCTTTATTTAAACAAGTTAGAAAAAACAGTTATATATAGCCAACGAACAATCATAAAAGGAAGGTAAAGGATTAAAAAATAAAATGGTACAAGTGCACCTTTAAAATGAAAGGTGAGATAATTATAGACTACTTTACACAATAAGTTCTTGTAACACCATTTTTGATTAAAAAGGTCTAAATTATTTAAGTTTTGGTGAAAATAAAACTCTGCATTAGCCTGGCCATGGTAAGGGCCTTAAAAACTTAACATTGTAGTCAGAAATCAGCATCAGGGTTGGCAAGAAGTTTAGCTTTTCTTGTTTTATAAATTGCTGGCTTCCCTCAGGCTATTTCAAGATTGGTGAGCACGGATACGACAGCATTTTTGGGGTTTAACGGCAAACCGAAAATAAAATACGTAAAGAAAAAAAACATTCATATGGCAGCACAATTGTGATAGCAAAGTAAAAAGTGGGGAGAGCTTTGCAGTCAACATGAGGGTGGTGTAAATCTTCAGTGGCCATGCAAAAGGGGCATGATACGGGATTAAAAACACTAAAACGGTGTAATAAAACATTGGTAGGTAAAATCATATGTCCAATTCTCCAAGAGATATCACCAGTCTGTTTTACATTCGGCGGGGCATACATGGTGACCCATTGTGGGCAAGGGGGAGACCCCGGAGGTAGCATCCCTGTCCATCGGGATCCAAACCTATCCTTGCATAGAGTGCATTCAGAAAGTATTCAGACCCCTTCACTTTTTCACATTTTGTTATGTTGCAGCCTTATGCTTAAATCGTTTAAATTCATTTTTTCTCTCATCAAACTACACTCAATACCCCATCATAACAAAGAGAAAACAGGATTTTAGAAAGTTTTGCAAATTTATTAAAAAGAAAAAACGGAAATATCACATTTACATAAGTATTCAGACCCTTTGCTATGACACTTGAAATTTAGCTCAGGTGCCTCCCATTTCTCTTGTTCATCTTTGAGATGTTTCTACACCTTGATTGGAGTCCACCTGTGGTAAATTCAATTGATTGGACATTATTTGGAAAGGCACACACCTGTCTATATAAGGTCTTTCAGCTGACAATGCATATCAGAGCAAAAACCAAGCCATGAGGTCGAAGGAACTGCCTGCAGATCTCAGACAGGATCCACCTCTTTCAAGCTCTGACTTCATTTCTTAAATTCCTCGTAGTGTCAATTTGTTTTATAACGTGTACCCTTTCTTCTCCCTCCCCTCCCCCCACCCTTCTCCCTTCCACAGATCTCCCGATGTCCCTGTTCTCTGCTGTTGTGCTTGTGTGCTTTCCTCTCTCTCCCCCATCTTGTCTCCCCCTTTATCCCTTTATTGTTTTATGTGTCCGTTTGTTTTTTGTGTTTTATGTGCTAGCTTCTTACACGAGCCTCAATCTTGTATACAAAAAAAAAAAAAAAAATAAGGTAAAGCGAGAAGGGATGGGGGAGCTGTAGGGACAAAAACAATACACTGACTCACCATAATACAGAGCAGCTGCATACGGCGGCCATGATGCCACACAAATCACAACACGCCAGCAGGAGGCGAGAGAGGGAGCGAGAGGAAGACAGATTCACAGAGAGACAGACAAGAATGAAAGGGCTGGTCCATGGGGTCGGCACTTTTACCATGACCATGCTGCCCTGACAAACCGGGGCAGCAGGGAAGAATGGGGAAGATTTGGCCCCCAACTTATGTTGGGGGGGGGGGTACAACCACTGCAAAGAGGCATCCCGATAGTTGTCCTGAATGGTGGTTGGGAGGTCTTGTTCTTTGGTGTGTGACGATTAGATCCGAGTTTGTGTGTCGAGCGATGTAAAGAGCACATGATAATATAAACAAAAGGAATCCATGGTATATCTTCTGAAAAAGTCTACCTTTGGCCTGATATGGGTTATATATTTATTGCATATGTGTGAAGAAGAGGAAGTGTTCATGTCCAAGCATAGGAGGAGAGGAGGGGTTTCTATCTTGACTGATGTACCTGCTCACGTCTGATTTTAAGCCAGGTATGTTTAATTTCCAAAAATATTAATTAATTCCTGTGTTTTTTTTTTGGCCTGAAAGAACCTTAATACAAGAGATTTCTAAGTTAGCTTTGCTTGACACAATTTAAGGAGCTTGGAAGAAAATAAGCAAACCCATCTAGAAGACATGAGACAAAGGAGAGGCTAAATGGTGTGGAGAATATCTCTATATCTCTTGACCTACAAAGCCCTCCATAACCTGGCCCCATCCTACCTGGCTGACCTCTCCAGACACACTCCCACCCGCAACCTCCGCTCTGCTGGTACAAACCTCCTGACTCCCCCCCCCCCCCCCATCTGGACCAATTTCAGATCCTGGGGGGACAGGGCCTTCTCCATCGCTGCTCCCACCCTCTGGAACTCACTACCTCACACCATCAGAGACTCCTCCTCACTCACCACATTCAAAACATCACTCAAGACTAGTGCTGTTAGCTAGATTCAAAATCCCGTCTCGGAACCGTCTCGATAAATTTTCAATTTTCATAACGGGATCTCGGATCGGCTCGGTTCCCGGCAAAGTAAAAAAAATAAAATAAAATAAAAAATAATAAAAAAATAAATAAATAAATAATAAGGCTTCAAAAATAATGGAATTTCATTACAATATATAAACAACAATGAAAAAAATTCATTTCTGATGTTGAGTACTTAAATTCCGACTTAGCTTCCATTTACCGGGATGAAATAAAATACACCGCCTACATGCAGATGATCGGCCACCGATGGGACCGGGTTATCTCATTACAGTTTGTATTGTCGTGTAATTTCTTGCTCGGAATGTCAGAGGGAGAAAATGTTTCTGCCCAGGCATATTCGAGTCCAGGTTGGAGTTTCATTATCATTTTGTGAGTTGTGATCGCCAAGGGGCTCGCTCCCCCCCTCCCCCCCCCCCCGTTCCCCTCCCCTCCCCCGCCCGGCAATGCCGGGTACTTCTGCTATATAAATTATAAAGCAGGTGGTGTAGTGATCACCCCCCCCCCCCTCTTTATTTTGACTCTGTGACTAAAGTAAACGTAATCAACTTATCAGGCCTAAAGTGGAGATAAGATAACCAAAATACTTTCACATTCAAACCGTCAAACCAAACCCCGAGGGATTCTTACAATTTATAGATTTAGCGTTGCAATTAAACATAAACGTTCATCAAAAACTCATTTCATAAAACTACATAATGTATTGTACTTGTATTAATACATTGTGTGTAGAATAATCCGTTATAAACATGTTTTTAATCTAAATAAACATCGTCCCTCCATTCACGGGGCCTCGAGCGAGTCCCTCGATATTAATGTGCTAAAGACCATAACAACCACATTCCGTAACTCGTCTCCCAGGACGGACACGTGACCGCAGCGGGGCGGGGCGAGGCGGAGTGATACAGCGGAAGGATTCAACGGTTTAAATGAAGCCGCGATGCGGCGGATTTTCATTGTGACCTTCATCCTGATGTTACTTCTGCCACCAAAGGTGGATGGAGGTTATGTTTTCACTCCTGTCTGTTTGTCCGTTTGTTTGTGAACACAATATCTCAAAAAGTTGTGGACGGATTCGGACGAAATTTTGTGGAGATGCAGCGTGTGTGACAAGGACGACATGATTAGATGTTGGTGAAGATCCGGATTCGGAATTCGGATTCGTTTGCAGTGCATTGTTTGTTGACAAGGGGAAAATCCTGGAACAGTGAGTTTACTTTATCATCGTTTGTGTCAGTTCAGCTGCACTTGCGAAAAATGATGCTTGTGCAGAAGCAGAGTAATGAAAGCAAGGCTCAATAAATGCCTCTATTATGGAAAATATCTGCAAGAAGTTGGAATTTTAACCGGGATTTTTTTACCGAGAAATTGCGTCGATCAATTTATCTCGGGACCGTCCCGAGACCGTCTCGAAAGCCGAAACCGCTGGGATTTCGTCCCGGTCTCGGCTCGGTTGACAGCCCTACTCAAGACCCACCTGTTCAGCACTGCATTCAACATTCAATCCACAGCATTTAACCCCTGACTATCACTTCTCCTTCTCCCTCCTTTTGCTTTAAATATTTCCCTATTGATTCTTGTCTTTTTGCACTTGTTGTTTTCATGTTTTGTTATGCATTATGTTTTGCACTCTGTCAAAGCGCCTTTGGGCTTCATGAAAAGCGCTATACAAAATAAATGAATTATTATTATTATTATTATTATTATTATTATTATATCTTTGTGAAGGGAAATGGCCTTTTTCCAGAGTAAACGGTGACTTTCAAGAACTGATGGAAATGTTCCCAAATAACCATTCCTAATACATTGCACTGTTGCACAACTACCCAATTTCAAACGCTCTACTAGCTATGCCTTTTCGGCACCATAGCTCCACGGAATAGCCGATGATCGTGACTGTTCTTAAGTACTTGACTGTCATTATTGCTTCTGCACATTTAGACTTAGGCCTACCATATTGTGCACACATCTCAGTGCTATCAGGACACAATGAGGGGCAGTGGAGCAAGGAGCCCAGAAGACCTGAGCCTCTCCATCGGCCATAATATAGAGAGTGTATAATGTCTACAAATATACCTCATTCCCCATACACCACTGAATTTATTATGAGTTCTGCTCTCTGGTTTATATACAGTATTGATCCAAGGCTCATATGGTAGAGCTTGGAAATACATCACATGCAGGACAAAGACATGAGTAGACATCATTGTACTATGATTACAAGTGCATTAGCAGACGATGGATAAACATGTATGATGTATCGTGGGATTTGAACCTGTGGTCCCATCATGAGATAGAGGGTTGAATGGAAATATTAAAAAGCCAAATATGTTGGCCTGTTAGTGCATTCTTTTTATGTGATAGACCATGTGCAAGCCCTCAACTCTCTCCCCATCCCTTAAAAGAATTGTGATTGCAACAATGCATTGCAGGTATAAAATGACTGTAGTTACTGCCACGTCTGATATGCAGAATACTAACTTGTCTGCGTCGGCCAGGTAAAAAATGAATAAAATCAACAGGATCGTAACTGAGGTATGCTAACTTCTGTGAGGTCCTCGGGGGAAGATGACGTGAGGAACACGGAAGAGGTTGACGTTTCAGGTGTTCACCCTTCATCGAAGCAAAAGAGGGTTAATGCCTAAAACCTCAGCCCTCTTATGATCTGATGAAGGGCTAACGCCTGAAACGACAGCTTATTAATTTCCATGGTAGTTAGCGTACCTCAATCAAAGCCCTCTTGCTTTCATCCATCCACTGGTATATCTGGTACTGCTATCCAATTTTGTATTAACTCCTTGAAGTAAAGGATTCCCAGAATATATGACTAAGGTGCTTAACCTATCTGAATCTGGAGTTTTTTAACATAGTAAACCATTTTGGGTCAAAGTTCATAGCGAACTTTGTTCAGAAGACGATTCTGACAACTTTCCGTACGCTAATAAATCAATCCCAAAATAGGAAAAAACAGGGCAGCAGCCAAATAAATTCTGCAAAACCAGAAACTTTGTTTTTAATGAATTGAAAGGCACAGGTATAGATGAAAAGCCCATTAATTTTTTTAGGGAATAACTATTCAGCAACTTTAAAAAAAAACAAATGTCAAACTTGGTATATAATCTAAACAAAACACAAAATAATTTAAACAAAAATCAAATCCACCTCTAATGATTGATATATATATATATATATATATATATATATATATATATATATATATATATATATATATATATACACAGTCACGAGAAAAAGTAAGTACACCCCATGTAAAGTTTTGACTTTTTCAACATATTTCAACATGCAGCTATTTGATCTTCATTTCAACAATATTGAGAGATAAAGGTGATATAATATAACAAATATCATGAAACATTTACATTTTGTAGACCATTGTATAATTTAAATAAACATAAATGCAAATTTTGCATGTGGAAAAAGTAAGTACACCCCTACATTTATCACTACTTCAAATACCTAAAATTAGAATCAGGTGCACCAGCTCAGGTGCAAATGATTAGAACATGGTTAGAGAGGATCTTGGAGGAACCTGTCTTATTTAAACCTCAGACATTTAGTTTGGTTTGCTCTTTGATGTTGAAGTGTGCGGCGTCACCATGCCTAGATCAAAAGAGCTCTCTGAGGCCTTCAGAAAGAAGGTTATAGATGCCTACGAGTCTGGGAATGGATTTAAAAAGATCTCCAAACAATTTGAAATCAATCTTTCGACTGTCCGGAAGATCATCTACAAGTGGAGAAGATTCCAAACAACTGCCAACGTGTTCAGGCCAGGCCGCCCCAGCAAGTTCAACCTGAGAGCAGACCGGAAGATGCTGAAAGAAGTCTCTAGGAACCCCATAATGTCATCATGGGACCTACAGGTAGCTCTTACCACTGTTGATGTCAAAGTGCACGAGTCTACCACTAGAAAGAGGCTGCACAAATTTGATCTACATGGGAGGTGTGCCAGGAGGAAACCTTTGCTGTCCAGAAAGAACATCAGGGCAAGACTAAAGTTTGCCAATGAACACCGAGGCAAAGACCAGCACTTCTGGAACAATGTGCTCTGGACAGATGAGTCAAAGGTAGAGCTATTTGGCCACAATACCAGAAGACATGTTTGGTGAAAACCAAAGACAGCATTTGCCGACAAGAACCTGATACCAACTGCAAAGCATGGTGGTGGAAATATTATGGTTTGGGGCAGCTTTGCTGCATCAGGGCCTGGGCAGCTCACCATCATAGAATCCACTATGAATTCTTCATTGTACCAGAGGGTGCTTGAGGATAATGTGAGGCCATCTGTTGGAAAGTTGAAGCTCAACCGAAGGTGGACCTTGCAACATGACAATGACCCTAAACATACCAGTAAATCCACCAAGGAATGGCTGAAAAGAAAGAAATGGAGGGTTCTGGAATGGCCAAGACAAAGCCCGGATCTAAATCCCATCGAGATGTTGTGGGGGGATTTGGAACGTGCTGTGCATGCAAGAAACCCCTCAAACATCGCACAGCTGAAAGAATTCTGCATGGAGGAGTGGGCAAAAATTTCTTCCAGTCGATGTCAGAGACTGGTAGACAGTTATAAGAAACGCTTACTTGAGGTTGTTTCTGCCAAAGGGGGCAATACCACCTATTAGAGCCAAGGGTGTACTTACTTTTTACACATGCGAAATTTGCATTTATGTTTATTTAAATTATACAATGGACTACAAAATGTAAATGTTTCATGATATTTGTTATATTACATCACCTTAATCTGTCAATATTGTTGAAATGAAGATCAAATAGCTGTATGTTGAAATATGTTGAAAAAGTCAAAACTTTACTTGAGGTTGTTTACTTTGTACTTACTTACTTACTTACTTACTTACTTTTTCACGTGACTGTATATATATATATATATATATATATATATATATATATATATATATATATATATATATATATATATATATATATATATATATATACACACACATGTTTTAGTTTTTAGTAGGAGAAAATGAAGATTTTGTAAGTATACTTCTGACATTTAAAAACATCATCTGAGCTTGGGTCATGTTTTTCAATGTGGGGTTTGACCAAATACAGTTGCATAGAAAATGGATTCGACTAATGAAGCGGAGCTTCCATTGAGCGCAAGCCACGGGCTAACCTATTTAACATGTGAAGCACAAGGCATGGAGTCCATTCCATAGCACAGTAACTTTAATTGTTGAATTCCATAAAGTTGCTTTCAAGATTTAATTCTTTATCTCAATCATACTTTTTTTTCACAAAAATTAACCGATGAATAAGACAATTTCTAGAATTGGATGGGTTTTTTTAGCATTCCTACGTAAACTGATGACCCATGATGTTTAGAAACCAGGTTAAAATTCCTATATATACCATGTATTCAAACAATGTCGACTACAGTCTCTGTATTCCACATTATATTACAATGATGTCGACTTAGGTCTTTGTCTTACATGTGATTTATGTGCCTACTCCATTATGAACCTTAGGTCCCTGTTAAAAGAAACCCCCACATAAACAGGGAAATTGGACAAGGCTGGCTGCTTTTAGCAAGATGAGCCTTTTGAATATTCAAGTGTTCGCTATGCTTCCAAAACACAGGGACAGAGATTTTTATTTTTTGTGAACTTAGTGTAGGCTCATATAAGAGTTAATTTTATATATATATATATATATATATATATAATACACACACAGACTTTGCATTTGATATGGATTTTTTTTTCTTTTCTTGACTTGGGTTTACTTCCTGAACTCAGTATATCAATCTGGTGAGTTTCTTTTACACTTCGGTGATGTCTTTGTTGAAAGAACCATGTCACTGATTGTCTTTCGCAGCAAGAAGTCAATAACAGGATTATATCACAGGTGGCGTGACAAAATGTAAGGACAGGTACATTTGACGATTGGCTTCACAATCGGGTATATAAGGGTTGTTGCGTTCTGTATTAGTGGAAAACAACTGCTGCACATCTACAAAAGTTATTGCCGCTTCCTCTGGAGATGGTCCGTTAACTTGACAATGCTGTTTGTCATGTAGTGGTGGCTTTACAAAATTCTGGCATGAAAGAGCATGCTATTGCTCGGCAGTATGGCATCACTCAAGGTCAGGTGTCAAAGATCCTGAAACGAAATGCTCAGAGGGGTGTCCCTACTCCAATACCGAGGCCAGGACGTCCACGCAGAACCACAAGGAGAGATGATCGCCAGCTGCACCGGTTAGTCTGCAATGGCCGTACCAAGTCAGCTAATCGGCTTCGGGCTGAGTGGCATCAACTGACAAATATGCCTGTATCCAGAAGGCTAGTCAACCAACGACTGGTTCAAGCAGGCTATCGTGCCAGGCATCCCCTGAGAAAGCCATGCCTGACCAGACAACACAGCCAGCGCCGATTGCAGTGGGCCAGAGAGCACCATCAATGGCAGCCAGGACACTGGAATCATGTGACCTTCAGTGACGAGTCTAGATTTCTGGTCTATTGTCATGATGGCCGCGTCAGAGTGCGCAGACAAGTGCATGAAGCCCACAAGGAAGATTGTATAGTGCCAAGAGTCCAAGCTGGAGGTGGTGGGGTGACCGTTTGGGCTGCTTTTCATGCAGGGGGCAAAACTGACCTGGTTGTTCTGAATGGAAACCTGAACCAGTTCAAGTACAGGGTCATTCTGGAAGAAACATTGCTTCCATTTGCTCGTGCAGCCTTTCGAGGAAACTTTGTCTTCCAAGATGACAATGCACAGCCTCATCGTGCTCACATGATCCAACACTTTCTTGCTGACCGTGGTGTAGAGCATATGGAGTGGCCCTGCCGTCCCCGGATATGAATCCGATAGAGAACTTGTGGGCAGAATTAACGCGTCAAATCGACAACTTGGACCAGCAGCCTGCCTCTGTGCGTGAATTGCAGCAGGCTATTGTCACTGCATGGCAAGCGATTCCTGTCCAAACCTTGGCAAATCTCGTGAACAGCATGCCTCAACGTGTATGTGCTCTCCTGAATGCTCGTGGGGGTTACACGAAGTACTGAACTGTAATTTTACTGTCCGTAATCCCAGTCATAATTTAGCTTTTGTTTTTTGTTGAAATTTTTTTTGGCTAATGTGCAAAATAAAGAGATACTTCTGGAAAACGTACAGAAGTTTAACACAGTACTGTCCGTGAATTGAGTTCGATATCGGTTTACATCACTTTCAAGGATCAATTTATTTGCTTCGAAATGTCAAATGTGGTTTTTGTTTCTTTTAAAGGTCACATTAACAAAATCTAGAATAATTTCAACATAATTCCAATGAACTTTTGGTTCTTAGTCATCTTGAAAAGTAAGTTCACCCCCACAAAAATAATATTCCATATTAAATGCCAAGTCTGTGTGTGTGTGTGTATATGTATATATATATATATATATATATATATAAATAACAAAGTGTTTGTTTGTTTGTCTGCATGCGCTAATCTCCTGAACGGTGAAAGATAGGAGGAAACCTCTGAAACAAAAAATGTCAGGAAGGTCCCCGGGAAGGTGATAGGCTAGGTAGCGAGGCCGGTCGAAGCCCACCTCGGCTGGGCTGGGCCAATTTCGCAATTAAAAGCTAAGCTAAATTATAGGAGTCATGCTTCTACCGCCTTGAGTAAAAGCTGAATTATAGTAGTAAATGCATTCAAAAAGAACCAAAAATGTCGGGACGGGCCCCGGGAAGGTTATAGGCGAGGCCGCTTCGGCCGAGCTGGGCCAATTTCGCAATTAAAAGTTGAGCTGAATTATAGTAGTCAATTGTCTACCGCCACGAGTAAAAGCTGAATTATAGTAGTAAATTCATTCAAAAAGAACCCGGGCAACGCCGGGTGCTTTCGGCTAGTATAAAATAAAAAATAAAATAAAAAAAAACCAGAGGGGAAGGAAGAAGATGCTTTCGGCTAGTATAACATATAATAAACCGAGTGGGAGACCAGAGGGGAAGAGAGAGGGAAGCACAACAACAATAAGGAACAGGGACATCTGTGGAAGAGAGAGAGGGCTGGGGCGTGGTACATGGGATAAACAAGACTACCTGGGCTTTCAGGAAAGAAATCAGGGAATTTGAAGGTGGGTCTGGGGTGGATTGACAGGGGCAGAAAAGATCAAGGTTTTGGTTGGGGGTAGATAAGATATGGTGGTGGACAGCTGTTTTGAATACCTGGAGGGAGAAGTGGGTTTGGGAGGATACTTGGACAATTTAGTTCTGAGCTCTTGATTTTTTTCTTTATCATCTTTTTTATGTTGAAGGCTCCAGTCATGGAATATATAGTCCTTATCGCCTTGCATAAAAGAGCTGCATTGATGGAAAAGTGAAGAAACAGAGAATAGTCTCAGAGTTTTTGAGGAAGTGAAAAATCTGCTTTTTGAAAAGGTGAAGGTTGTAAGTGTTTGGGAATACATGGGAAGGTAAAAAAGTTCCAGAGTTTGGCAGTGGAGGAGAATAAACAAACATCATGAAGGCCCACCCTTGAGTTGCCAATGGCCACACAATAATCATGTGATGTAGTGGCTTGTTGAGTATTCTCTGGTCTCGCTAATGGCGGAGGTACACAAGCAGCAGGTTCTTTGGAGCAGAAACTGAAGTAGTATCTGTAGAAAATAGAAAGAGAGACAACTTTGTGATGTATTTGGAGTGGGTCGAGGTTTGAGGTCAGATTGGGAGAGTTGATAAGTCGGTTTGTTTGCAAAACCTGTCAAATCAAACAAAGATTCTGTCAAGAAATTGAACAGTTGTATGGTCTGTAGCCGTGGCTACTGGTTGCATCATTTACTGAAGGTGCGGCTATGTTGCTGATGCAGTACCCCTGTTACCAATAAGCTGGTGCTCATTTTGCCAACCTTGGAAGAATGACAGACTGGGTCAACCCACCAGGTGGTATTTCATCTGCTCCACAGGGGCTCAAACTCGAGAGCCTAAGATTTTAAGCCAGTCACCTTCACCGGTTAGCCAACACCAGGCTTAATTGAACAGTAGACAGGTGTCTTTCACACTGACAGGTGTTAATAGAGCGATCGGCCACGAGTACCTGGGGTATCGAGGACCACACCATGGACAACTATCTCTCTCGTCCCCTTTTTCACACAGGTGCATTTGCGGAGAGCTGCTCGGTGCTCTCGCAGTACATTTACAATTGCAACTATTTGCTTTCTCCTACCTCTCTTTACCTCCACCACCCTAGGTGGATGGAGGTTATGTTTTCACCCCTGTCGGTTTGTCTGTTTGTTTGTTGTTTTTTTGTATACAAGATCGTGGCTCGTGTAAGAGCTAACATTAATCACAAAAAGACAAACTGACACATCAAACATAAGATAAGGGGAGCGGGAGACAAGATGGGGAGAGAGAGAGGGAAGCACACAAGTACAACATTTGAGAGCAGGAACATCGGGAGATCTGTGGAAGGGAGAGGGCTTGGAGGGAGGAGGCATGGGAAGGGGGGGGGGGGTGGGGTGGGAATTTGTCTATCTATGTATTTATTTATTTTTTGTTTGTCTTGTCAAGACAATTTGTCTGTTTTCCCGTCTTTTACTTTGGTTAAACTCTGCTTTCCATGTTCCATCCCTTCCTTGAGAGAGAGAGCGAGGGTCCACAGCCTATGGTGATATTGAAGGGTGAAGTTTTCATCGGCCCCTAATGGGTCGCCATTGTTTTCTTGTTCTTTTTCATTGTGATCTGTGTTTAGTGGGGTCTGTAAAATTGCTAGTACATGCCGAGTGGTGCTTTTTTCCTGCTTTTAGAAAGCTGTTTCCCCTCTTCCCCCGGCCCTAACTAGGCATAGCCTGGGGAATTTTTATCGTAAAAATGGCGGCAAGTTCCTGGTGTGTGGCCTTTGACACCCTCACATGGAAACATTGCGTAGTCTGTGTTACTACTGATGAGGTCAGGGTTGAAGACATTGCTATTGCTGTTAGTAAGATTAATCTGCCACCAAAGGTGGGTGGAGGTTATGTTTTCACCCCTGTCTGTCTGTCTGTTTGTCCGACTGTGAACAAGATATCTCAAAAAGTTGTGGACGAAATTTTGCGGAGAGGTTGGGTATGTTTCAAGGACGAAATGATTACATTTCGGTGAAGATCCGGATTCGGATCCGGCTAGTATAATTTTTTAAGTGATTCTTCACCCTTGGGAGATAGTGCCAAAAATTATAAATAGCAGGATATCTCAAAATGTTATGGACGGATTTGGACGAACCTTGGTGGACTGGTTGGGTATGTAACAAGACCAAATCGATGTGGTTTTGGTGAAGATCTGAATATGGATTCAGATGTGAGAATTCTTTAATTTCCGAAGTGATTCTTCACCATTGAGTGATCAGGATAAAACCGATACATAGCAGGATATCTCAAAAGGTTATGAGCGGAATTGGACAAAACTTTGTGGACAGGATTGGTGTGTGACAAGACCGAATCGATTCAATTTTGGTGAAGATCTGAATATGGATTCGGATATGAGAATTATTTAATTTGTGAAGTGAATCTTCACCATTGGGATCGGGTGAAAACCGATATATAATATGATATTTAAAAAAGTTGTGGACGAGTTGATTAGGTGACAAGAACAAGCCGATTTGATTTTGGTTCAGGTCCGAATCCAGATCCAGCCTATCAGTGGGATAGAAAGCAAAAACTGTTCAGCCTAGCGGAGGTTTGCGCTCTACCGGGTGCCCTTCTAGTTGGAATAGAGAAGATCCACGCAGCTTCATGGGTGAACAAACGTGTAGTAATCCTTGCAGCTGAAGAAAGCTTCATACATTAAATTGTCGTTACTGGTTTGTTTCCCAATAGTGGATACTTCGTTCTGGCTTCCCCACTTGACACCCCAGTCATAAAAGTGTTGTTACCCTGCGCTCGCGAAGCGAAGGGCAGGGTTAAGCATTCGGTACATACGTGCGTGTCTGCATTTTAAAAATTCATTTTCTCGGCAAACGTTGGTCCGATTGACATTACATTTTCATCATCGGAGGGCCTCCACCTGTAGAATATTTTGGTGAATATTATGACGTCACAGGTCACGTGGTACGGGCGCCATCTTGGAAAAAACAAAAAAATTGCACCTCTATATCTCAAAAACCGCTGCACAGAAATAATTGAGACAGGTCTCATTGCAAAGAACTCTCCATGCGGAATAACATATGTGAATCATGACGTTATAGGTGCCGCCGTTATGACGTCATAATTCAATAAGTAAAAAAACTATCCGATCAGGATGAAATTTATTCAGCATATTCTTGGTATAAATTGATGCAGAAATAAAATTATCATGACGTAGGTCACGTGGTTCCGACGCCATATTGTTTTGAGTGAAAAGCCTGAAAAACCACTAAAATCAAATTTTCTCCTAAACGACTGAACAGATTGAGGCCAAACTTTGCGGGCAAAATCGCATACCCATGTCGAACAAAAAAGTCAGCGAGCATGACGTCATGCACCACATGGTTTTTTTAGTTATGACGTTTTTAAGCATAAACTTTAAAAACCTAGCTCCTCCCTCATTTTTGATCCTATTGAGGGGAAACATCACAGATGTGTTCAGCATATCAGTCTGCTAAAATGACCTTTTCGAATTTGCGATAGGTCACGTGATTTGGCAGATATAAATAATTAAACGAAAATATTTTTAAAAATTATAACTCTTGAACCGCTTCAATGATCGATGTGAAACTTCATATTATAGTATAGGTAATGAAGTGTAACATTTGTGTAAAATTTAAAGATGATTGGGTGTTCAGTCTAGAAGATAGAAGTTGTTATTGCATGAAGAAGAAGAGTCTTCTAGAGTGGGCATGGAATTAATTATCACACTGCACATGACGAGCAGGCAAAGTACGGAGCGACCTCACGGGGTCATTGTGACTTCAAATAAAATTCTGATTTCAGATTTGTCAATCGCTGAGGTATATTAACACATCACCAAAACAGATTTGGCGAAATTCCAAAGATTTTTGACTAAAATATAACATTTGTGTCTGCATTTCAGTAAAGTAAAGTGTGTGCCGTGTCAGCATTTATAAAATTTAAACGTGCCTCATTGTAAAGAACTCCATATGTGGAATAGGTGTTGTTAACGGACGTCATTGGTGCCATAATAATGCGTCATAATTCGACAGGGACAACGCTTAGTCTGATCAGTTTGAAATTTATTGAGCATGATCTATGCAACAATTATTTAGAGAATATAAATTTATGATGTCATCGCTCACGTGGTCTGGCAGCCATATTGGATCAAAAAAAAAGAAACGTTCAAAAATAGAAGAGTTGGCTTACACCAAGTTGACTGTGCAGGGTAAGTATTCTATGAATACCATCTAGTTATCAAATGCCACACCATTCATTAAGAATTAAGGACTTTTAGCAGAATTCTCTCAGTTTGGTACTGTCGTGTCCCAGATCACAATATTGCACCTGAGCTGTCGAACAACAAGCAAAGAACATTATGTCCTTCCAGCGACAGGCATACATTGTACTTCCTACACCCAAAACAACAAGTGAAGAACATTACGTCCTTCCAGTGACAGGCATACATTGTACTTCCTACAATCAATGTAAAAAGATAATAAATGTAGTATTTCCATTTCTTTTCAAAAATCATGATTACCAGGTATATGCATCAACAGAAATGTTAAAATGCTTTACCTGTGTCAATTTTGGTCACTTAAAACATTTCTGTACCCAATGTGCACCTTCTCTAACTGAGCAGATGGCCTCTTCGTCCAATATGGCTTCCCCTTTCCTGTGAAACTACCCCAGTTGATGCTGTCGTTGAAACTACCCCAGTTACTGCCTCAGACAACATAGTATCAACCTTAAAAGCCTCTGATAACACCAACATTTGGGATGGTTTTACATTCCATCCCAAATAGTTTGGGATGGAATGTAAAACGTTTGGGATGGAATGTAAAAAAGTTTGGGATGGAATGTAAAATGTGGACACGACAGTTTGTTTCCTCATTGATGAAGAGGACAACACCTCAAAATCCCTCTACATCTCATTAGGAAAAGGTGGTTGTTTTAAAGTCAGAAACGTCAGACACAGTTCTATCTGACCAGACTACTACGAGGATTCAGTATAAATCACTTGTACATGGAAATATACACACTGCCTGAACCCGAGATTAGCCTGCAGAATGTTATGGAGGAAAATTGTGTTTCACCTCCAGAAAAGTGAATGCTTGGTAAATGAGCACAACCCAGGCTTCCTCCCTTTCAGTTTCGTGTTAAATAGCAGGAGCGAGTTTCAAAAGTTCACAACGAAAAACGCCATGTTAGCGCCAGGAAGGGTCATGTTATTAACCCAACCCGTGTGAGGTATATAGAGTACAGTAGATCTTCGCTCAGTTCTGTAAGTAAATCTTACCTCATGGATGTCGGGTTTCCTCCAAATTTCTTTATTTAGTGTTATATTGGTGTTATTAATAGCATGAGCGACCGTTAAAAAAGCTAATCATACGAGTTTGTGGTTTATAATATTTTTACCTCTGGTGGAGGCCGTTGGGCCGTTGCTTCCACGGAAACGCCATGATAAGCTTTTTATAAACGTTGACTCGATGCTTGTTCAAGGAGGAAAAACACCTTGGGGAGGTGGGATAATAATACTATTGATATTGTTTTGTCATAACATTAATATTATGCTATTATCGTTATTTTTGTTATTCGAAGCGGCCTTGGAAAAACGCCACGACAAAGCTAACTTAAATTGATATAAACTCAACACGCAACCTATTGACGGCAATGGCGGGGAAAACCCGCTCGGGGGAGAAAACCCCCTTGGGGAGGGGGGAAATGAATGCGCTACAACCTGCATTATGTAACCCTTGGTCATCCTGTCAAGTTTGGTTGAGATTGGATAAGTAACGACGGAATGTATTGGCATCAAAAATTCATCAGACGGACAGACACAAATGGCGTATTTTAGTATGATGATGACCTTTCAACCCCAAGAGTCACTATGCCGACTGCCTCCGATAACATTGTTGAACACACTTATAGAACCGAGAAAGAACTCCAAATTGTTCAATGTGTTATATTTGTTTTCAAATTGTTCAAATTGTTCCCCTTCCTCCCACATTACCACCTTTAGAACCTCTACCTCCTCATGCTCCTACGAATATAGCGCAGGCTGAACCTGCACATCTCCGGTTACCCCAGAGCCTCAGGAGCCAGTGATTTAGTTTCCTGGGAGTGCTTCTGATATGTCTGAGGGGGAATCTTATGAAATAGATTTCCCTACAAGTAATGAATCAAATGTTTCACTAAGCCAAATTCTAAAATTCCATACTTTTATAAATTAACCATACTTTTTATAAAGAGACACATCGACATTAAAGATATTTTTTCTTATCTGCATGTTTTTTTTGATACGGCGAGGCATGCGGCGAGGCATCCTCTGGTCTAACGGCCACCACTTCACTGAACCTCAGTGTAGCAGGTTAAAAAAGTACATTGTGAAAGCGAAAGATGAACTGTAATGATGACTTTTGGTAGTTGAAACGTTAACGGTGTCGTGAGCCATTTACACAAACTTCAAGTGGTTAGTTAGACTTGCAATACAAAAAAATTATATGTACTTTTCTTGCAAGAGATTCACACTATACTACTCCAGTGTCCTGTGCATAATGGAACCGCATGATGAAACCAACTGTTTTGTTTTTTTCGAAGTCCCATACTGTGGGAGTTGCATTTCTGTTGCAATCCCCATTTCCGTACCTGGTGTAAGGTTACAAATAACCAGGTATCCCTTGCTGGGCTTGACTGGATCTATGTCAATCCACCTTTTATCAACCTCTCCCCTACCACAGTAATTTCCCCTCTAATTTATCAGACCAGCAATTGATTAATGTGAGTTTTGTTCACATTCTGGAGACATTTGTTTTTGAATCGTCACTCATTCTGGAAACTAAATGTCAACATTTTAAGTAACCACACTTTTAGAGCCAAATATGTCTGGTCTGGTTCACTTAATCGCAAGCACCAGTTCACAGATCAGCAATTATTGTAAGACAATATAAAGGCCCAAATTCGAAACTTTTGTCAACACTTTTGATTCCTAACTACACAAGAGGAAAGTTGAACAGAGACTAGTTTGAAAAAATAAAATCTATAGATCCCAACAAACTTAAAAACTCACTTTTCCCCCCAATAAAAGCTGAGACTGAGCGAAAAGAAGGCTTTCCTTAACACCATAATTGAAAACTAGACCCAGGGAGCATTAACAAGATTATGTTTTCAGAATTTCAAGCTGTTGGACACCAAGCCGTTTTTTCTTTGATTACGAATATGAAGTTCCTCAACCCAAATTACCACCCTGAAATTCCCTGACAACTCTGTCATCACACACCCTGTATAAATCAAGTGGGACACCAAACTCTTCTCTAACCTTTGCAAAGCAATGGAGGTTGATTTAAATTGTGTCTCCCATTTGTTTGATGTTATTTCACCTTAACCCCAGAGCAAAGGTGGAGCCTGGAGAAACCAATCACGCTTGAGGAGCTCACCATGCACTTAAGAGCCTTGGCAAAGGAAAATCACCTGGCCTTGATGGTTGCCGACTGGGTTTTTGAACTTTTCTGGGACCTAATTGGTCTTGAACTAATCTCAGGCTTCTAAGAGAGACTGGAAAAGAACTAACTCCCATCAAGCTGCAGAAGAGCAGTACTTACCTTGCTTCCCAAGAAAGGTGATCCTTTATTCATTTCCCAGTAGAGGACAGTATCATTAGTATGTACTGAATGCAAGATATTTTCCAAAGCTATTGCTTTGCAACTTTCACCTTCCGAAAAGACATTGTAAACATGGATCAAACTTATTGTATTCCTGGTCGTCATATCCATGACAATTCTGTAATTCGTGATATGATTGATGTTTGTGATATTAATCATGAAAGTGTTGGCCTTGTTTTTGTAGATCAGGAGAAGGCGTTTTATAATGTTCCTCAAGAATATTTGTCTGAAGTCTTACAAAGGTTTGGTTTTGGACCTTTTCCTTTATCATGCATACGTTTGTTATTTGCACATATCTGCCATCCTCAATATTAACAATGTACCTGTGCCCCACTTTTGTATCTTAGGCAAGGCTGTTTGTATGAAAAAGGTGTGAGGCAAGGCAGTCCACTTTCAGCTACATTATATGCCCTATCTCTTGAACCCCTCTTGAACACTTCGTAATTCTTTGTTTAGTTTTACTGTTGGAGGTTTAAACCACATTATAAAAACCATTGCCTATGCTGACTATCTGTTTGCATCGACTCCAGTGACATTGCTAGGATGATGCATGGTTTAGATATTTTAACAAAGCCTCATCAGCTAAAATTAACTGGATAAAAACAAGCAGTGGCTGGAACCCCTTACATACGTACCCCCCATTACACCCACTCTCCCTACCCTGCCCCACATCTCTCCCCACAAATATCACCTGGAGGATCCAATTTTGGGGTATTTTTATTTGCACTAGTAATTTCATAAGGCGTAACTGTGAAGGTTTGCCTGAATGCATCAAACTGATTTTATTAGAATTCAAAGGCCTACTTCCACCAATTAACTTACCATGGCAGTGTACTTGTAATAAATAACTTGGTTATTTCCATCCATTGGTACAAGGTCTTGACTCTCCAACCACCCACTGTGTTGGTCAACGAAATGAAGAAGTGTATCACTCATTTCTTCTGGTCTGGAAAACACTGGCTACTGTTACATATTTATGTGAATGTATGTGAATTACCATTCAGGTCTTTGCTTATCCGTGTGTAGTATATTAAGGGTTGTTGTGATTGGAGGGTCAGGAGCCCTTCTGAACAAGTGGCCGGAAATGGAAGTGACCGGAAACGGAAGAGAAAAAGACACGAGGAAAAAAGGACGAGTATTATTCTTCCTCGCCCCGCTCCGACAAAAGGTGGGATCGACCTTGCGCTGCGTGAAAAAGCGGCGTTCCGAAGCCTGTCTGGCGAGAGGAATTACCGGGACGTGTACCTGCCCGGTGGAGACGTCAAGTTGACGTGGGGCCGTGCATCGACCCCGCGTCTGGCATCGTTCGCGGCACCGTCCAAACAGACGCGTGCGGGTCGCACGTTGGGGCCTAACGCGCCTTGCAAGCGGCGTGGGGTTTGGCTTGCTCTACCGTATCCGCTTCGCGTGGCCACGAGAGGCTGCAGCCACGGTGCCTGGTACGATACCTGCCCGGTGGAAACACGTCCACCCGGGGTTCGTTCAACCGCCCGAGTGCGGCGACGGCGACCATCATCTTGGTCAGGAGGGGCCCAGAGACATTGTGCGGGACCGAGACCAAAAGGGTGTCGTGAGTACTCACCGGGACACACATGTATAAGATGGCCATCTTAATCCTAGGGAATTGATTGTGAATTGGGAATTGGTGATGATTGTGTATTGTTGATTGCTCGGGGAAAATCTCCGTGGTTGTGTCATTGAAATTGTATGGTATCATTACCATTGGAAATATATCCTTGAACTTCAGTTGTCTCCTGGGTGAAATTCATATGGATTGCGTGGCGAAAGCGCATATATAATACAGCTTGCTGGCGGAGTTCCTCTCACGGTCCGGGGGTCACCGAGACCAGGTATTCACCGAGGGGACCACGTAACAGAATTGGGGGCTCGTCCAAATTACGATTTGCGGTTTCGCAATTGGGTCTACGTCCGGGATTTAAAATTGTATAAAATAATAAAATAATAATTTTTTATTAATTAAAATTTATTAATTAATTATTAATTGGTAATTTTTTTTTGAGAAATTGGGGTAAAGTCTTGGGTGAAGGTTAACAGGTGTTAACGATAGGCACCATGGCGTTTGTGGCACAGAACTTTGGGGTAACCCCGAGTGAGGCACAGTTCCGAGCGTTGCTAAAGTCGGACCTCTTGAAATTGGCCAAACATTTTAACTTGGAGGTCCGAACTAATTTGAGGAAGGCAGAGTTGCAGGCCACGGTGATACAATCTATGGTGGGATTAGGAACATGGGACGAGTTAGCCTGGGAGTGGCTACCCGAAGAACCAGAAGACGTTGAGCTCCGGAAACTGGAGTTGCAATTACGGAGCCAGGAACGGATCAAAGAAGAAGAAAGGAAAGCAGAAAAGGAAAGAGCAGAAGAAGAAAGGAAAGCAGAAAAGGAAAGAGCAGAAGAAGAAAGGAAAGCAGAAAAGGAAAGAGCAGAAGAAGAAAGGAAAGCAGAAAAGGAAAGAGCAGAAGAAGAAAGGAAAGCAGAAAAGGAAAGAGCAGAAGAGAGGAGGGAAGAGAAACAAGCGGAGGAAAGGAGAGTGGAACGAGAACTCCAGGAAAGGTTAGAAGACAAAAAAGCAGAGGAAAGGAGAGTGGAACGAGAACTCCAGGAAAGGTTGGAAGAGAAAACAGCACAAGAAAGAACCGAGGAAAGGAGAGTGGAAAGAGAACTCCAGGAAAGAAGAGAAAAGGAACAAGCAGAGGAAAGGAGAGCTGCAAGGGACCTCGAAGCAGAGGAGAGAAAAGCGGAAAGGGAATTAAAGGAACGTGACATGGAGCTTCAGCAAGAAATCAAATTCAAGGAGCTGGAGTTAATGAGAGAACGGGGAGAGGCACCACCCTTGCTGACGGGGTCGACACCGAACCAGAAAACCTGGGATGTGGGCAGACATGTGAGGCTGGTTCCACCGTTCAGTGAAAAGGAAGTCGCGAAATTTTTCCCACACTTTGAGAAAGTGGCTCGACAATTAAACTGGCCGGAGGAGGCCTGGACCATACTCGTGCAAAGTGTGCTGGTGGGGAAAGCTCAGGAAATTTATTCGGCGCTACCAATGGACCAATGTGCAGATTATGAGGTACTGAAGAAGCACATCCTCAAGGCCTATGAGTTGGTTCCGGAAGCTTACAGGCAAAAATTCAGGAATGCCAGGAAGAGGGAGAGTGAGACCCATGTGGAGTTTGCCAGAGTGAAAGAAAACATGTTTGATCGGTGGTGTGAGTCAAAAGGAGTCGGGAAAGACTTCGAAACATTGCGGGACTTGATCCTGGTGGAGGAATTCCAGCAGTGTGTCCACGAGGACATCAAAGTGTACCTGCAGGAAAAGAAAGTACCAAAGTTGTGGGACGCAGCCACCATGGCAGATGATTATGCCTTAACCCACCGAATAGGGGTCCACAAACCTAACTCCTCGCCTAGACTTCAGCAGGGGAGTTATGGAACACCCGGTGCGGAGAACGACCTTACATGGCGGCGGCCTCGAGATGATTATGGGGACAACTATGATACCCCAACGGTTAGAAATCCGAGGGCTACGGGCCCAAGACAAACTTATTTTTCGGGGGGCTCCAGGCCGACCCCGAGGTTCTCCCCCGGGCCTACTTGTGCTTTTTGCCATAAAACTGGACACTTGATGTCCCAATGTTACCTCCGAAAAAGGGAGAACCCGGAACGGAATCAGTCTAGTGCGACTCCGAATGCACTGGCAAGTGTGAGAAATCATTCTTGGAGAGCAGAGCTGGGGGAAGATTCCCCTGTCAAAGGTACGGCGTCCCGGGAGAACCTTGTTCAGGAGGGCTACAAACATTTCATTTCAGAGGGGTTCGTGTCGCTGGATGGCGACCCGAGTAACCAGAAGCCAGTTAGGGTATTGAGGGACACAGGAACCCACCAATCGTTGATGCTGGAGGGCATTTTGCCATTGTCGGAGAAGACGGCAACTGGGGTTAGTGTGCTTTTACAGGGGGTCGGGGGC
Source organism: Myxine glutinosa (assembly GCF_964187855.1). NCBI lineage: Eukaryota > Metazoa > Chordata > Myxini > Myxiniformes > Myxinidae > Myxine > Myxine glutinosa. Next base: position 84,476,031 of record NC_136263.1, on the reverse strand, counting down.
TATGTTAAAGCTCCGCTTCATGTCATCCAGTTGAGTTCTGAGTTGGTATCCGGGCCGGTCACCGTAGGCTTACAAGCCACCCTTCCTGTGGAGGGAATCTCTTTTATTATCGGGAATGATTTGGCCGGGGGGCGAGTTTCGGGTAATCCAATAATGGTGGACAAGCCCAGTAAGGAAAATAACACCACTCGGTTAGAGATGGAGATTCCGGGTATCTTTCCATCCTGTGCAGTGACTCGGGCTATGGGTAGAAAGCATGCGGAAGAGAAGGAGGAAGAAAGAGAGGGGGAGTTGGAACCCTTAGAGGTACGGGAAGACAACTCGGAAAAGGGAAATAACCAGGGGAGGGATTCCCAGGAATTTCGAGAAATGGTAGCGTCTGGAATGCAAGGGGACGTGGAGTGTCCGTCGGAGACCGGGGAGAACGAAGTGGAGCAAACCGCGCTGGTCCGAAGGAGACTAGTGGAAGAACAACACGAAGACTCGGAGATCCAGAGGTTAATTGAGAAAGCCGTTACGGAAGAAGAGGCTACGAAGATACCTGTGGGGTATTTCATGAAGGGGGAAACCCTAATGAGGAAATGGAGGCCCCCGGAGGTGCCCGCAGACGATGAGTGGAAAGTTCACTATCAGATTGTGGTGCCACCGCTGTACCGGAAGGAGATCTTGAGTTTGGCACATGAGACCCCTTGGGCCGGGCACCTGGGAGTGAACAAGACCTGTGACAGGATATTGGTACATTTTTTCTGGCCGGGACTGCGACGGGATGTGGCGGAGTTCTGCAAGTCCTGCCATTCTTGTCAGCTGGTGGGAAAGCCGAATCAAAAAATCCCACCCGCCCCGTTAAAGCCAATTCCAGCTTTTGAAGAGCCATTCAGCCGAGTCATTGTGGACTGTGTGGGCCCTTTACCCAAAACCAAAGCCGGACATCTATACTTACTGACCATCATGTGCGCGTCCACCAGGTTCCCCGAGGCAGTGCCTCTGAGGAAAATAACGGCGGCAGTTATTGCAAAGGCCTTGATTAAATTTTTCACTTGGGTTGGTCTACCTAAGATCATTCAATCGGATCAAGGGTCCAATTTCATGTCCACACTGTTCCAGCAAGTGGTACACCTGTTGGGGGTGGAACAAGTAAGATCCAGCGCCTACCATCCCGAGAGCCAAGGGGCCCTGGAAAGGTTTCACCAGACTTTAAAGAATATGATCCGAACGTATTGTTTTGAATGTGCCAAGGATTGGGATGAAGGGATACCCCTATTGTTGTTTGCGGCGAGGGAGTCCGTGCAGGATTCCTTGGGATTCAGTCCGTTTGAACTGGTGTTTGGACACGCAGTGCGGGGACCGTTGAAATTGGTGAAAGAACAGTGGTTACTACAGGAGTCCCGGACACCGATGGTGGAGTATGTGTCCACAGTAAAAAACCGATTGGCAAAGGCGTGTGAGGTGGCACGACGGAACTTGAGAAGGGCCCAGGGGAAAATGAAGGAGAGACATGACAAGACCTCGCAGATAAGGAATTTCAGTCCTCAGGACCGGGTGCTAGTATTGCTGCCCGTTCCAGGTCAGCCCCTCCAGGCTAGATATTTCGGTCCTTATGCAGTGGAGGAGAGGGTGAATGAGACAGACTACGTGGTGACCACTCCCGACCGACGAAAAAAGCGACAGTTGTGTCATGTCAACCGACTGAAGAAATATCATGAGAGGGAACCGGTGGAAGACGTAGTTCCTGTCTCACCGGTCGTACCGGTGACAATGGACGGAAACGCCGGTGTGAAGTTTGATAACTTGGATGACCAGGCCTGCCACAAATTGACGAACACCGAAGTGTTGAATCATTTGGATGAGAAGTTAGGTCATTTAACAAGGGAACAGCAAGGACAACTGTCCAGCCTAATGTTCGAATTTAAACATTTGTTCACAGATGTACCTGGTCGTACGGACTTAGTATATCATGATATCGAGGTGGGGGAGGCCACTCCAGTGAAACAACACCCCTATCGGATGATCCCGGTGAAGATGGAGTACCTTCGGAAGGAGATGCAATATATGTTGGACAATGACATCATCGAACCAAGCAACAGTGAATGGAGCTCCCCATGTGTGTTGGTTCCGAAACCCGATGGCAGCTTCCGGTGTTGTACATATTTAAAACGGGTGAATGCAGTGACCAAGACCGACTCCTATCCGCTCCCGAGGATTGACGACTGTATTGATCGAATAGGCCCAGCTAAATTTGTTACCAAATTTGACTTGCTGAAAGGGTATTGGCAGATCCCTCTTACCGATAGAGCCAAAGAAATCTCAGCTTTGGTCACTCCGAATGGGTTATATCAGTACAAGGTCCTCCCTTTTGGGTTGAAGAACGGGCCGGCTACATTTCAACGACTGATTAATAGGCTCATTGCAGACCTGGAGGGGGTGGAGGCATATCTGGATGATGTAATCATCCACACCATGACCATGGAAGACCACATTAAGCAAATCCATGCATTTTTTCAGACGATGTCCGAGGCAGGTCTGACCATCAACTTAGCCAAGAGTGAATTTGTAAGAGCACAGGTAGTGTTCTTCGGCCATGTAGTAGGGCAGGGTCAAGTACAACCAGTGACCGCCAAGGTAGAAGCTATCGATCGCTTCCAAGTCCCAAAGGGGAAGAAAGAGCTGATGAGATTCTTAGGTATGGCGGGGTGGTACCGGCGGTTCTGTAAGAATTTTTCGGATGTGGTAGCCCCTTTAACGAGTTTGTTGAGAAAGGAGACCCCATTCGTTTGGGATGGCAAATGTCAGGCGGCCTTTGCCCATGTCAAAGCGATACTAATGAGCTCTCCGGTCCTAACCGCTCCGGACTTTCAGGCACCTTTCAAGTTGGCCGTAGATGCAAGTGATGTGGGGGCTGGAGCGGTCTTGTTAAAGGAAGATGAGGATGGGGTGGACCACCCCGTGTGCTACTACTCCAAAAAGTTCAATAAACATCAAGCAAATTATGCCACCGTGGAGAAAGAGACCCTGGCTCTCCTGCTAGGGCTTCAACATTATGAGGTGTATTTAGGAATCACGTCCTTTCCCATAAAGGTCTTTACGGATCACAACCCCTTAACCTTCATTCAAAGAATGAAAAATAAAAATCAGAGGTTGATGAGATGGAGTTTGGCTTTGCAGGGGTTCAACTTGGAAATTGAACATGTACGGGGCCGGGACAATGTCGTGGCGGACGCTTTGTCCAGATTGAGTTAATCTGGGGGGGGGGGGGGGGGGTTGAGTTATCTGGTTTGTTTCTCCAAATTGGCCGGCAAAGAAAGTTTTCGCTGGGTTCAAACTTTCTTTCTTGAAGGGGGGGAGTGTTACATATTTATGTGAATGTATGTGAATTACCATTCAGGTCTTTGCTTATCCGTGTGTAGTATATTAAGGGTTGTTGTGATTGGAGGGTCAGGAGCCCTTCTGAACAAGTGGCCGGAAACGGAAGTGACCGGAAACGGAGGAGAAAAAGACACGAGGAAAAAAGGACGAGTATTATTCTTCCTCGCCCCGCTCCGACAAAAGGTGGGATCGACCTTGCGCTGCGTGAAAAAGCGGCGTTCCGAAGCCTGTCTGGCGAGAGGAATTACCGGGACGTGTACCTGCCCGGTGGAGACGTCAAGTTGACGTGGGGCCGTGCATCGACCCCGCGTCTGGCATCGTTCGCGGCACCGTCCAAACAGACGCGTGCGGGTCGCACGTTGGGGCCTAACGCGCCTTGCAAGCGGCGTGGGGTTTGGCTTGCTCTACCGTATCCGCTTCGCGTGGCCACGAGGGGCTGCAGCCACGGTGCCTGGTACGATACCTGCCCGGTGGAAACACGTCCACCCGGGGTTCGTTCAACCGCCCGAGTGCGGCGACGGCGACCATCATCTTGGTCAGGAGGGGCCCAGAGACATTGTGCAGGACCGAGACCAAAAGGGTGTCGTGAGTACTCACCGGGACACACATGTATAAGATGGCCATCTTAATCCTAGGGAATTGATTGTGAATTGGGAATTGGTGATGATTGTGTATTGTTGATTGCTCGGGGAAAATCTCCGTGGTTGTGTCATTGAAATTGTATGGTATCATTACCATTGGAAATATATCCTTGAACTTCAGTTGTCTCCTGGGTGAAATTCATATGGATTGCGTGGCGAAAGCGCATATATAATACAGCTTGCTGGCGGAGTTCCTCTCACGGTCCGGGGGTCACCGAGACCAGGTATTCACCGAGGGGACCACGTAACACTACGACCAAAAAGTTTGAATTTACCGATATCCAAAGGTGGTCACTGGTCAAGGACTTGTCAACGTGAAGTGCTGAATAATGGCCTTCTGTATTCGTATGATTTGGCGTTTTGTGCATGAGTCTTCTATGCCTTGGAGATACCTTGCTAACCATAATTTGGGCCAGGTTGAGAATTTAGATTATGCTAAAAAGTGGATTGAACCAAGGTCGATTTTTCTTCACTACCTTCCTTCTATCAAAGCCTGCCAAATAGTTGGCAAGCCTTCACATGTCAACATGACCTTACCGTACGAGTGGTCCATGCTCTTTAATGAATCGGTTTAACAACACACTATTTGAAGGATTTGATAACACTAGAACCTTTATACAAAAATTGTCAACACAATCACTAAAGTGTGCCAACTAAAAAATAATGGCAATGACAAGTGGCTAAGTGTTGCTGCCCTTGCTTCGGCGATTGACATTAGGTCCTGTCGCAAAATAGACAGGGTTTTAAAGTGCTTCTATTCACTGTACCTCCCAAACTTGGTCGAGTTGTCCGGTACCTCCCTCCAGCCCGAGCCTTTCCCCAATCTTCATTTATCCATTTCTGCTAGCTTATAACTAATAAAACCTTGTATCTACAATGTTTTAAAAGCTCTTTTTCCTTCCTTTTACACCTCTGCGCCTTTAAATGGTCCACAGTCCTGCCACACACCCCTCCATTCTTCCCAAATTTGGGATGTTATTACAAAAAAAACAATTGATGATCTCCAATGGAGACTCGCACAGTGGATACTGTCCATAAACTCTCTTATTCGCCGCTTTTTACAAGCGATAAACAACAAGTTTCCTTTTGTGGACAGGTTGAAATGCTATTTGCATGTCTTTCCCTTGACTTTGGTTTCCTAATTTTCTTTTTTGGTCCAAGTGGTCCCTTTAACTTTCGAACAACAGTTATTGCTATTTTTTTTTCATTTCCCAAGCTAAATTGAATTTATAAAACTAGGAAATCAAAGATTAGGAATGATTTGTACAGAACGGACACTGTGGCAATGTTTAAAGAACTTTGTGAAAGCTGGATAAAACTTTAATTTCACTGTCACCCTCATTACAGTCAGCTTGAACATTTTGAGAAGCCATGGTGTATAAATGATGGTTTTTGTAAAATATCTGATGGCTGCATGGTGCTTACTTTCCAGTCTCTACTTGTTTTTTGTGCTATTTCGAGAGCTTAACCTTATGTTATTTATGGACTCCTCTCAAACAAAATTGTCTGTAACTGTTGTTTTCGTTTCCCCTGAGCTCCCATGTAATAACTTTTCTTTTATACTTTTGTAATAAAAGGATATAAAAGTCAAGTCTCTTTCTTTCTCTCTTTTTTTCCTTTCATCTTAGGCGGAGTCATATTGGTTTTCCCATTGCTCAATCTGAAAATCCTTCCGCAAAACCATTGTTCGGCCTGAGTCCCACAGGCCACAGGCAACTAAGTGACCTTGCAATTTATCCATCTTCTCAGTCTAGTCGTCGAACAAGTGCTTTCCCTCCAGCCATTCCTCTGTGTTCTCATTATAATGGTTGGTAAATCATCACGTGCCAGAGTTCCGTGATGCAAAAAGCAAGCACGAGTTCTCATGACTTACAGAAAGTAACTATGGTCGCTTCCAGTGCTTCTTTTTCACCATCCCAAGGAAAAAACATCAACCCTTAAAAAAAACGATGAACGGCGTGCAATGAAAAACAGTATACAATGACAGATAAACATACTTAATAGACAACCATTACAGTTTCTTTATATGTTTAGGAAAAACTATAATTAAGTTATATTCATAATATAACATCAACTGCCGAGCTCATGATGGCCTACTTTTCCTTAGTACTGCTGGCCAAGGTTTTAATGCTGAATTTTGGCCAAGGTTTTGACGTTGCAGTTTTAAAAATCAAAACACCAGTCCTAAGGATGAAATAAAACTACCCCAGCGATGCTGAAAAGCGAAACATAGCTCAACTAGAACACCACTCGGTAGGCTGAACAGTTAATGTTCTGTATTCCACTGATAGGCCGGATCTGGATTCGGACCTGAACCAAAATCGAATCGGCTTGTTCTTGTAATCTACCCAACTCATCCAACAAGTTTTGTTATAATACATCCAAAACTTTTCGAAATATCATGCGATATATCGTTTTGGCTCCATCCCTTTTTGGTGAATATAACCGCTTTAAAAATATTAAAAAATACGGATATTCGCTAAAATCAAATCGATTCACAAAAATGGAGTCACACGCCAACCAGTCCACCAAGTTTCATCTGAATCTGTCCATAACTTTTTGAGATATTGTGTTATATATCGTTTTTGGCCCTATCACTCGATGGTGAAGATTCACTTTAATAATTCTAGTAACTGCATCCGGATCCAAATCTTCACCAAAATCGAATCAATTCGTCATTGTCACACACCCTACCTGTCCACCCAATTTCGGCCGATTCCGTCAACAACATTTTGAGAAATCCTGCTCACAAACAGACTTGGGTGAAAACACAACATCCGTCCACCTTCGGTGGCAGAGGTAATAATAAGAGGAAAAAGAAGAAGAGGAAGAAGCACATGCACAAGCAGGGTCGTATAAAATTATGCAGACTGACCACAAATGTGTACGTTATCCTGGAGAAAGGTGGAGGGGTGGTTGAGGGTGTGAGTGGATGATGGGATTGACGATGCATTTGTCATATGTATGAGAGGGTGGATGTAAAAAAAAAAACCTTATTTTCGGATGTGATAAATATATTCAATCTATAATATTTCTCTTTTTTATTTAATCTTTTTTTTTTATAATTTTTAAAATAAAAAAAAATTGAATCCGAGGAAACACTGAAATCATCAAGTAAGATATTTGGGTTAGGAAGGGTTCATGGAGGTAATAAAGATCATGTGTCAGGAAAGTGGTTGGCATGAGATTGTGGTGCACTGTATGCTTACTGAAGCCCTAGAGGGAGGAGTAGAAAAGAACGGCTATTAGCTAACAGCATAGTGGAGACAACACTCGATTCAGCGATGGATAAAGGCCTTATAGACTGTGAGTAGCTCTGATTTTCCAATGGAAAACATGGATCGATGGAAGATGCCCAGTCCGCAGCTAACGTTGGAGGCCAGCTTTGCTATTTAGTTGGTCCAGGAGAAGTCACAGCTGATGTTGAGGCCAATAAGTTGAAGAGACTGAACCTCTTGCAGTGGCTGACCAAGGAAATAGACAGGTGGGTTAGTTTGATCCTTCTGGAGTGGCAAGGTGTGACAGTGAAAATGTCCAGGATTGAAGAACATGTTCCATTTTTCATACCAGCATCAATCATCATAGTAAAATACTCAATTTGGTGCCTGTCTGTCTGACGATTTTTGACTGTGAGACATTCATTTGTTACTTATCCAATCTCAACCAAACTTGACGGAGACTAAGGATCCCATGATGGAGGTTGTGGTGATTTAACTGCTCCTCCCTCCCCCCCTGATTCCCCCCACGCCAAGGGGGTTTTCCCCACCAAGGGGTTTGGTTTTGAGGTGTATATCCATGTTAAGATATCTTTATCGTAGCGTTTTTCCAAGGCCGCTTCTAATAACAAAAGTAACAACTCCAAATATAATAGCATAATATTAATGCTATTACAAAACAATATTAATACTAATAAATATCCCCCCTCCCCAAGGGTTTTTCGGCCTTGAACAAACGCTGCGTTAACGTGTATAAACAGCTTTTCATGTCATTTTTGTGAGAGCACCCCCCTACCAGAAGTAAAAATATTATAAACCACAAACATGTATGGTTACTGTTACATATTTATGTGAATGTATGTGAATTACTATGCAGGTGTTTGCTTCCGTGTGTAGTATATTAAGTTGTTGTGTAGTTGTTGTGGTTGGAGGGTCAGAAGCCCTTCTGAAAGAGTGGCAGGAAACGGAAGTGGCCGGAAGCGGAAGTGACGGAAAACGGAGGAGAAAAGACACGAGGGAAAGGAAGGCTTCTTCTTCCTCGCCCCGCGACGACGAGAAGGTGGAATCGACCTTACGCTGCGCGGAAAACGCGCCGTGCGAAGCGTCTGGCGAGAGGAGTTACCTGGGCGGTAAATATCTTGGGACACGTCCCGTCACTGTGAGTTCGTGCACGAAACCAAGCGTCCGGGACAGTTTGCCCCGTCTACAAAGACGCGTACGGGTCCGCACGTTGGGCCTCGCTCGCGTCGGAAGCCGCGCTGGGTTTTTGCCCATCTACAAGGACGCGTAAGAGTCGCACTTGGGGCCTCGCGCACGTTGGACGCCGCGCTGGGTTTGCCCCGTGGCTTGGCAAGGAGGTGCGCTGCAGCCGCGGCCCCAGTCCGAGACGGCACGTTTAGAGCACGTCCGCCCGGGGCTCGTTCAACCGCCCGTGTGCGGAGAGGAGAGACATTGACCACGGAGGGAGTCAGGAGTGGGGCTCACGTGAGGAATGTATAAGATTAAGATGGCCATCTTAGAGTTTGTGTAGATGAGTTCACATGGTTGTAATATTGATTGTGCATTGTTGATGGTTGTGGATTGCTCAGTGAATATATTATTGATTATTCCGGATCCTTGGTGTGGGGTTTCTTCTTGACCGGAATTCATATTGATTGCGTTACGAAAGCGTATAAACCATATATCTTTCTGGCGGGGTCCCTCCCACGGTCCGGGGGTCACCAAGACCAGGTAGTTACCGGGAGGACCACGTAACAGAATTGGGGGCCCGTCCGGGATCTAAAAGTGTATAAAATAATAAAATAATAATATTTTTGGTAATTAAAATTTATTAATTAATTATTAATTGGTAATATTTTTTTTGAGAAATTGGGGAAAGTCTTGGGGTGAAGGTTAACAGGTGTTAACGATAGGCACCATGGCGTTTGTGGCACAGAACTTTGGGGTAACCCCGAGTGAGGCACAGTTCCGAGCGTTGCTAAAGTCGGATCTCTTGAAATTGGCCAAACATTTTAACTTGGAGGTCCGAACTAATTTGAGGAAGGCAGAGTTGCAGGCCACGGTGATACAATCTATGGTGGGATTAGGAACATGGGACGAGTTAGCCTGGGAGTGGCTACCCGAAGAACCAGAAGACGTGGAGCTCCGGAAACTGGAGTTGCAATTACGGAGCCAGGAACGGATCAAAGAAGAAGAAAGGAAAGCAGAAGAGAGAAGAGAAGAGAAGCAAGCAGAGGAAAGGAGAGTGGAACGAGAACTCCAGGAAAGGTTAAAAGAAGAAGAAAGGAAAGCAGAAGAGAGGAGAGAAGAGAAACAAGCAGAGGAAAGGAGAGGGGAACGAGAACTCCAGGAAAGGTTAAAAGAAGAAGAAAGGAAAGCAGAAGAGAGGAGAGAAGAGAAACAAGCAGAGGAAAGGAGAGGGGAACGAGAACTCCAGGAAAGGTTAGCAGAAGAAGAAAGGAAAGCAGAAAAGGAAAGAGCAGAAGAAGAAAGGAAAGCAGAAAAGGAAAGAGCAGAAGAAGAAAGGAAAGCAGAAAAGGAAAGAGCAGAAGAAGAAAGGAAAGCAGAGGAGAGGAGAGAAGAGAAACAAGCAGAGGAAAGGAGAGTGGAAAGAGAACTCCAGGAAAGAAGAGAAAAGGAACAAGCAGAGGAAAGGAGAGCTGCAAGGGACCTCGAAGCAGAGGAGAGAAAAGCGGAAAGGGAATTAAAGGAACGTGACATGGAGCTTCAGCAAGAAATCAAAGTCAAGGAGCTGGAGTTAATGAGAGAACGGGGAGAGGCACCACCCTTGCTGACGGGGTCGACACCTCACCAGAAAACCTGGGATGTGGGCAGACATGTGAGGCTGGTTCCACCGTTCAGTGAAAAGGAAGTCGCGAAATTCTTCCCACACTTTGAGAAAGTGGCTCGACAATTAAACTGGCCGGAGGAGGCCTGGACCATACTCGTACAAAGTGTGCTGGTGGGGAAAGCTCAGGAAATTTATTCGGCGCTACCAATGGACCAATGTGCAGATTATGAGGTACTGAAGAAGCACATCCTCAAGGCCTATGAGTTGGTTCCGGAAGCTTACAGGCAAAAATTCAGGAATGCCAGGAAGAGGGAGAGTGAGACCCATGTGGAGTTTGCCAGAGTGAAAGAAAACATGTTTGATCGGTGGTGTGAGTCAAAAGGAGTCGGGAAAGACTTCGAGACATTGCGGGACTTGATCCTGGTGGAGGAATTCCAGCAGTGTGTCCACGAGGACATCAAAGTGTACCTGCAGGAAAAGAAGGTACCAAAGTTGTGGGACGCAGCCACCATGGCAGATGATTATGCCTTAACCCACCGAATAGGGGTCCACGAACCTAACTCCTCGCCTAGATCTCCGCAGGGGAGGTGGGGAACAGCAGGTGCGGAGAACGACCATACATGGCGGCGGCCTCGAGATGATTATGGGGACAACTATGATACCCCACCGGTTCGAAATCAGAGGGATGCGGGCCCAAGACAAACTTATAGTTCGGGGGGCCCGAGGCAGACCCCGAGTTTTTCCTCCGGGCCTACTTGCGCGTTTTGCAAAAAACCTGGACACTTGATGTCCAGTTGTTACCTCATGAAAAGGGACAACCCAGAGCGGAGTCCGACTATTACAACTCCGAATGCGATGGCTAGCGTAAGAAATCGCCATCAAGAGGGTTACCAACCATTTGTTTCCGAGGGGTTTGTGTCACTGGATGGAGCCTCGACTAACCGGAGACCGGTTAGGATATTGAGAGACACAGGGGCCCATCAATCTTTAATGCTTGAAGGCATTTTGCCATGGTCCGAGGAGACGGCAACGGGGGATAGTGTTCGTTTACAGGGGATCGGGGGCGGTGTTAGTGCTCCCCTTCAGGTCATCCAGTTGGAGTCCGATTTGGTGTCAGGACCGGTCACCGTCGGTTTACAAGCCACGTTTCCTGTAGAGGGTGTATCTGTGGTTCTCGGGAATGATTTGGCCGGGGGTCAAGTTTATGGTAACCTGAGGGTTGAGAAAGAGCCCAGCAGGGAAAATAACACCACACCAGCTCGGGATGGTGACAAAAGTGCCAAGTTATTTGTAGGGGGACTGAACTTCAAAACAGAGGAAGAAGTTCTGACCTCTGTCTTCAACAGATATGGGCCGCTGGTGGAAGTGCGGTTGGTAAGAGACTGGGAAACGCAACAGTCAAGAGGGTTCGGCTTTGTCACGTTTGCCAGCACAAAAGACGCCAGAGAGGCAGAGAAGAATTGGAATGGCAAGGATTTGGAGGGTCGGACCATAACAGTAGGGAAGGCATTTCGTAGGCGTCGAGAGGTCTACAGGAGAGGACAACTGGGCGGTAGTTTTGGTGGTGGCCGCAGTCAATATTATTATGGAGGCTCCCTGAGTTACGGCCGCTCCCGAAGGAAGAATTGGCAAAGTAGTGGCCGAGAAGAAGACCGGTATTCAGGGGACTACAGGGACCAGTGGTCCCACCCTAATTATTAGGGACGTTCCGAGAAGTTGAAGCACTGAAGGCGGCGGAGCCGCCGAGCCAAGATTCCTACACGAATTAACCGTGAACGCCGTTCCTAAAGGCGCCCATGTAGAGAACTTTCCTGCACGGACTAACCGTGAACTCCACGTTCCTCAAGGCGCCCATGTAGAGAACTTTCCTGCACGGACTAACCGTGAACTCCGCGTTCCTAAAGGCATCCATGTAGTGAATACTCGGCTTGGCCTCCCGGAAAAGTGCTATCGAGTGGCTTAACTGGCTTTATTTTTAAGTGATAACTGTGCCCGGGGGGAATTGATAATGTGGGGGGGTTGAGTTATCTGGTTTATTTCTCCAAATTGGCCGGCAAAGAAAGTTTTCGCTGGGTTCAAACTTTCTTTCTTGAAGGGGGGGAGTGTTACATATTTATGTGAATGTATGTGAATTACTATGCAGGTGTTTGCTTCCGTGTGTAGTATATTAAGTTGTTGTGTAGTTGTTGTGGTTGGAGGGTCAGAAGCCCTTCTGAAAGAGTGGCAGGAAACGGAAGTGGCCGGAAGCGGAAGTGACGGAAAACGGAGGAGAAAAGACACGAGGGAAAGGAAGGCTTCTTCTTCCTCGCCCCGCGACGACGAGAAGGTGGAATCGACCTTACGCTGCGCGGAAAACGCGCCGTGCGAAGCGTCTGGCGAGAGGAGTTACCTGGGCGGTAAATATCTTGGGACACGTCCCGTCACTGTGAGTTCGTGCACGAAACCAAGCGTCCGGGACAGTTTGCCCCGTCTACAAAGACGCGTACGGGTCCGCACGTTGGGCCTCGCTCGCGTCGGAAGCCGCGCTGGGTTTTTGCCCATCTACAAGGACGCGTAAGAGTCGCACTTGGGGCCTCGCGCACGTTGGACGCCGCGCTGGGTTTGCCCCGTGGCTTGGCAAGGAGGTGCGCTGCAGCCGCGGCCCCAGTCCGAGACGGCACGTTTAGAGCACGTCCGCCCGGGGCTCGTTCAACCGCCCGTGTGCGGAGAGGAGAGACATTGACCACGGAGGGAGTCAGGAGTGGGGCTCACGTGAGGAATGTATAAGATTAAGATGGCCATCTTAGAGTTTGTGTAGATGAGTTCACATGGTTGTAATATTGATTGTGCATTGTTGATGGTTGTGGATTGCTCAGTGAATATATTATTGATTATTCCGGATCCTTGGTGTGGGGTTTCTTCTTGACCGGAATTCATATTGATTGCGTTACGAAAGCGTATAAACCATATATCTTTCTGGCGGGGTCCCTCCCACGGTCCGGGGGTCACCAAGACCAGGTAGTTACCGGGAGGACCACGTAACATTACCTTTTGGCACAGTTGCTACTGCTGTTTAACACTAAAATGAAAGGAAGGAAACCAGGGGTGTGTTCAGTTACGAAGCGGCTATCGCACGCTTGCCAAGCCAGCCATTCCTTAACAATTTTAAATGGAGTGCTTGCTCGAATGCTTAAACCACTTGGTGAGAGCTCTACAATAAACTTGGTAAATGAACACCCTCCCGATGTTCTTGAAGCTCGATCCTATCGTAATCTATATTTCCCAGAGAGGAATGACCCTTCCTGCTGCTCCTGTAGGGAACGGGTGTACTTGTCTAATAAATTCCAGATCAGAAGAGAGTGTTGCAGCTGCAGTCTGCCTAACAGTGGAATGGGGGTACTGTATGACACAATGTGGAGTCGTCTGAAAAAAAAAAAAAAGAGAGGGTTTTGCAGAGCATTGCATAGGTCATTTATATAGATGAGGAACAAGACTGGGGCCAACACTGGCTTGGCAAACTCCAGCCTCTATTGGGAGAGGGCTCCATTTAAAGCAAGACATTGACTGCGTGAATGGAGGAAGTCAGAAATCCAGGAATTAAGGTGGCCTTGAATGTCACAGGTAGACAGCTTCAATTTACCTTGAAGGCTAGAAAAGAAAACTTCACTGCAGGCCTACAATAATCCCTTTTTTGTATTTAATTCGACCTGCCCTCACTTGCTGCTTCTTCAGTTCACTAAAATGTGCAATGATCCATTCAGTACTTGCAAGGCCTGGGATTGAAATTGAGCAGCAAGATGCTGAAGACTGACGGGAGAATAAAAAAGAAAGTTCCTGAACCAATGAACAAAGCTGGATGCCAGACTGTGTCAAATGCCAGAGATACGTCCAAGGAGATGATCCTGACTTTGAGATTTAGGGCATCCAGGCATTGCTGTAAAAGGAACAGCAACATGATGAGAGGTGAGTGTCCAAACTCGTAATTGGTGGTCAGAGATCGAGATGGCAGGAAAGACGACATCAGCAGCAATTATATATTTCAGGACATTGCTTGCAATTTGAAATAAGATAGATCTACCATGTAAAACACAATGTCAGTTTGTGTGTTTCTACAGTCTGTCCCCTAATCTTTTAACACGAATGTGTGTTCACTACGGTATATTTCTGAGGATAAAACAAACTCGAAAAACATTTTCCAAAAAAGAGTAATTGTCTCTCTTCTATTGGAGTTGTAGACGGTGTAGACCTCAAGGGCGGTGTACAAAAACATATTTTCAAAATAACAATAAACACAATGTGCAGGAGGTGAAATTCGCTGCACGTGATGTGCAACACATGCAGAGTAAAACAAGTGTTCATTTGCATCAGGATGATGTGTAATACATAAAGAAGATTTAAGCACAGCTGACACTAGGCTGAGGCCTCAGACTTTGGCATGCTCACGAGGTTGTACCGTTGAATAAACTGTTCCAACCCATCGTGTTTGACGGGCTTTTTACTCGTGTTTAATAGAAGGGATCGGTTCACTTAACAGTAAACATGTAAGAGGATAAAGTCAGGATGAAGTTGCCCCCTCCCCACCCCCACCCCCTCCATTTTCAATTTGTGTATGATTTAAAAGTTTGGCAGGTTTCCTATTCATATTCACCTTAAACAAATAATTATTAAATTGACTTTTTTGGAGAATCGAAAGTAGAATGCAATATGGCATTTACAATGGTCTGTCAAAATGTTTTTCCACCGATTTTCTTTCAAAGCCAATATTCCAATGACATCAGGAAACTGCTCGGAAGAATACGTGATACTGATTGGAAACTACATGGAAAAGGATTAACAACTCTGTGGAGTTTCGTTTAAGGCCAAAAAAATGAGGGGAATACATTTTGACTGCTCTTACAGGAAAATGGCCCATGCTTACAGTCTGCTATGTGTCTATTAAACTTTCGCTTTTTATGTACTGCTTTAGGCTCAGAAAGCACAATTTCACTGCAGTCCTACAATAATCCCTTTTTTGCATTTCATTCCACCTGCCCTCACTTGCTGTTTCTTGATTTCATTAAAATGTGCAATGCTATCCATTCAGTACTTGCAAAGGCCTCGGATTGAAATTGACCAGCAAGATGCTGAAGATGCTGCTGAAGATTGACGAGAGGAGAATAAAAAAAAGAAAGTTCCTGAACCAATGAACTTCTCACTAAAACCATTAGTCTACCACTGTAGGCGGAAAATCAATAAGCATGAACGTGGAGTAACTTGAATCAGTGGAGTAACTCACGAATTACAATTATCAAGATGATGTTAGCAAAATTGCAATTCCCAATGTGTGCAACGTTCGATAAGATAAGTGAAATTGGATGTGGATGTTAACTAACTATAATTTAACTCGTGTAATGTACAAGCGGTGCTAATAGCTTTTATTGGGTCTTAGTGTCCTTGTCTTACTGGTTACCTCAATGACATTTAAGTTTGTTCAAACTACAAAAATGGAAAGTCACTTTAGTGTGCTTTATGATAAGTAGTGGGTGGATTGCCGAAGCCAGCGAGTTACTCATACCCGCAAGGGATTCTAAACGGGATAGGGATGGAGAGGCAAAAATGCAAATGGCGTCCTCTGTCATCGAGCCGGCAAGATGGGAGCAACAATTCACATTTGTTGCCACATCTGATGCAATTTAAATGCTCTAATGGCATTGAGGTGCTCCATTTTAAACTGTTCCATATATGTAGCTTTGTGATGCCTTGACTCTTGAGCTTTAGATCTAAAAAACAAAATCCACTCCTACCTTTTGATTAGTGAACCAATTCAGTGACCCGATTTGCAAATCCCTGAAATTTCAGGTCAATCAGGTGAAACTTGGTGATTTTACGCAACCTTGACCTTTGACCTTTTGATCTAAAAAAAACAATCAGCTTGTTACTTTTGATTGGTGAACTAACTCAGTTACCCAATATGCAAATTCTTAAAACTTCAGGTCAATCGGATGGAAATTGACAATTTTATGTGATGCTGACCTTTGACATTTCGACCAAATTATAAATTTGCCTTCTCTATAGCCTCATAGTAAAGCTTTGTTGAAAATTTGATGACAAAACTCAAATGGTAAATTTCAGGTCAATTTAATGAAAATTGATGGTTTTAGGTGATGCTGACCTTTGACCTTCTGAGAAAATTACTCATTTCTCTTCCCCATATTATCATAATAATACTTTGTTGAAAATTTGATGACAAAACTCAAATGGTAAATTGAAATTTCAGGTCAATTTGATGAAAATTGATGATTTTATGTGACGCTGACCTTTGACACACAGACATAGAGAAGTTATTTTGAAGAAAAAAAAAACCGTCTCCTGTTATGCAGGGGATGGGCTAATGTTACGGATTCGTCACTTCCGTTGTTGGGGTTTTCCTCCACTTGAAATATTACGGATTCTATGTACTATTATTGTCTTCCAAAGGTTTATTGTTTATGAACTGTTTTCAAAAGATAAAAAGAATTAATGTTTTAAATTAAACCGGAACCAGACGACGACGAGGGAGAAGAAGAAGAGGCATGGCGAGGAAAAGTCGGACAAGACGCGTGTCTTGAAGCTCCGTAGCGAGCGTGATCGAACGAAAGTCGCGAGTGAACTTTGAGTTTCCTTGAAAGGAATTTCCTGCGATAGGTGTTATCGCTGGAGGATTGAGAAACCTGCGTAGTCAGGTATAGGCGTTGAGGATCCGAAGAACCCTCGCCAGGTCGCTTCGACTCAAGTAAGAACCGTTGGCCATTTTGAACCTCGTGCTTCGTTCACCGAAAAAGGTTTTGCTACGCGTCAGCTTTTCTCACCATCCTGTCGTCTGCCGGGGATGTGTGTGCGCAAAAGCGGCATTTGAAGATTATGTGGCGGTTTGCTGATTGAACGGTGAACGTGCATGTCTGGATCGTGCCTTTGGGATTTCCCTTTCCGACGCCAGTTTGCTTTTTGTTTGGACCACGTGACGGTCCACGCTTTACCTACGCCTCATCGCCTCTTTGCCTCATCACTACTCGCAGGAGGGGATCACCTTTGAGTTATAGAGACATTGAGGAGTGTTCTTTTTCATTCACTGGGAGCGCAGTGAGTTATCTTACTTTAGCTGATGGTACCATCTTAAGATGTATTGAGTGCACTTTTGATTGCTATTGGTTGTACCGTTATTCTTGTGTGTGATTTTTAATACAACTTTTGTTCGTTTATAATCATTGGTGTGGTTTCACTATTGATTACTGACACAGAATAACATATTTTTCTGCCGTGGCTCCTCTCGGGGTTCGGAGGTTTACCGAGACCAGGAGGTCGGGAAGGAACACGTAACAGCTAATTAATAAAAAGATACTATACAACGTATGTCAACCAATTTTATGACAATTATTTTATGAAAGAAAAACAATTCTCATCCCAAATGAAAAATTAAACTTAGTTAAGGCTCATCTTGAACATAAATCACATGTAGAAATAGGACTCAAAAACATTACTACTTTTACATAAGTCAGAAAGAGATGAGTAGACGATGGATGAAATCAGCATGGCATAGGGATTTGAACCTGCACTACCTGTATCATGAACCATGTGCAGATGGGAACACCAGAGAGATAAAGTCTCTCCCAAACTTATCCAATCATGTTCTTCCATTGACAATTTACCATCTATTCATTTCATCTATCTATAATTCCAGTAATCTCTGTGTGTGTGTGTGTGTGTGTGTGTGTGTATGTGTGTATGTCTGTGTGTTTGTCTGTGACCGCTGTTTCTCGACAACCACGGGTCCGATATACTTGAAACTTGCCAGGTATATTGCTGGGGACCCGAGGATGTGCCTTTTCAAGGTTTCATATTAATCGGACAAGTAGTTACCGAGCTATGTCCAAAAAACGATTCAACCAATCAGAGAGCAGCGAGTTATCACGTGTGCCGAACGTGGCGAACAGACTCTGCCTCGGACGGCACATTTGAGAGCGTATTCATTTATTTCACGTTGGCAAACTATGTTGGCGTTAAACTATGTTTTAAAACTAATTAAAACTAATTTGCGATTCTTTCGCTTTCCTGCGCGTTTGTGCACGCTATGGCGATTTCTTTACCAAACTCCGCAAGCCGTTCGCTTTGGACCAAACCATTTCATGTAAATAGAGGGGGGGGGATTGTCACCGTACTTGCAAGCCGTTCGCTTTGGACCAAACCATTCCATGTAAATAGAGGGGGGGGGGGATTGTCACCGTACTCGCAAGCCGTTCGCTTTGGACCAAACCATTTCATGTAAATAGAGGGGGGGGGATATAATTTTAGATATATATATCTCCAGTAATCTCTGTGTGTATGTATGTATGTATGTATGTATGTCTGTATGTCTGTGACCGCTGTTTCTCGACAACCACGGGTCCGATATACTTTAAACTTGCCAGGTATATTGCAGGGGACCCGAGGATGTGCCTTTTCAAGGTTTCATATTAATCGGACAAGTAGTTACCGAGCTATGGCGATTTCTTTACCAAACTCCGCAAGCCGTTCGCTTTGGACCAAACCATTTCATGTAAATAGAGGGGGGGGATTGTCACCGTACTCGCAAGCCGTTCGCTTTGGACCAAACCATTTCATGTAAATAGAGGGGGGGGATTGTCACCGTACTCGCAAGCCGTTCGCTTTGGACCAAACCATTTCGCACATGGACCAAACCATTTCATGTAAATAGAGGGGGGGGATATAATTTTAGATATATATATAGTACGGGCATGCCCTAGTTTATTTAAATCCCAATACATGATTTTTCTCATTCTTACTAATATTTTTCTTACTCCAACCCCTTCACTTCTGTCCTCTAAACTCTACATGGTGGTCTGAAAGTCTCTTTACTCTTGATAAATTTCTCACACCTCCATCATCCCTTCCTTCTCCTGCAACCTCCCTGCCATGAATAATGATGGAGCGCATACAGATACAATGACTGATTAATTTGTTGTAAGTACTGTAAAATAAAACCTGTATATTAAAATAGTTTAAGAAAGAATGGTTTCCTGGGGAGGGTAAAGCGACTTTCAGGCCACCTTTTATAGTATTTACTCATCCTGCTTGTTTTATCCCCATTAGTCTATTTGACCCCTGTTGCTGGTCCTTTGCTCAGCTTTTTTTTCCTCTCGCATCGTGAATGTATTGACCTCTCACCCACTAATGATCTCTTCCATGAGCCTCACAATTTATATCAGTAAAAGGCAAGGCCTCCAGATTTACGAAGTGGAAGTCGCAAGGTTTACTCATAAAGGAGCAGAAAATAAGAATAACCCTCTTCCAAATACTCATAAAGGAGCACCAGATAATACCAAAAACCCCCAACCGCAAATCCTCCCAAAAATACTCATAAAGTAGCAGAGAATGGCAATAAATCCAAAAAGATTACTCATAAAGTAGAGAATAACAATAAACCTACAACAACATGAATATGGTGCCAACAACAAGTGGTGCGCACAAAATATTTTTCACAAATGCTACTTTTGCAAAAATAAATAAATAAAAAGCTATGAAATCTTCAAGAGGAAAAATATGATTAAAGATTTGTGCCAAAAATTGCAATCCTGCAGCAAACCACTAGGTGGCATTTATCACCAGAAATTGAGCGATGGAGTAACATTTTAAAAATCATCTCAGGGGGTGGATGCACGGCTCTGAGTAAAGGTGTGCAGGCCCTCCATTCGGTCGTCTGGCTTATTTTGCATTTCCGTCGGAGTCTGGTTCAGCAGGTGAGTTCCACATTCTTTTGCAAATTCCATGCGTAAGCAGGGCTACTCCATCATCGAGGTTTCTGCCTTTTTAATTCAAAACACTGAGACAGCAGCATGGCCAAAGCACATTATTTCTGTCCACCAACCAGTTTACGTTTCATCAGACACACATGTATACACAATATTCTAGCAAAAAATACACGACAAAGTGAAATGTTTCTACACCAACTAATGCAACAACATTGCAGAGTTGCCACCACACTGGTCCAATTGTACATGCATCCAAGTGTGTTTTTCACTCTGAATATCACAAAACGTTTTTTTCTGTACATTTGTTATGCCTCCGCCGACGAAGTCGCCGGAGGCATTATGTTTTCAGGTTGTCCGTCCGTCCGTCCGTCCGTGATAGGTTCCGTTACCACGATAACTTGAGAAAAGCTGAAGGGATCTTAGTCAAACTTGGTTCATGTATGTATAATGAGGTAAAGATGAACTGATTCGATTTTGGGATTAGATTTGCCAAAGGTCAGACGTCAGGATAGGTTAAAAAAAATCCTGTTACCGTGATAACTTGTGAACCAGTGATGGGATTCTGACAAAATTTGTTACAGTTATGTAGAATGATGTAGGGAGTAGAGGACGGGGAAGACCGAGAAAGACTTGGCTAAAGGTGGTGGCAGAAGAAATGCGGGCAAGGGGGTTAACAAGGAGAGATGCAGAAAATAGGGCAAAATGGAGAAGATTGTCATGGGGCCCGCAAGGCTAACCCCCGCTCTAGCAGGGAAAATGGCCTTAAAATGCATGTTGTCGTTGTTGTATGTAGAATGATGTAAAGATGAACTGATTCGATTTTGCGATGAAGAGGTCAAAGTTCAAAGGTCAAAGTCTGGAATATGTCTATAACTTGAGAACCGATGAAGTGATCTAATTCAAACTTGGTACAGATATGTATAATGATGTAAAGATTAACTGATTATAATTTGGGGGCAAAGGTCAAAGGCAAAGTTTGTAATAGGTCTATAACTTGAGAACCGATGAAGTGATCTCATTCAAACTTGGTACAGGTATGTATAATGATGTAAAGATTAACTGATTATAATTTGCAGGCAAAGGTCAAAGGTCAAAGTTTGTAATGGGTCTATAACTTGAGAACGGATGAAGTGATCTAATTCAAACTTGGTACAGATATGTATAATGATGTAAAGAATAACTGCTTATAATTTGGGGGCAAAGGTCAAAGGCAAAGTTTGTAATAGGTCTATAACTTGAGAACGTCTGAAGTGATCTAATTCAAACTTGGTACAGGTATGTATAATGATGTAAATATTAACTGATTAGAATTTGGGGCTAAGAGGTCAAAGGTCAAAGTCAATTATAGGTATATAACTTGAGAACGGCTGAAGTGATGTAATTCAAATTTGGTACAGGTCTGTATAATGATGTATATATTAAATGATGATATTTTGGGATCCCGAGGTCAAAGGACAAAGGTCAGAGGTCATGTCAGGTAAAAATGTGATAACCTGAACAGCTGAATGGATTTAAATCAAACTTGGTACAAGTATTATAATGATGTAATAATGTGTGCGGAGTCATACCAGTCGACGTCTGACGTCGAAGAGTGCTGTTCTAGTCTGAGTTTACGTCATCTTTGTTTTACTGTTTGTGATGCACTCTGATGGTGAGCTTGCAATAGCTGGCCTAATAACATCACTGTCTAAACTGTCAGGTCTTTCATTTGAACCTGCACTCTCTGCATCATGAACTACGTGCGCAGATGGCAACATGAGCATCCTATGGTATTACATTTCTTACTTGCAGATGATGACCTACTTATTAGTGTTTAACAGATCATGTCAGTCCAAAATATCAGCACAGTTTGCATATCAGAGAAAATGTGATTGTATACATGTGGGATTAATCATGAGAGTAGTATTGCAAAAGAATGTGTGCTTTTAATGAGGACAAAAGCTTTTGTCCTTATAACAAAATTGCAGTTGATTTTTTTCTTTTTTTTGGTTAAAATCCTATAACTTGTACTTGCAGCTGACAGGATAGCTCAGAGCTAGTGCACTCCACTTTGAGCTGTCTATTATGGAACAGAATCCCAATCCAATTATAAATCCGTCACCATGGTCCTTCAAGGTGGTGTTGCATCAATGAGAGGATGGCTTTTTGGATGGGATGTTAAGCCAGCCGTCCCATCCGTGAGCATTCATGGGTGAACGTTAAAAGATTCCAGGGTAAGTTTCGATAACATTGGGCCATTGTGTGCCAGTCTCCTGGGCAAATTCGATAATCCTGCCATGATGTACTGACAGCGCTGCGTTAGCTACGTACAGTACTTTCTCCTCCAGAAATGAAGCAATTTAGCAGCCATGCCTTGCATCTCAAGTTCAAATAAATGCAAAATCTGGTAAAGTCGATTCAATCTTAAAGAAGTGACCATGTGGCAAGCAGGGAGGAAATGTCTTTCATTTGATCAAACACATGCCATGCGTGCATGTAGTTACCATCAATGAATGCTTGAATGAATGCATTGCATGAGTATTTGCAAGCAATAATTGGTTGTTCCTTCTCCTGGTTGTTGTTGTTGTTTTTTTGTATGCAGCCTGTGGCTTCTGGTTACATCATTTCTAGAAGCATGTCTGTGCCGGGACCGACTCATATTGCCGACCTCGGAAGGATGACAAGCTGAGTCAACCTACCTGGTGCTATTTCAAAGGCACTACAGGGGCTCAAACTCAAGACCTAAGATCTCAAAGCAGCTACTTTAACCATTAAGGTTTTCCAATTATGCATGTCCAAGATTTGATGTCCAAGCACTAGATATGAAATCTATGAGCTCAGTTCTTCCACTCACAGGATAGCTCAGAAGAAGCATACTCACCTTTTAACTGTCAGGTATGACTATGTGATTCATGATGGAATATAATCCTGTTTTATTTTGCTCCTGCGAGATCGATCGGTTGTCTCCGTGCTGCGGTTTTGTTCCGAGAGAAGTCTGGGCCTATCCCACAACAACAACAACAACAACAACAACAACAACAACTTACAATAAAAGAGTAGAGAGAGGAGGGGAGGGAATACAGTTACCTGCAAGTAGGATGGTTCAGTTAGGTAGGGTTAATTTGGGTACAAAATATTGTGGGTAAAGATGGGTGGGGGTGACAGGAGATGGTTGTTCACTGCCTACTTGAAGCCCTTGAAGAGAGAGAGAGAGAGAGAGAGAGAGAGAGAGAGAGAGAGAGAGAGAGAGAGAGAGAGAGAGACCGAGACAGAGCACGCGACAGAGCACGCACTGATCTGCAAGTGATGTAAACGCAACAAATCTTGTGCTTCACCTCGTCACAGAAGATTCCAATCATGAAGATTCAAGAAAGAAGATTCAATCTCATCACAGAAACCAGAAGATTTTGATTCATATGAATTGTATGGAAGTATTGTTGAAATCTTCTCGGGTAAAAACATCTCTGCGCATTTGTTTATTACTTATTGAATTATTTTCAGCACAGTGGTTAAACAATTAGAAAGTGATGGGAGATTTGGAAAGAAGCTCATTGATAGTTTTCTTGTCGGCAATTATCGAAGTGGGCATTGTGTTGTAAAAGGGGATTAGCTCCACTGCTTCGGAAAAAGTCAATATGAATTTATACTTTGATCTGGAAGACTTTTAATATGTCGGGAACAGTGAAGTTAGCACAGCTTTGACAATATGATTTATTAGAGTTGTGAATTCTGCCAACAAATTTGACAGTGAAGACAAGGCATTGTGCGGGTGAAGCTGACCACACGATAGCAATTTCCATCAACATTGCTGCTTTCGCAAAATTCTAAACACATAAATCATTATTTTCATTTCTCACAAATTGCTATTTCGAACCCTTGGCGTGATTTTTAACTGCAGTGTCAACCAATGCACAGAGCAGCTCACTTTGTCCAACCCATGGCCAGCTCGTGCAAATCCGTATTGGTTGAGCAGACGACCTCAAACCTGAGCAGGAACTGTTTGTTGTTAAAAGCTCTTTCACTTACAAGGAAACAATAAGATAATCAAAATAATTAAGATCAACATACTCTATTTGCTCATATCCTCATCCAATATATTTATGAATAGAGTTCATGGATGTATAATTTCCATTTTTACCCTCGCCAGAGGAGGGTATTGCATTTGGGTCCGTTTGTCTGTCTACCTGTTTGTTTGTTACTTGGCAGAAAAAAAATTCCTTTGACAAGTATGTTGATCACTCCGGTTTGTGTGTGTGTTTCTTTGTGTGTGTGTTTGTTTGTGTGTCCGCTCACTTATACTTGCCTATAAGTCGCAATTTTAAACCGGTCTTCATGAAGCCTCACCAAATAGTAGGGATCATGGTCTGACAAAATCCTATATATCTTAGAGGTCAATAGGTCAATAGGCCAAAGGTCAACCAATTTTTTCATATTTCTAAAATCCTCAATTTTCATCCGAATGACTTGAAATTTGAATAGGATTTTCATATCCGCTAACTGAATTCAATCACCAAATTATTTATGAGATCAATATAGGTCACAAGGTCAACATAAGCTTTAGGTCAACCACTTTTTTCTAATTTCTAAAATCCTCAATTTTCATCTGATTGACTTGAAATCTGAATAGGATTTGCATATCAGCGTACTGAATTCAAACACCAACTATTTTTGAGGTCAACATAGGCCAAAAGGTCAACATAGGCCAAATTTCTAAAATTGACAATTTTCATCTGATTAACTTAAAATTTGAAGATGATTTGCTGGTGGGTGGTGCGTATGCAGCCACCCGGCTGCTGGTTGCATCATTTTTCTGTGGGCGCATCTGCCGCTGATGCAATGCCTCTCTATAACTTGTTATCTGGTACCCATTTTGCCGACCTCGGAAGGACGACAGGCTGAGTCAACCCCACTTGGTGTTAATTCAACGGTTTCAAACTCAGGACCTTAAGATAACAAGCCCGCCGCCCTAACCATTAGGCCAACACCAGGTGTTATTTTTGAGGTCAAAAGGATGCTCTACTGAGTGCCATTCTACTTTGTTCTCTTTTGCCAACTGTCGCTCTATGAGTGATTTTTCATCTGTCTGTTTGTTTGTCTGTTTGTCCGCAAAAAACAAGTATGCTTTTCTCTGCGACCGTTGGTCTGATTGACAGGAATTTTTTTACCATAGGTGCACCTCCTCCTGTAGAATTTTCTAATGATAATTATGACGTCATAAGTCATGTGGTATGGGCGCCATCTTGGAAAAAACAGAAAAAAGTTGCACCTCAAAATCTCCAAAAGCACTGCGTATAAAAAATTGAGACATGGCTCATTATAAAGAACTCTCCATGCGGGATAAAATATATTAATGATGATGTCATAGGTGCCTCTATTATGACGTCATATTTCGACAAGTACGAAACTAGCTCCAATCAAGATTTTAAAAAATTGAGCAGCATCTTGGGATAAATTGATTGAGAAAAAAAAAAATAATGACGTCATCAGTCACGTGGTTCGGCCGCCATATTTGTTTTAACCAAAAATTACATTTTAACAAAAATAAATTTAATTTAAAAAAATTTCAACAATGTTTAAACAAAAAAACCCCACAAAATACACCTCACAAAGGCATCCTGGTGAGAGTCTGCAATCTGATTGCTCTTTGTTGTTGTACACCGCACCTTTCCTATGCCATCTCCAGGCGCTGCATAACGTCATTGACGGGCACCGTAGGGGCTCGGCAATGACGCACGCTGAAAGGGAGTACTCAGTTTTCACTCTGGTTGTTTTCTTGTTTTCTTTCTTGTTGGTCCGGGCCATATCTCAGCCATCCTTTGAGCTAGGAAGCTGAAATTTCGGCACAATAGTGAGGACGTACTTTGTCAAAAAACGTATTTTTTGTTTTTTGATTAATCAATTAATTGATGAGTTATTTAATTATTAGCGATTAATTATGTACTTATTTATTTCCTTTCTCTTCTGGCCATGATCTCAGGCACCTTTTGAGTTAGGAAGATGATATTTGGACATGCCAATGACAAAATGATTTGGCTGTAAAAGATATTTTTGATTTATTGATTAATCAATTAATCGATTAATTATTTAATTATTCGATTAATGACTAAAAAATTTTTTTTTAAGTTACACATTCTGATGAAATGGTGGTGGTTTACGTGTTCTATTAGCGAATTGATTAATTATTTCATTTTTTTATGATTATTATTTATTTATTTTCATTATTAATCATTTATTTATTTTCTTTCTCATCTGGGCAATATCTCAGGCACCTTTTGAGCTAGAAAGCTAATATTTGGACATGACAGTGACCAAGTAATGTGACTATAAAGGATATTTTTGATTTATTGATTAATCATTTAATCGATTAATTATTTATTGATTGTGGCTCTCATGTGGCTCTCAACAGTTTCATCTCCTCCACGTTATGACTGGAGTGCCCCCAAGGCAGTGTTCTGGGCCAAGTCCTATTCATAATCTCCATAAACAATCTACCTAGTTCTCTGGAAAACCCCCTTTATCCATTTGCTGATGACTTCACCCTCTGCCGTGACATCGCTCATCCTTCAGGTAGTCTCTTCCCTCACTGCAGACCTTGGCATAATCACAAGCTGGTCAAACAATGCTGGCCGTTGGCGAGTTGGATGTGGTGTCATGGCGGCTGTGGTGTCATGGCGGCTGTGTGGTTTAGTTGAGCTGCGAGCTGCCCTGCCTTTCGATTCTTCAATCTCATTTCACATCGTTTTCACCTTTTCTTCCCAATTCTTGTTTATCTGCACATCGTTACTCCCTGTCTGTTCCCCACCATTCCCAATCAGACCCAACACTACACCCGTGGGCCAACCCTATTGTCCCCTCTCCTCCTCCTCCACTACCGCCTTTGCTTTTGTTATTGTCACTGTGTTTCATTTTTATTTCCTTTCTCCCCCTTTCTTTTTCATCTAAGATAGAGTATGCATTGTGACCAGTTGCTTGTAATACTGCAAGTTCATTAGGTGCATATTACATTGCAGGAGAATATTTGGGCAACTCTGCTGTGTATGGTCATTTGAACAATTTCTAGCAGAGATCCATGTTCTAGATGTTATTCACCCCAAACAAGGAAGTTAATTTTTCGAGATGCTTTTACATTAATATTGAAGTTTAGGCTCATGGAATAAGTCAAGTACATAGAGCTGGGAGTAATAAATGCTGACAGTTGGAAGATAAAAACAAAAAGAAGCAGATGGCAGGACTGAGATCAGAAATGTCAAAAATCTATGAATGGCTCAGAGGTCGCCATACTATATAACATAAGATGAGAATGAGCTAACACTCTAAATTAATACAAAAGAAGGAGCAGAAGTGGAAGCAACATAGAAAACAGTTGTATATATAGGAACAATGGGGTTAAAAGTTTAGAGTTGAGCTATCAGTATGGGTTTAGCTAAATTTAGGTAGACTTCTGTAAACAGGTGGCTACAGAACATTAGAAATATTTGACATTGTGCAATCCTTCCTCAGAGATACTAGAAACATAGGGGCAATACCCCTGGCGCTCACCTGGTAGAATAAACATTATACTGCACGGACTAAAGGTACTTTAAACCAATTTAAGTAAATGATTGCTAGAAGACAGGACAGCATGTAGAAACATACTAACATAATCATAAGCGTTTAAACAAAACAAAAAAAATACCTATTTTGGGGGGCAACCTACCTACCTCCACCCCCCCCCCCTCAACCCACAACCCCGTATATTTCATCAGACCCACATTTTTCAAATGCCTTGAACAAGCATTGGTACATCACGGATGATGAAGGTTGTGGAAAAGTTTCATCGAAATTGCGTGTGTAGTTTCTGAGAAGAAAGCAAGTACCTATTTTGGGGGGCAACCCCTTCCCCCCCCCCCCCCGTAGACGCCCAAAGGGGCAGATTTTTTATAATGCCGTGAACAAACTTTGGTACAGCACAGGTGGTAAAGGTTGTGGTGAAGTTTCATTGAAATTTCGTGTAGTTTCAGAGAAGAAAGCAAATACCTGTTTTGGGGGGGTCAAACCTGGACCCACTTTCACCCCCCGTATACCACCTTAGACTCAGATTTTCTTAGTGCCGTGAACAAACTTCGGTACATCACTGGTGATGAAGGTTGTGGTCAAGTTTCATCGAAATAGTGTTTGTAGTTTTAGAGGAAAAAGCAAATTCCTATTTGGGGGGGGGGGGGGGGGGGGAAACCCGGACCCACTTTCACCCCCGGTAAACCCCCTTTGACCAAGATTTTTTTTTAATGCCGTGAACAACCTTTAGTCGCAACACAACAAGTATCATTTGTGCCAAGTTTGGTCACAATATCTTCAGCGGTTTCGGAGAAGAAGTTGCAAGTGTTTACAAATAGAGATTTCAATGTAGCTTGTCTTTTGCAATGACTTGAAATTTGCAAGGATATGTGGCACAAGATGGACCTGGATTATAAAGTGGAGTGATGTAGTTTCATGGCAAAAGTAAAAAGATGAGTTTGGCAGAATACAAAGGTGACTTACAGTACTTAGGACTTAGGAAGTATTATGTGCCACATGTCCATGAAGCAAAAAGAAGCTGGTGTGGCTTAAACTGGATGATGTATGACGCACATTGATAATGATGAACGCACAACATGGATGGGTGACATCATTAACAGTGGTAGTAATGAGTTGAGAAGGTCAACAAGGTTGAATAGGGAGTCAGACTTGATGACATGGCAGTTGCAGAAAACTGGTCCAAGCAATAGTTGTTACAGCTTTACATTTAGCAAATAGTCTGAACTGTACATTTGATTTTACAATATGCCAGCGGCTGACCTAGGATCACGTGTTTCTCGATGCAAGACAGCGATAAAGAACAAAGCAATGGAGTGTTTTGGAAAAATAAAACCGCATGAGCAGTGTCAAAAAAAGAAAGACAACATCCAACTTGAAATTCAATTGTACAATCGACCATGTAAATCGAAATTCAAATATTTTGTCATCTAAATTAGAGGGGATGAGACTCTTTCCACTATTTATGTTATATCGACAGTCGTTAGTTTATATCTGCTGATATGAGATATTGTTGAAGATGGAACTTCTTGTAAAAAAAAAAAAAAAAAATCATTCAATTACAAAATACATTTGCTTGTCTTTGATATATTTTAACAAAGCACAGATTATTAGCCCCTGTTGTACTTCGTCTGAAACGGGGGCTTATGGATTTGGTCTCGTCCTTGCTTCCGCAACCATATCTCAGAGATTTAAGGACCGATTTTGTTCGTACTTGGCACAACGACAACACATGATGGCATACATATGCACATCATTTCTTTAACCTCCGTCACCAAAGATGGATGGAGGTTATGTTTTCACCCCTGTCTGTCTGTCTGTTTGTCCGTTTGTGAACAAGATATCTCAAAAAGTTGTGGACGGATTCAGACGAAATTTGGCAGAGATGTAGCGTATGTGACAAGGACGAAATGATTAGACTTTGGTGAAGATCAGGATTCGGATCCGGCTAGTAGTATTTTTAAGTGATTCTTCACCATTGGGAGATAGGGGCAAAAACGATACATAGCAGGATATCTCAAAAAGTTGTGGACGGATTTGGACGAAACCTGGGGGACCGGTTGGGTGTGTGACAAGGACAAATAGATTCGATTTTGGTGAAGATCTGAATATGGATTCGGATATGATAATTTTTTAATTTTAAAGCGATTCTTCAACATTGAGTGATAGGGCTAAAACAAACATATAGCAGGATATGTCAAAATGTTATGGATGGATTTGGACGAAACTCGTTGGACAGGTTGTGTGTGAGACAAGGAAGAATCGATTAAATTTTGGTGAAGATCTGGATCCGGATCTAGCTATTCGAATTTTTAAGTGATTCTTCACCATTGGCAGATAGGTCCAAAAACGATACAACAACAAACAACAACAACATGCATTTTAAAGGCCATTTTCCCTGCAAGAGCGGGGGTTAGCCTTGCGGTCCCCATGACAATCTTCTCCATATTGCCCTATTTTCTGCATCTCTCCTTGTTAACCCCCTTGCCCGCATTTCTTCTTCCACCATCTTTAGCCAAGTCTTTCTCGATCTTCCCCGTCCGCTACTTCCTTCTACATTCATTTCCATCACTCTTCTCAACCAGTCACTCTCATCCTTCCTCAACACATGACCAAACCATCTCAACCTGTGTCCGCTTCACAGCATCAATCACAGGCTCTATTCCCATCATCTTTCGCAATTCATCATTTGTCTTCCTCTCTCTCAACGATACTCTGCACATCCACCGAACCATTCGCATTTCCACCCTTTCCAGCCTTCGTTGCTGCTCTACATTCATGACCCATGTCTCGCTCCCATAAATCATAACACTTCTCAGACATGCAGCTTACACCTTTCCCTTCAGCTTCAACGACACTCCCCTCCTCATCAGCACGCCACTCAGTTCCCGAAACTTCTTCCATGCACATCTCACTCTAGCAACCGTTGCCGAGTCTGATCCACCTTCTCCATTCAGCATGTCTCCGAGGTAGCTAAATGTTTTCACACCTTCCAGCTTCACGCCGTCTCCAAGATCCAACTCAACATTTCCTCCATCTGCAGCTCCCTCTGTGCACACCTTACATTTGAATGTAGCTGCTACACTGGTTAATCACCCTCTCAGACCACGACATTTTTTATGAATCCACTCAGCGCACATTGTACATTGAATGGAGTTCACTCCGACACCCTTCCTGCACACAGCACATGGCCACTTCCCAGTTCTTTCCACCTCACCACATGCTTTACCACTTGCCATCACCTTTGTCTTTCCGATATTCACCTTCAGACCTTTTGTCTCCATACATTCCTTCCACTTGTTCATCTTTTCCTTCAGTCCATCCATACTTTCTGCAATCAACACCAGATCATCTGCATACAACAACTCCCATGGTAAACCCTCCTTTACGTTCTGAGCCAGCACCTCCATCACAGCTACAAATAGTAGTGGACTTAGTACCGACCCCTGATGCACTCCCACCTTCACCTCAAACTCACCACTGTTCCCGTCCTTCGTCATTGCAGCTGTGCGCCCTCTTTTGCACATTGCCATCACTACTCTGATCAACCATTCCTCCACTCCTAACTTCCTCAATGCCCATGTCAATACTTCGCGTGGAACTCTTTCGAATGCTTTCTCCAGATCAACAAGCCCAAGAAAAAACTTCTTCCTCTTCTCCATGTACTTCTCCTGCAACTGCCTCACAATAAAGAGTGCGTCTGTCGTTCCTCTTCCTGGCATAAATTCAAACTGCATTTCGTCGATCTTCACCTTATTCCTTATCCTCCTCTCCAACACCCTTTCCAATACCTTCATTCCATGCTCCAATAACTTTATCGCTCGGTACGAGCCACACTCCAGAGGGTCACCTTTCCCCTTGTATAGAGGGACGAGGGTACTCAGTTCCCAATCCACTGGAATGCGGCCTGCTTTCACCACCAGATTACAGATCTCTGTCATTCTCTTCACACCCCAACTTCCTGCTGCCTTCAACATATCTCCCACAACTCCCGACGGCCCTCCCGCTTTTCTACTCTTCATTGCTTTTATCGCTTCCTCAACTTCCTTCTCAGTTATCTTCTCTGCCGGTCCTAAAACTGGGTTACTCTCTATGTTGCCATCCCATTCATTCTCTGTATTCAACAGCATTTCCATATATCTTTTCCATCTTCCTTTAATTCCATCTGGGTCCATAACGATTTGTCCCACTTCATCCTTCAAGCAGCTCACCCCATCACATCACACCTCTCTTTCGCTATCTGCTTTGCAATCCTGAATACCGCTCTCTGACCCTCTTCCGAATCCAAGCGTTCTCCGAACATTTTCCTACATGCCTCCTGCGCTTTTGCTACCTCTTTCTTTGCAGCCTTCTTGGCTGCCTTATAGCTTTCATGCTCTGCTTTTTCTGCTCCCGTACCCTTCGCCTTCTGCCACTCCTTGAACTTCTTCCTCTTCTCGTCAATCCTCTTTCTAATTTCATCATTCCACTACCATGTTTCCGAGTGCCTCGGTGGTCCTTTTGTCCATCCACATACCTCACCAACGGCTCCCAACAGACTATCTTTCATTGACATCCAACCATGTTCAAGCTCAACCACATCATCCTCTACCCTACTCAGCCTCTCTTTTAATGCCTCCCTTACTGTCACCTGTTTCAACCACCTCACCTTCATTCTTGGTTGGTACTTCACCCGCCGAGCTCTCCTCGCACCTTTCACCCTTATGTCGCAGACAACCAAGTGGTGCTGTAAAACAGGCTCCTCCCCCGGGATCACCTTTGTGTCCCAGAGGTGCCCCCTATCTTGCCTACGCACCATCAAGTAGTCAACGGTTGTCGTCGACCCACCTCACGTGTATGTAACAAGCTTATTATCCCCTTTCTGGACCTGAGTGTTACAAATCAACAAATCAGCTCCATCAGTAAACTCCAAAATCCTTTCACCTTCTCCATTTCTCACACCATATCCGTAACACCCATGAACTCCCTCAAAACCGTCCATACTCCTTCCCACATGTCCATTTAGGCCTCCTCCTACCACAACAACTTCCTCATATTTCACGTTTTCCATCAGCTTCTCTATCGCACACCAGAACTTGTCCTTCTCTTCATCGCTCCGACCAACCTGCGGAGCATATCCCGAGATGACGTTCACCAAGAGCTTTCCAATCATCATTTTCACCTTCATCACCCTATCACTCACTCTAGTCGCACTCACCACACCGTCTACAAACTCCTCAGAAAACAGGACACCAACACCATTCACGCCCTCCGGGCACCCTTGCCACACAAACTTGTATTTCTGTCCCTGCCTACCCTTCACCATTCTCACACCACTTCCCTTCCATCTAGTCTCTTGCACACAACATATGTCCACTCTTCTTCTGACCAATACTTCCACCACTTCTCCTGATCTCCCTGTCATTGTCCCTACATTCCATGTCCCAAACCTCAGAAACCGATCTCCACTTTGGGCTGCACCCTGGCCATATGTAGTTGTAATTGTCATGGTTCGCTTTTTGAAGGCAATGTTTTTATGGCCGGATGCCCTTCCTGACGCCAACCCTCTTAGTCGTCTCTTACGACACGCAGGGATACGGTGTACCTATTCTAATCCAGGGTACACACTGGGAAAGTTTAAAATATGGAAATGGTGTCCATGTTGCATTCAGTGCCGTAAGCTTGCTTTGATAGAGCTGATATTTTTGGTGACGCATTTTTGTGAGCTCAATGAACTCAACGAAAACGGAATTATGTACAAAAATAAACAGGTTTATTATCACGGATGCCGATAATACAAAATAAAACGCGCCGGTCTAATCCCTCTAACTGGAGCGCTCCTCTTACAGACGCACACATACATACAGATGGGGAGGATATATGAAAAATAAACGTTGTGTGTTTTATCATGCACTTAGCTCTGATCGTTCGGTGCGTCGCCTGCAATCGCCCAGCCCCCCCCCCCCCCTACCCGTGCGGGGAGAGGGCCGCAGTCAACTTGGTTCCAAGCACCGCTAGGCCTCACCATGCTCCAGCGGCAAGCCTGAGAACCACGACGTCCTCTCCCTTCACTTCACCACGACGTCCTCTCCCTTCACCTCCACCAAAAACGATGCAAAGCAGGATATCTCAAAAAGTTGTGGACGGATGATTTTGTTTAAATGTGATTCTGTATTGTGATTTTCTGGGATACAAAACGTAAACTGTTCACCTGGCGGAGGTATGCTCTCTACTGAGTGCCGTTCTAGTTTCACAATGCGTTCAAAGATAGCCGACTGGCGGACATTTTAGTTGTAAAAACACCCCATGTTGAAGATGTCCTCAACCATTTCTCGGACATGCATTTACTGATGTTGTACAAAGTTGTCACACAGATAATGAATGATAGTTTACATATGCATGTCATTGTTTTGGAGAACAGATCCAAAATATGGCCGACTGGCGGCCATTCTGTTACTTAAACATATCCCCATCCATTTCTCGGACATGCATGGACCGATTTTCTTCATACTTGGCACAAAGACAATACATGAGTATACATTTGCTGAAGATTTTGTTTTCTCATTCGACCAAAGATGGCCGACTGACAGCCTTTAACTCCGTACAGCTAGATTACTAAAACCACGGTGGGAGCTATGACATTTTATGTATTTTTCTTCTTGGTTTTTTCTGACCTGATAACACATAAGTAGTTGATTTGTGGAGCATATTTAGATGCAGAGGTTCATCATCCAATCATGTTGTAGCCATGGTCATGAATTTTCCATAATCACATGACTTTCAGATGAGATAATGGAGCATTCAGATACACTGATTCTGATGTACCATACTCTGTTGCAGAGCGTCGGTTTAGCTACCGAAGCAGTTCATCGGCAAGGGTTAGGCTGGGTGGTTTGACATTGACATGAACCAAGGAAAGTCATTTTGAATGTTCATACTGCAGACAGCAAAACCCCCAACCATCCTTCTGGCAGACAAATCATGCCTCCGACGAGGATATTGTATAGAGGTGAATCTTCAGGGGTTTTTTGTTTCTGATTCAGGTCATTCGTGAAACGATGTCTAATGTATGTTTTTTGAGTCTTATATTTACTTATTGAATGCCTCTTCTTAAAATATTGAGTTGCTTTTGGTAAATATTCCCTAGACTTTGTACAGATTCTTCAAAGATGTAACAGATTTCAAATTAATTAACTTTCCATGATGGATAGTCCCCACAATTTATAGGATTCAAAAGAAACCTTTATAGGCTGGAAATGAAAGTTCTCACTTCCCCTTAAAAGTGTAAATATAAACGTTGCTCTAGTTTGTATAAAATAGATTCAAAATCTAGACATCATTGTTCAGCTCTCTGTTTCGTCAGTAAGTCTCAATTGTATGTGTTTCAGGCTGTTTTATGAAGGAATTTCTTATGTTCTCTTGCCTTGTCTCCAATTATGACCCAGGCATAACAAAGATCAATCCTCTAAAGTTCTTAATTTTATATGGTGTCAAACTTTGATCTTTAACCTTCGACTTCAAAAAGCCACGCTGACTCTGATTATGGGGCATGGCCCTCGGGTTACCTACCACTGATATAAAGAATTCATCACATGTTTTAAAATTCATAAACATGCCAGGAAATAGAAAATATACCAGAGTTGCATCCTTGGTTTCCGACAGAACAGAAAACTCTTTTCACTTGTCTTTGGTATCTCTTCAGTGCCTTTTTTTGTATACATAGTCGAGGCTCGTGGAAGAACTAGTACTAGTACACCTAACAGGACAAAAGCAACAGGATGCAACAGGACAAAAGGAACAGTTGAGAGAGTGGGGAAACACCAACAGCAGAGTTGAAGGCCAAGATAGAGGGATACTTGGACAAATAATGGGTGTGGGGAGGAATGCATAGGGTGGACAAGCTGGATACAGAAGGAAACTCACAGGAGGGGCGAATGGAAACCTGAGGCACTGAGGTGGGCTGAGGTGAGTTGGGTTAACGAGTGTAGAAAATGTCATGTTTTGGATTGGAGATGATCTCAGATGGTGGTGAACAGCTGTCTGGAAGACCTGGCGGGAAGAATGAGATTAAAGAGAATGGGGAATTTGGTTACAAAGGAGGGAAAAAAAGA
The DNA here is from genome assembly GCF_964187855.1 of Myxine glutinosa. Taxonomy (NCBI): domain Eukaryota; kingdom Metazoa; phylum Chordata; class Myxini; order Myxiniformes; family Myxinidae; genus Myxine; species Myxine glutinosa. Next base: position 84,440,658 of record NC_136263.1, on the reverse strand, counting down.
GGAACGAATGAGAGGAGGTGAACAGTGATCCAAAAGGGGGTTAATGGTGGACCATGTGAGCCCTGCAGAAATCTAGAGCAGGCAAAGCATGAAAAGGGCAGAGGGTGCAAGACCAGAAAGGGGGTGGCAGAAGACAGACCACCGACCTGTCTGTGATGACGAAGTGAAAGGCCATTGACTCAGTTTCATCATGTGAGATTCCAAAGATATTGAAGGCCCTGGTTTTCACGGCATCAAGCTGAGCAAGACGTGAGCCAGGAAAGCCAGCACAGAGGGAAGAGCAGTAATCCATCATGTTGTGGATGAAGGCCTTCTGGTGGATTGGAATTCAGACAGGTGTGCCAAGGAAGGACTTTGTATGACGAAAGATACCTAGTTGGCGGCTGTATTTTGAGGCCAACTTTGAGATGTGGTTTCCAACTCTCATCTTTTATTTTACCTCGAGCTATGGACCCTGGTCCAAACATTGCCCACTCTGCTGAATAAATAGCACCGCAAAGCAGGCGTAACCCCTCAACCCATGCATGGTGGAAACCAATTTCAAGATGGCTGCCATGGCGGCCATATTTAAAATCGCAGCGCGCCCATTTTCGAAAGGAACCTTCCTCTACTCAACCCCAACACACACTGCAAAAATGGATTTAATCGGACAAGCCGTTCTGCTAGAAATTGACGGAAACCAATTTCAAGATGGCTACCGTGGCGGCCATATTGAAAATCGCAGCGCGCCCATTTTCGAAAGGAACCTTCCTCTACACAACCCCAACACACACTGCAAAAATGAATTTAATCGGACAAGCCATTCTGCTCGAAATTGACAGAAACCAATTTCAAGTTGGCTGCCGGGGCGGCCATATTGAAAATCGCAGCGCGCCCATTTTCGAAAGGAACCTTCCTCTACACAACCCCAACATACACTGCAAAAATGGATTTAATCGGACATGCCGTTCTCCTTGAAATTGACGGAAACCAAAAGTTGACGGATGCCCGGACGCCCACCCGGACGACGCCCGTGACGACAATACCCCTTAGCCCAATTTGGGCTGAGGGGTGAAAAGTGCAGTTATCTTGTCCACACCCTTCAATATGTTAAACATTTCAATCAGTCCCCTCGCAATTGCCTCCTTTCCAATGTATAGTCCTGTCTCCTTCAACCACTTCTCAAAGCTTTGTCTAGCTAACCCTAGAATCAATCCAGTTGATTGATGCTGTACCCTCTCTAAGGCAACTATATCCATCCTCAGATGTGGTGACCAAAACTGCACAGAATATTCTAGAGGCCTCATTGAATTCGCATGCAGTGTTGAAACTACCTCTTTTGATTTATAATTTTCCTCACTACAAAAACAACAGAAAACCCTGTTTGCTTTACCTACCTACAACTGTTTCGCACTATGCTGTCTGCTTAACTCCTGTATCAATAGCCACCACCATATCCTTCTCCTTTGTGACCTGCTACAAGAATCCCTGAGAAACACGTAATTCCTATATTTACAGACTTGGCATTTAATATGGAATATTTTTTTTGTGGGGGTGAACTTACTTTTCAAGATGACTTAGAACCAAAAGTTCATTGGAATTATGTTGAAATTATTCTAGATTTTGTTAATGTGACCTTTAAAAGAAACAAAAACCACATTTGACATTTCGAAGCAAATAAATTGATCCTTGAAAGTGATGTAAACTGATATCGAACTCAATTCACGGACAGTACTGTGTTAAACTTCTCTACGTTTTTCAGAAGTATCTCTATATTTTGCACATTAGCCAAAAAAAAATTCAACAAAAACAAAAGCTAAATTATGACTGCGATTACGGACAGTAAAATTACAGTTCAGTAGATCGTGTAACCCCCACGAGCATTCAGGAGAGCATGTACACGTTGAGGCATGCTGTTCACGAGATTTGCCAAGGTTTGGACAGGAATCGCTTGCCATGCAGTGACAATAGTCTGTGCAATTCATGCACAGAGGCAGGCTGCTGGTCCAAGTTGTCGATTTGACGCGTTAATTCTGCCCACAAGTTCTCTATCGGATTCATATCCGGGGACATGCCAGGCCACTCCATATGCTCTACACCACGGTCAGCAAGAAAGTGTTGGATCATGCGAGCACGATGAGGCCGTGCATTGTCATCTTGGAAGACAAAGTTTCCTCGAAAGGCTGCACGAGCAAATGGAAGCAATGTTTCTTCCAGAATGACCCTGTACTTGAACTGGTTCAGGTTTCCATTCAGAACAACCAGGTCAGTATTGCCCCCTGCATGACAAGCAGTCCAAACGGTCACCCCACCACCTCCAGCTTGGACTCTTGGCACTATACAATCTTCGTTGTGGGCTTCATGCACTTGTCTGCACGCTCAGACGCGGCCATCTTGACGATAGACCAGAAATCTAGACTCGTCACTGAAGGTCACGTGATTCCAGTATCCTGGCTGCCATTGACGGTGCTCTCTGGCCCACTGCAATCGGCGCTGGCTGTGTTGTCTGGTCAAGTGTGGCTTTCTCAGGGTATGCCTGGAACGATAGCCTGCTTGAACCAGTCGTTGGTTGACTAGCCTTCTGGATACAGGCACATTTGTCAGTTGCTGCCACTCAGCCCTAAACCGATTAGCTGACTTGGTACGGCCATTGCAGACTAACCGGTGCAGCTGGCGATCATCTCTCCTTGTGGTTCTGCGTGGACGTCCTGGCCTCGGTATTGGAGTAGGGACGCCCCTCTGAGCATTTCGTTTCAGGATCTTTGACACCTGACCTTGAGTGATGCCATACTGCCGAGCAATAGCATGCTGTTTCATGCCAGAATTTCGTAAAGCCACCACTCCATGACAAACAGCATTGTCAAGTTGACGGACCATCTCCAGAGGAAGCGGCAATAACTTTTGTAGACGTGCAGCAGTTGTTTTCCACTAATACAGAACGCAACAACCCTTATATACCCGATTGTGAAGCCAATCGTCAAATGTACCTGTCCTTACATTTTGTCACGCCACCTGTGATATAATCCTGTTATTGACTTCTTGCTGCGAAAGACAATCAGTGACATGGTTCCTTCAACAAAGACATCACCGAAGGGTAAAATAAACTCACCAGATTGATATACTGAGTTCAGAAAGTAAACCCAAGTCAAGAAAAAAAAAATTCCATATTAAATGCCAAGTCTGTATATTATTCCGACTCATCCCCGAAATCTCACATTTCTTTATGTTAAACTGTATCTGCCAAACATTTTGCCAAATCTATTAAAGTGTCTAGACTTTCCTGAAGCTGATTACCACCCTGTCTGTTATCTACCTTACCTTCAAGCTTAGTGTCATCTGCAATTTTAGAAAGCAGAATCTTCATCCCACTGTCCAAATCGTTGATGTAAATTAGGAAGAATATTGGTCCCAGTGTTGATCCTTGAGGTACTCCATAACTTGCACTCTACAAGCCAGATATTCTGCCACTCACAGCCACCCCTTGCTTCCTATCATGAAGCCATTTTCCAATCCAGTTAGCTACTCTACCAGCCACACCGCAAGCAAGACATCAGAGTTTGTTTGGGGGGGGGGGGCAAACACAACCCCCCCATGCTCCCCCGTTGACATCAGATTTTGTTTGGGGGGCAAACACCACCCCCCATGCTCCCCCATGCTCCCCCGTAGACCGTCTGAAACCCCGATTTTTCTAATGCAGTAAACGGACATTGATACATCATGAGTGATGAGTGTTGTGGTCAAATTTCATCGAAATAGCATGTGTAGTTTCAGAGGAAAAAGCAAATGCCTATTTTGGGGGTGTCAAACCTGGATCCATTTTCACCCACGATAGAGCCCCTTAAACACCGATTCTATTTTTTTTTATTCCTATTTTTTAATTCCATGAACAAACTTGAAATGCAACATACCAAATACCATTTTGCCTAATTTGGTCACAATTCCATTTGCAGTTTCGGAGAAGAAGTTGCAAATGTTTATGGAGTGACTGACTGATGGATTGCCGGACCGACGACGCACCATCCCATAAGCTCCCTGGAAATATGTTCCAGATGAGCTACAAATCATTAGAGCTGTGAATAAAAAAATTCAAAAAAAATGTCAGTAACATCACCAACAACCTCCAGAGTGCAGGGCTGAAAGTATCACAATCTACCATTCGCAGAAGACTTTAATAGCAGAATTACAGAGGTTACACTGCAAGATGCAAACCTCTCATCAGCACCAAAAATAGAAAGGCCAGATTGGAATTTGCCAAGAAGTACAGAAATGAGCCAGTGAATTATGGAACAAAGTTTTATCTACAGATGAGACCAAGATAAGGCTTTACCAATGCGATGGAAAGGTGAAAGTGTGGAAAAAAGGAAGGAACTGCATGTGATTCAAAGCATACTACAGTACATCATCTGTGAAGCATGGTGGAGGTAGTGCCATGTATTGGGCTTGCATGGCTGCCTCTGCAACTGCCTCACTCATCTTTATTGATGATGTGACTAATTATGGCAGCAGCAGCAGAATGAATTTGGAAATGTACAGAAACATTTTGTCTGCTTTTGTACAAGAAAATGCCTCCAAACACATTGAGCTGTGCTTCACCATGCAGCAAGGTAATATCCCTAAACACAGTGCGGACATAACCAATGAGTTCATCAGGGGGGAAAAGTGGAAGGTTTTAGACTGGCCAAGTCAATCCCTTGAATTTAAACCAATGGAGCGTGCATTTCACTTGCTGAAGAGGAGACTAAAGTCAGAAACCCTCCAAAACAAACAACAACTGAAAATACAGTAGTTACAGTAGCTATGGTAAAGACTTGGCAAAGCATCTCAAAGGAAGATTCCAAGAGTTTGGTGATGCCAGTGGGTCACAGGCTCGATGCAGTTATTGTATGCAAGGAATATGCAACCAAATACTAACTATTAAACTCCCTTAATTTACTTCACGTTCATCTGTTCCAATAGTTATGCTTACCTGAAAAGGGGAGACTGAACATAAAAAGTGCTATTGTTCTACAATGGTAAAACATATATCCATAGAAATACCAATAAATAAAAGATGACCTCCTGTAGTCTTGCTTCATATTCATGTTTTGATCTCAAGTCCAAATTTCTAGAGTATATAACAATAATAATGCCTGGTGTTGGCTTAGCGGTTAGGGTGCCGGCTTGGGATCCTAGGATCCTGGGTTCGAGTCCCGGTCAATCGCTGAATTAACGCCAGGGAGGTTGACTCAGCCTGTCATCCTTCCGAGGTCGGCAAATTGAGTACTATCTCACTGGTAATTCACTGTGTGTCGCAAGAGGCGACCAACAGGGTTGGCGGCAGGAAGGGCATCTGGCCATAAAACATTGCTTCCAAAAGGGGACCACTGTGCCCGAAAAAGGCCAACCGAAAAATGGCCTCTAAAGGTGGTTCCTAGCAATAATAACAAATTTCACCTCTCCGTTCCAATACGTATGGAGAGCACTGTATGTTGTTTGGGAACACAATTATATCTATACTGTAGTTTCATTTACTGAGCCTATGATGGAGTGTCTTTGGAATTCAGCCGTTCACGAGAGCCAATATATAGTTGAGAATATGAAGTGACAGCATTCCATGTTTTCGCTGAGCCAAGAAATGGAAGCAGCATTTTGAAGCAGAAAGTAAAATAACAGCCTCACGCTCCGGTAGGATGTGACCAAAAAGCAATGAGGACTAATAAAGAACCTGGTCGCTTTTATGATTTCACTCACCTCTCATTTTATCTGTTCCTGCCTGAGAACCAGTCATTTCTGGCCGCACGTGTTCGGAATACCTTGAAAAGGAACACGCATTTATCAAAGGGCCGGTGCGGCGCTCCGTCCACTCTTGGTTTGACAAGCTCCAGCACTTCTGCAGCTTTTTCATCTCAGCAAGGCATCAGGAGGTATTCACATGTCCAGGCACTCTTTAAATGGCTTTTATATCTCAAGTACTGCGGAACTTATTATAAGCACCCGTAGCCTTATAAAACATGACGAGCCCGACTATTAGGTCGACGTCGCCAAATTAAGATCAAATGATTTATGGCCATTCCCTCCACTTGCGAGTTGTTCCTGATGTTCAATCCTTTCAGGAGTCTTTATCTACAAGGAATATTGCCTCATGGTCCGAACAATGTTGCGTATTCCCGAGAGGAGCATACTCACATAATTAGAACCAACTTCTACCATATTTATGTTTCTATATATAATTCTAAGGCTGATAGGGGAGCTAGTAGCTGTGTGACTTGCAGTGCAAAGACATTAATAGACATTCAGTGTACTTTAATGTGAATTTGTAGACGATGAACAGCCACATACGTAGAGCATGTGGGATTTGAACTTGGTTTGCGAGTGCCATGAATCGTCGGTTCAGATGGGAACGCTAAACAGACCAAATTTTCTCCATAGAGCAGAATATGGAGGTGATTTCACTTTAAAATTACACCGCTCAAGAATCCCCGAGGTCTTCAAATATGTGTGTACAGGTAACACCAAAACAAATCTGAAAATTCCTTTTGTGGACTTGATTACGGGATTGTACGAGTTCACCGTTTGACATCTATCATATAAATTCCGATCTTTATGTTAAGAAGAGAATGAATAGGAGTCCATTTTCTTTCCAACGTTACTTGCAAGTGGGTGTTAATATCGTGGGTGTCATAGCGGGTGTACCGCTAACAAAGACCCTTTCTTTGACAAGCTGTTCAAAGACGTGTTATCATTATGTCTAGAGTTGTGACTGACAGGCTATTTTAAACTGGTTGGACAATTTATTACTTTTGGCCATCATTGACTTACCATAACTTGTGTGTTTGTAAGCATCTGAACCAGCATAAAAAGACAACACTTGCACAGTTGGTCATTGAATGTTATCTGAGTTGTGTTATTGCCTCTGTGGGATTAGAGGAGAGTTACAGGTCAAGTCAGGTGTCATCTCCATCCCGTAGGTCATGGCTGCCATGGATCTCCAAGATGTTCGTCTGACCGCTTCCCTCAAGCATTCCCCATAGCTCAGTCCCATCTACTGTTGAATATTGGCTTTTGAAGTGACTCTTCTTCTGCGCCTCTAGCTCGTATGCCTTCAAACTTGCCTTCCAACACTTCTTTCTTGAAACAGTCTTAAAGGAAGCAAATTATGAAATAAAGAACCAAAAACAGCATTGGAGACATCATTAGAAAATTGAATTGGAAAAGATTGAGTCTTCAATAGGAACCTGGAGAAGATTTGACTCAGATAATCTACGTTATGTTTCTTCATGGTGGTAACAAGATTCTCTTCTGAGTATAATTGACTATAGTTATATTCTCTGCAGACTACTGTAATTAGAACTGCAACCAACTATGATATATTAGAGGACAGCCTCAATATCCCATAGTTCTCACGACACCCGTTTTGGTTGTGACTTGCAAAATCGAAGATTATATTGGTTGGTCTTGTGCGTTATTCTGTCTGTCTGTCTGTTTGTTTGTCTGTCTGTATGTCAGTCGCGTACAGGTCACAATTTTCAACCGATCTTCAGGAAACTTCACCAAATGGTAGAGTTGGTCATAAGCAAGAAGCCTATTGTTTTTGGGGGTCAATAGGTCAATAAATCAACATAGGCCAAATGTCACCAACTTTGTCAAATTTCAAAAATCCTCAATTTTCATCTGATTGACTTGAAATTTGAATAGGATTTGCATATATAGTCACTGAATTCAACCACCAACTATTTTGAGGTCAACATAGGCCAAAAGGTCAACATAGGCCAAAAGGTCAACATAGGCCAAAAGGTCAACAACTTTGTCAAATTTCTAAAATCCTCAATTTTCATCCGATTGACTTGAAATTTGAATAGGATTTGCATATATAGTCACTGAATTCAACCATTAACTATTTTTGAGGTCAACATAGGCCAAAAGGTCAACAACATTTTCGTATTTCTAAAATGCTCAGTTTTTATCCGATTGACTTGAAATTTGAATAGGATTTGCATATCAGCTAACTGAATTCAACCACCAACTATTTTTGAGATCAGCATAGGCCAGAAGGTCAACATAGGCCAAAGGCCAACAACCATTTCAAATTTCTAAAATCCTCAATTTTTATCCGATTGACTTGATATTTGAATAGGCTTTGCATATCAGTGAACTGAATTGAACCACCAACTATTGTTGAGATCACCATAGGCCAAAAGGTCAACATAGGCCTAAGGTCAACCACTTCTTTCAAATTCTAAAATCCCCAATTTTTAATCCGATCGACTTGAAATCTGAATAGTATTTGCATATCAGCTTACTGAAACCAACCACCAACTATTGTTGAGGTCAACATAGGCCAAAAGGTCAACATGGGCCAAATTTCTAAAACTAGTACAAAGGCATGAAGGGTCATTCATCTTTGGGGTATATCGATTACAGTCGATCTATTGTCGGGTCTCAAGAACATTGGGTGTGTGTTCATTTACCAAGTTTATTGTGGAGAGATCGCCAAGTGGTTTAAGCATTCAAGCAAGCACTCCATTCAAAACAGTTAAGGAACAGCTGGCTCGGAAAGCGCTAGCTAGCTGCTTGGTAAATGAGCACAACCCGGGCGTCCTCCCTTTTAGTTTCGTGTTAAACAGAAGGACCGAGTTTCAAAAGTTCGCTCTGAAAAACGTCACGGTAGCAGCAGGAAAGGTGATGTTATTAACCCAAATCTTGTGGGGTATATAGAGTACAGTAGATCTTCGCTCAGTTCTGTAAGTAAATCTTACCTCACGGATGTCGGGATTCCTCCAAATTTCTTTGTTTCGTGTTATAAACAGCATTAGCGACTGTTAAAAAAGCTTGTCATACGTATTTGGGGTTTATAATATTTTTACTTCTGGTCGAGGCCGTCGGGCCGTTCTTCCCAAGAAAACGCCATGATAAAGCTATTTATAAGCGTTGACTCGACGTTTGTTGAAAGACGAAAAACCCCTTTACTTGGGGAGGTGGGATATTATTGGTATTAATATTGTTTTGTAATAACATGAATATTATGCTATTATCGTTAGTTTTGTTATTCGAAGCGGCCTTGGAAAAACGCCACGATAAAGCTAATTTAACATTGATATACACCTCAACACGCAACCACATTATTGGCAATGGCAGGGAAAACCTGCTGGGGGAGAAAACCCCCTTGGGGAGGGGGCAAATGATGATTGTCAATTTTCATCCGAGTAACTTGAACGTTGAAGACAATTTGCATATCAGGTCACATAAATCAACCACCAATTATTGTCAAAGTGAGGTCAAAAGGATGCTCTACTGAGTGCCATTGTACTTTATTCTCTTTTGCCATGTGTCGTTCTATGAGTGATTTTTTATTCTGTTTGTTTGTCTGTCTGTTTGTCTGTTTGTCACTCGCCTACAGGTTACAATTCTAAACCGATCGTAATGAAACTTCACCAAGTTGCAGAGGTTGTCACAATTGAGAGCCTATTGATTTATTTTGAGGTTAATGGTCAAAGGTCACCTGGAGGTCGACTTTCTAAAATCGCCATTTTCTATCCGATTGACTCGAAAATTGAACAGCATTTGTATATCGAGTCACTAAAATAGGAAACCAGCTAATTTTGAGGTCAAAAGGTCTAAGGTCAACTCAAGGCCAAACTTCCAAAATCATCAATTTTCTTCTGAAAAACCATTAATTTTCATCCAATTGACTTGTAAATTGAACAGCATTTGCACATTGAGTCAGTAAATAGGGAAACCAACTATTTTTTAGGTCAAAGGTCAATTCAATGTCAAACTTCCAAAATCATCCATTTTCATCTGAAAAATCATCAATTTTCATCCGATTTACTTGTAAATTGAACAGCATTTGCATAGTGCTTCACTGAATTTGGAAACAAACTTTTTTGAGGTCAAAAGGTCTAAGGTCAACTCTACGTCAAACTTCTAAAATCATCAATTTTAATCTGAAAAATCGTCACTTTTCATCCTATTGACCCGAGCTTTGATCAACATCGTCAATTTTAATCTTGATGAAATGGCCAATTTGATGGATGAATAGCAACCTTTTTGAGGGGGGGGGGGTGGATTTTGCAAGTATCGTACTCTGCATGATGTCTTCTTGTTACTTGCCGGAATAGATTCTGGCAAGTATGTTGGTTGATTGGTTTGTCTGTCTGTCTGTGCGCAGTACTACGTCTACATCGTTGCACATAGCATCGCCATACTTTACACACGTTTGCCTTGCCCTGGAATAGACTGCCCAATTTTTAACTCTCGAGGCCCACGGTCAAGCTCAAGGTCACCCAAAACGTGAAATCAGGGGGGTTGAGTTTTCATTTAAAATATATTTCAAACCACTATATCTCTAAAAGTACAAGAGATATGCATAGACTTACTGTTACTGACATATAGGAAGTCACATATGACATTTCATTTGGCACCATGACCTTTGACCTTGAAAGGTCAAACTCAAGGTCAATAAAAAGTACATTCCGTCAAGTCTTCGGTCTCTGACCGATTTCTCGTATGCCCGTCTGTTTGTCTGTCTGTTTGTGCGCAGTACTACATCTACATCGTTGCACATAGCATCGCCATACTTTACACACATATTTGCCTTGCCCTGGAATAGACTGTGCCCAATTTTTAACTCTCTAGGCCCGAGGTCAAGCTCAAGGTCACCCAAAATAATGGTCACTCAATCATTTGCTCCTCCCAATTGAAGCCCTGCCCTTAGGGCGGGTACCATTGCTGGTAATATATAATGGCGATGCAACAATTTTTACCGCTTTGCTTTGAAGAACGGGAATGAAGGGGGAGGAGCATGTTAATATGTCTGGTTGAAGGCTTTGGGTGGTGAGGGGGCTTGAAGCCAGATTTTAATCTTGCGGCCGCCATGTTGGTGCTCACCGTCACTGCAATGCGAAGCGAAAGACGTCACATTCACAATCGCTATGTCGTATGTACTCCCGATACGTGTTTCCTTCATTGTAAAAACTTCCAAGTCATCAGTTAAAAGGATTTTGAGCCGATAGGTGTTATGACCTTGGCAAGATCGATGGAGACAGCGATCTGTTAGCTTATACACCGCCCAAATAGCTATGTGGAATTCTCTCATGTAGAGATTAAACCCACATCGTTTGAACTTTGGCAGAGGTCATTATTTACTTTTAATGATCCAAAATGGCCAATAAAAAAGTACATTCCAGCAAGTCCTCGGTATCTGACCGATTTTTCATTTGTTTGTTTGTTTGTCTGTCTGTGAGCAGGATATCTCAAAAGGTTATGGACAGATTCACACAAAATGTGGTGGCCAGGTTGAGTTTGTGACAATGGAGAATTCATTCTATTTTGATGAATATCCAAATCCGGATCCGGATTTTTATAAGTGGTTTTTCACCATGGAGAAATGGGGCTAAAAAACGATATATAGCACGATCCTTAAAAAGTTGTGCACGAGTTGTGACAAAACTTGGTGAATGAGTTCTGTAGGTGACAATAACAATCTGATGAGAATTTGGTTCAGGTACGGATCCAGTCCTGGCCTATGAGTGGGCTACAAAACGTAAACTTCAGCCTGGTGCAGGTATGCAATCTACGGAGTGCCGTTCTAGTATTCTTATGGTTTTATTCATTCATGCTGCCAATGCGAAATGATGAATTGCGAAAGATGATGGGAATAGAGCCTGTGATGGATAATGTGAAGAGAAACAGTTTGAGATGGTTTGGTCATGTGTTGAGGAAGGATGAAAGTGACTGGTTGAGAAGAGTGATGGAAATGAATGTAGAAGGAAGTAGAGGACGGGGAAGACCAAGAAAGACTTGGCTGAAGATGGTGGTAGAAGAAATGTGGGCAAGGGGGTTAACAAGGGGGGATGCAGAAAATAGGGCAAAATGGAGAAGATTGTCATGGGGACCGCAAGGCTAACACCCGCTCTTGCAGGGAAAATGGCCTTAAAATGCCTGTTGTTGTTGTTGTTGTTGTATGCTGCCAATGCAAACCGCGAGTACCTGTCTGGAATTGGCAATTCCATTGGCTTATGAAAGACCTCCTATCACAGACACCACAATAAGGGGGATTAGTCTGGCGATTAATATAGTAGCGTTGTAGTACAGATATAAAAACTCTTTTCAGAAGTATCAAGCTTTTTTATCAACTTTGTTTATTTCCATATATATATGTATATTGTTGCGGAAACGGAGTACGGCGCTCCCCCTTAGCGGGGGGGGGGGGGGTTAATCCCCCCTTTTATTTTCACTGGCCGTCTCCGAACCTGAAGCTACCCCGCTCAACAAGGCAGGTGGGCAACTTCGTTCGAGACCACGGGCAAGATGTTATTTGCCGAGCGGATTAGCAGCCTGCGGTTCGAACCATTAGCAGTACTAAAACCCGATTCTTATGCGTTGGCCAAATCGTGCCACAGGTGTTCAATGATGGAAATCACAAAGACGAATGGATGTGAAGAAAGGAAGGCAAAGGTACGAAGAACAGGGATTTATTATTAATTACTATTTACACAATCAAAGAAACCAAGGAGAAGGAAAGAAAACGAAAGTAATTTACAGAAGAGGAAGCCACAGTGCAATTCTACTTATCTATACAGGCTTACATAAACCCCAGGGACAACACAGACAAACAGACGACAGTCAGACTCACACAAATGGGAATGAAGCAGGAATGGCAGGGGTGGATGGCTGGACGGATGAGAAAGTGGGATCACAGGGCTGGAAGGATGCGGGTCCGGTTCGTGTAAACGGCAAGGCTTGAGGTGAGCGGCCGCCGACCCTCCTCAATCTGATTCGCACAGCGGCGTTGCTTCTTAGCAGCGGGTCGAAACTGCCGTCAAAGCTCAACTCTTCCTCAAACTCGACTCAGCTGCGGTGGACTCAGCTGCGGTGGACTCCTCACTCAATCTGCTTAAGCAGTCCATCCCCACCTCCTTTTTATGAGGCGCGTGGCGATCAAGCCACCGGCCTTTTGGAAACGCCCATCGGTGAGCTCGCCTCAGCCTTGATTGGTCGCGAGGGCTCACCGATCCCGCCCCTTGATGAGGCGTTGGCAAAGCCACGCCTTGTTCCTGGCGCTTGGCTGACTCCTCCCACCTTCTGCTCCCAGATGACCTCGTGTTCAATATAGTCTGAGGCGCTGACAATAAGCCCAAGCAGTAGTGGCGAACGCCACCGTACTGGCGCTTTTTTAGGAGGCCATGGGGGTGTCGGAGGGATCCTCTCTTATTCGATTCGGTGCAATGCAGTGTCAATTAATGGGAAACAGAGCCTTATACTGACAGAGAATAAGAAATAACTATAGAGAGGTTCTATGGTGGCCTACGTGCTTGTACATGGACTAGCTAAGGGGACGACCTTTGACCTTTACACACAAAACGGAGGTATTTACAAGAATTACTACAATTTACAGAGAGTGGTATTTACAAACACAGGATTCTCAAATCCGCAACTCGGCACCCTCATCCTCCAGGCACGTCCCGGGCCTATAAAACTTTAACTTAATGTGGCACGTAGGTGTAATTCCCTCTTCAATTAACCTGACCCTGAGTGTGACAGTTTTAAAACACAAATAAGTATGTCCCTCTGCTGCATTGCACCCTGCCTAACAGATTCACGCCCACAGGATAACCGAATTGCGGAACTAATTCTCAAACTATACATGAACGGTGGGGAGCATTATTTACAAGTGACGCTAATTGTATTAACACAACGCAACCCAGGACCTGTGATTTTTCTCTTGGGGGAACAAAAAGAAAATCCTGTGGGAGGGGAGGAGACAGCATGCACTGCATCGACGCACCAGCACCAATAAACACCAAAGCACCACTCACCAAAACGCACCGGAGTGCACAGTCACCAGCAGTTCAAGTAAAAAAAACAACTGTTGGTGGTCTTGCTCTTCGGCTCCCTCTGCTGGCCGTTGTCGTTCTTGATGTTATCTTTCTTCATGTTCTTCTTGCTTGCAGCCTATTTGCAATAATAAAAAGGCACACAATGCGTCCATCTTTTTATTTATTTATGGCCCACAGGGGCCGACTATGGGTGGTTCACCTGTGGGGCATAGGTGCCACGTCACAGAGGTCCGCAAGCAAGATCTTCCTCTGGCCAACCTGGCCGGTCCCAGCAGAGGGGCCATGCCACAAAGCTTGTGGTCCATAAGTGGTGCTTGGACACAGACTGTGGTCCATAAGTGCTGCGTGGATGCAGGCAGCTGGTTGCGAGGATTCGGGCACACAATGGCGGACTCCCGCACGCTCCCCTCAGTGCCCAGAGAGCACGATCCATGGGTCGGGGAAGGAAGACAGAGAGGGCAGGTTAGCGAGGGGTAAGGTCACAATGGTACACATCAACGAAGGTAATGCAAGGTGAGGTGCGCCTGGAGACTGAGCGGAGAAAAACCCATCCCTACCGTACGTCACCCCCCCCCCCCCTGTTACCTACTCTACCCTTGCCCTTACCCCATATGTACACAAAAAAAAAATCTACACATTTACAAATTCGTCGCAACCGTCACGTCTTCCCCATATCTCCCCTATACCAAATTTGTCACAATCCCATTGTCTAAATTTGCCATCACCAATTCATCATCAATCCTCATAAGGAGGGAGAGATGGAACATCAGCACAATGTCACACCCACGTCATGATGCGTCTCACATTACAAACATTTGCACAAAAATAATAAAAACATGGCATGGTGTGGAGTTGCGTCACCTCAGGTGAGTGGATGTAGATGGTGCGAGGAGATTTCAATCCTAACTATCCTCTAAATGACTTTAATACACTTTACACTACCCGGGGTCTTTCCCTGCCAATCCATTGGCCATCTTACACGATGCGGTTTTAAGAACCAAATTCCCATTGACCAAACTGTGGTGCTTCATCAATTTGGGGTCTCACTCCCCCTGTTCAACTCCCTGTGCCTTTGCACAATTTCAGGACTGGGTCGTGTGGCTCTCCCAGCAGGTCTACCCACCTGCACACCTCCGCCACTACAGTTGCCTCTGAGCTTACCTGCTCCTTACCCTAACCTATCTACCTGGGGAAGGCCCTCCTCGGCGCTTACCCCACTAGGTGCCCTCTCTGGCACTGGGCTACCCGGGTCCGTCCTTTGGATCCTCGGGCCCCATCCACAACTCTAACGGCTCCCAGAGCCCACCTGCGGCCTCACCTGGCCGACATCCTCACAGTGGCGGAGTGCCCATGTAACTACACACACGAACAGGCCACACGCCCAGCCATTTCCACGTCACTAATGCACCCATCCAAACACCATTCTTCCACCCGCACCACAGATGCCAATATCCAACCGCAATTTACCTATACACCTCTACCTAACTCTTAAACTACCTTCCCCGGGTATTCGTGATGGGGTCCATCCTCCCCATACACACCTTCGCACCATCCACTCCACTCCACAGTTTCCACCATACTCACTCCACACAATCCATTCCATACTCCATATATTCCAGACCATTTATTTCATACAACCATGCTCCATACCTGTATTTGCACACCTGTGCCATCACACCGGGTGCTTCCTGCACCCTCCTTCCTCCAGGACCATTCGGTCAACACAACACACAATCACCATTACTCACTCATACACTGCTCCATACACCTGTTCACTTGCACACCTGTGCAATCACACCTGGTGCCTCCTGCACCCTCCTTCCTCCCAGGCTTCTTCATTCAATACAATACACTCACCCACACTTTTCACAATACACTACTGAATACACTTTTACACACACACACAGCATCATCTGATCGAACAACTCCCCTCTGAAACTCGCGCTTCCCAGTCGCCCCTTATACTATTGCGCTCCCTCGTCGTTATAATCCAACTACCTACTCTCTACGTCCCCACTACAGGTATAATGTCGCTACTTACCTGTACAGTTACCTATGGTCATTCTTCTCTAGATCCCTATCATTTTATCCAAACCCTCCCTCGGCGAGCTTACACTGCCATAAACCCCATAACTATAGCTCCTTGTGCCCCGTGGATGTGAGAGATGACAGAGTTGCCATCCCATCACATCGGGTATCTCCCACTATCAATTTTGCCCATCAAATTCCAGCCAATCAAAAATTTGCCAATCATCTGCCAATCAGTTTACCAATCATCAATTTTGCTTTTCAAATTCACTACTGCTATCACCCTCACACATCTACTCACTTGAGCCTCTCGGTGCTTCAATTCATTCTCAAAGCCCGGCTTCGCGAAGCCGAGCAATGAATGCGGGTGGTTCGTTGCCGGCGGTTGGGTCCGTCCGGTATTCGGTGCAGGGAAGGAGGCTTACTCGGGCCGAGATTCCACGCACCATCTCGGCACGGAACCGTCCGATGCCCCAATTTCGGCCGGCCGGAACGCCGCAACCACAAGGGGTCGCCGTACCAACCCTTCCTACCGGCCCTTGAACCAGGCCGCCCGCTCCGCTTAGCGGTTCTGACCGTTCTGACCCGCTCTGCTTAGCTGACCTCGTGTTCAATGGAGTCTGAGGCGCTGACAATAAGCCCAAGCAGTAGTGAAGAACGCCGCCGTACTGGCGCTTTTTTAGGAGGCCATGGGGGTGTCGGAGGGATCCTATCTTATTCGATTCGGTGCAATGCAGTGTCAATTAATGGGAAACAGAGCCTTATACTGACATAGAATAAGAAATAACTATAGAGAGGTTCTATGGTGGCCTACGTGCTTGTACATGGATTAGCTAAGGGGATGACCTTTGACCTTTACACACAAAACGGAGGTATTTACAAGAATTACTACAATTTACAGAGGGTGGTATTTACAAACACAGGATTCTGAAATCCGCAACAATATATATATATATATGTATGTATGTATGTATGTATGTATGTATGTATGTATGTATGTATGTATGTATGTATATATATATATATATATATATATATATATATATATATATATATATATATATATATACAATACGCATAGCTGTTTGGTTTGATGATGTTGAGCTCGATGGAACTCAACACACCTGCCGAGAGGAACCTGCTGTGATAAATCGGGTGTGAATAATGCTGTACAGTTTGCACTTGGAGCGGATCCCATCCCGATGGCCAAACCATATAGAAAGTGTGCAGTGGATTCCACACTCCACTTTAACGATACACAGCCCAGGCATCGACATGCACCTACTGACCATGTATAATTCAATAGCGGTAGTGCTATAGGGACCCGATTGACGTTGTTCTTGATTCTAGATAGAATCCTGTGTCACTCTAGAGATGTTTGTCAAATCACAACGAAGTTTTATAGACATTCACATTAAATGTTTAATCCTGGGCTGCATGCACGCACGCTTGCACAATTACACCCGGTGTGGGTTCAAGGCCCTTGGGCAGCTCTCTTGCTATACGTGCCTAACCCCTTCTGCTAGGCAGGTGTGCCCATCACCGCTAATAAGTACAACACGCTGAAACTGAGTTAGTTAGGGCGAAGAGGGAGAGGGTCTGGTGGAAAAGGGCCTTTGCATTTCGACAGTATCTCTCTCTCTCAAAAGTGTCTCTCTCAGCTGCACATCTTCCTACCTTTTGCTCTATATGTTGCGCTGCCCTGGCAGGATGGTGCATAGGTAACGCACTTACCTTTGAGCTGTCTCGTCTGGGTTTGACTACTGCCCAGATTGGTGCTTCACAGACAGGATGGTATATTCCAAAGAGTGCATTCTTTATCAGATAGATGTTCATCCCCAGGTCGAAAATCCCATAGAAAACCAATAGGACAAATCCCATAGGAAATTGGACCGGTAGGATCTGCTGGTTTCAATAATGAAAGCGAAATACTGTACCAGTAGAAAATACCAATAAAAGGTAGTATGTCAATGGGACCAGTAGGAGACCAACAGAATACCAATATATAAATGAACAGAACAGATCTATTGATCTTTTCTACCTTCTACCCCCGTTAATGCACCCCAGATCCACTTTTTTGAAATACCGACTTCTTTCCTGGAAGTTCTAGCAGAATCCATGTGTTTTATACCTCTCCCACCCCCCCCCACCTTACCATGTTACCTCCCCCCCATCCCTCTCGCTCCCACAGATCTCCCGATGTCCCTGTTCTCTACTGTTGTACTTGTGTGCCTCCCTCTCCCACTCCATTTATCATATGTTTTATGTGTCAGTATGTTTTTTCGTGATTGATATTAGCTCTTACATGAGCCTCGATCTTGTATCCAAAAACAAAACAAAAAAAAACCAGGATTGAAAATAACCAATCGACATATGTGGGAAAATCACTTGACCAGGCCAAGAATTGAACCTGGGTCTTCTGGTGAACCATTGGAGTGGTTTGCCATTTGAGCTCTCTGGCACTTGGACGGCAAACAACTTACATTCACATATAAATCAAAGACTCCCCAGGGAAACCTTGTTATAAAGAACATGGCTATAACTCAATTCTATATGGAACTGTGTGTTTTGCATTTGTTTATAACAAAATATAATTAAATTCTTTTGGTTAGTGTATGGGTGTTCAGACCACTTAATTTTAATGGTTTCTATTGGTTTCAACTGAATCTGGTTTGGTTTCTACTGGAAACTCTACTGGTTCCTGTAGAAACCAATAAAACCGTGATTTCCAATAGAGACCCATAGAAATGTCCTACTGGTCTGTTGATTTCTATGGGATTTTCGACCTGGGTCTATGTGTATTATAGGAAAGGTAAAAGTGAGGTATCTCCAGCACTGTGAACAAATTACAAATTTCTGCTTAAACTGCGAATGGCAAGTTTTCGGAAGCCCACATGTGGATGGCAATTTTTTCTATAAAGGGCAACCTTCATTTGACGTTGCGCAGCAATGGTCGCCGGGGTGGTCTCCGACGGTGGGCATTGCCTTCGCTCGCAGCTTGCCCGCTCGTAGCTTGCCCGCTCGCAGCGTCTTGGGAATTGATTCCTCAACCAAATATAATCACGAGGAATAAATAATTTATCTTTGCGAAATAGTGGAAAACCCGCGAGGCGAGTGTGCCTGATTTAGTGGCATGTCGGCCATTCGGCGCTTGACGACGAGGAGGCCTTAGGATTCGTGTAGTCCTGAATTGCACCGCAAGGTCCTGGCGGCTTGAAGTCGGCGCTGTTTAGAAAATAACCATCAATCTACGCTCCATAGCTCCTCAACCAGCCTTTCTGCAGAGCAATGAATTTTGCTACCCTAATTTCAGCCTCAAGCAAACAGTGAAAAGTATGAATTCGCACAAAATGGAGCTGATGACTTTTTTTTTTTTTCTAAATATGGCACCGGCGATTTGAAGACCAGCAAAGGCACAGCTGCCATATAAATTGAAATTAAGAACATAATTACCTGGATCTGCAAAGGTATATCTTGCTTTTTAAATGTACAAGCGTAATTAATTAAACCGCAGTGGGAAATGGTGAAACATTTTGTGAAATCATATCTTCAGCACAGCTGTGCAAATGATGAATATAATGCTCAATTTAAAGTGCAAACTGGAGGCATAAAGAGATATAGGGTATTCAATCCCACTTAACTCCAATCGCATTTTGCAGAATTTTGTTAAAACAAAAGCCAAGTTATCCACTTGTTATATATGGCCTAATCAACAGCATTGCTTTTTAATTCCAGATTTACTGCACAATAAACGTGCTTAGCTAAGTGGGAATCTTTTAAATTGTCCAACAGAGTTGCTTCTTATAAAGAACTGACCTATTGGGAACTTCTTATTCGGAAAGGCTGCTGGCACAAACAAGATTGTAAGGCTAAGGTTCACAACTACAACGACTGTTATTTAGGTAATAAATAATTCAGTCCATGTGAAGTTATTCTGATGTGATTTGGCGCTTTCTACTCCCTGTTCTAGCAATGGTCTCTGCATTAGGTAAGACCAAACACACGCTCCAAGTCCATTTCTAATGGGCTGATCTGAATTTCATTCTCTGGGGGTGCGAGAGAAGCGCGTTCGCCATTCACTTCATCAAAACTTTCTTGCTGTCCTGACATTTTTGTCCTTTTCTTTTTACTTTTCGCTCGGTGTTGTTTTGCAAATGAGCTCGATATCACCACCGCACAATACATGCTGCGAGCAGCCGTATCTCGCTTGTAAAAATCGGCATTACATGTAATGTATGTTATACATCTGCCGATACAATCTATGTGGAATCTCATTGCTTCCCCCCCTGCATAAATGTGGATGAGGCAAAAACTCATGGCCAACCATATATCCATGATCCAAAAGCGAATTTGGCCAAAAGGTCCACTGTCCTGAAAGATACCAACGATGGAATCTTCAACGTGCTCATTGGCAGATAAAACAGACAGTTTAATATCAGCTTTCAAATAATTATGACTGCTCTCTGCTGGCATCACTTTTCGGAACGACGACATTAGTTGGACCCTTTGTCAGACCCGACTCAGCTGCGAAGATAATGTACGAAGCTAATGTACGAGGAAAACTCGTTTTTTATTCTTATCTTTTTATTATTTCTGCAGTTCTATGCTGGAATTAGCAACTACATACGTTTGAGAAAGAAAAAGGGTGAGTTATCCTGCCTTCTTAATAAATTAAATTACACAAAAATAAAGCAAAACAAAGTGATCAGGCCTTCCTAACTAATGAAACTACACAAACAATAGTGCATAATGAGCTAATGAAAATAGAGACTACAAAATAGGTAAAGACTAACTAAGCTATGAGGAACTGATGAAGGAGATCGGACTTTTTTTAACATTAGAGAGGAAGTGATTACAATGGGATTTGAATGAGATCTTTAAGAAAATGAAGTGTGTTTACAAAATAAGCGCAGAACTGCATATCAATCACATCTCTATCTGTGCTCTGTCCACCAAATATTCCAACAGGTCACACAAGATCTGCCAGTAACCCTCTTCTGGTGAAATTGCCAAAATCAAGACTCTCTGCTCAACTTCACTCCTTCATTCCTCTTTACTCCCGCTTCTAGAACAAACTCCCTCACTCTCTTCAATCCCACTCATCCCTCCAGGTCTTTAAAACATCTGTTCACCACCATCTCTTATCTTCCCTCGTCCAAAACCTTGATCTTTTCTACCCCCGTTAATTCACCCTCAGATCCACTTTTATTGAAATACCGACTTCTTTCCTGGAAGTTCTAGCAGTGTCTATGTGTTTTATACCTCTCCCAACCCCCCCCCCCCCCCCGCCTTCCCATGCCTCCTCCCCCTAGTGAAATCTCCCTCCCTCTCCCTCCCACAGTTCTTCCGATGTTCCTGTTCTCTGCTGTTGTACTTGTGTGCTTCCCTGTCTCTCCCCATATTGTCTCCCGCTCCCTTTATTGTATGTTTTGTGTGTCCGTTTTTTATTTTTTTCGTGATTGATGTTAGCTCTTACACGAGCCTCGATCTTGTATACAAAAAGAAAAGAAAAAAAGAAAAGAAGAGTTTTCCAGCAGAATAGACAGTGATAGGACCAGGAGCCAGAGCCTGAGACTAAAGCAGAGGATAGATACGATGAGAGTAAGGCAGGGATCTTTCGGTCAGAGAGTCGTTAACGCATGGATTGGTCTCCCTAGTAAGGAATTCTTGCTGCTTTCCTTACTGAGGAAACTATACAAAAGTAGAGCACAAACAAACTTCCACTGTTCCCCTATATATATAGGGGAACCATTATATATATATCCCCTATATCCCCTATATCCCCTATATATATATCCCAGCAATATATCCGCTGATGAAAGGATTTTTGTTGCTGAAATGTCAAGCCTGAGTCTTTGCTTTTTGCAGATATAACGTTGATATGTCTGTCAACATTGATTGCAGGTTGACATTGGAGATCACAAGTCTTTAACTAAGTCTAGGTAGGTGATTGTCACTGGCAACTTGGCAAACTAGCAAATTGCTGCACCAGGGAAAATGATCATAAACCACTTAGTGCATTTTCTTGCCCAGGAAGCTGCTTTCGCTCTCCATGACTCCTTTGAAAAGGGTACAGCATTAATTTATCCACTGACTGTAGATCTGCAGAAATGATATTGTAACCGGTTGAAGATGTAACCAGAAAAAAAGATGTCTGAGATGCACATGGAGCTCAGAGTTTGCAAAATCTTGACTTTTTCAGTACATCAATCGGATTCAGTAAGTACACTTCTGTGTTTAAATACAATGCTCAGATGATTGTTGTCGAGGTGTTTACAAACGACTAACCACTCATCCCAACTCTCTCTTCCTTATATCTGGCGATTTCAATTGTTACCATGCAAATTGGCTGGGTGGTGGAACCTCTCTCACGAGCCATGTCACTTCAGCAAAGGCCTTCTGTGACTCCATGGGACTGACTAAATCTGTAACTCTCCCACCTGGATTTCTCCCAATGGCAAATTCAACCTTCTGGAATAGGTGATGACTAACTCCCACAAATGTCTCCTGCTCTTCCTCTGCTCCAATTGGTTCATCTCATCATGTGCTTGTGAAAGACAACATCTCCTCTCTCTCTCTCTCCCTCTCCCTCTGCCTCTCCATCTCTCCATCTCTCCCTCTCTCTTTCCGAAAGGACCATCTGGCAAACCACACCTCCCCTTATACATTCTTAATATGTGGAATGGTTTGCCAGGAAAGGTAGTGGCAGCAAAGGTGGTGGATATGTTTAAATGAGATTTGCATAGGTACCTAAAAATGCATTGGAGATACAGTCACGTGAAAAAGTAAGTCCACCCCACGTAAAGTTTTGACTTTTTCAACATATTTCAACATACAGCTATTTGATCTTCATTTCAACAATATTGATAGATAAAGGTGATATTGAAGTGTAGTGCTGCGCACACAACTTGCTTGCCAAAGAGGTAGGCCACAACACGTTTGATAAAACCAAGAGTCTTTATTATGAAAGCTCGGAACTGCAGCACTGGGCGGGCTCGAGCTTAGGGCCCGCATATATGTGCCGAGGCCACGCCTCGTCCCCGGGCTTGCCAGATCGGTCGATAGGTGGGGCATGCATTCCAGTTCCCCGCCTGGACGTTCGCGCCACCTGCTGGTGCGCTGGATTCGTGTACCTTGCTTGTGTCCGCCACACGCGCCCCCCCAGAATTCCCACGCACCTGAAGGGTGAGTTTGCGGGGAAGCCGGATGACCTGGCCGAAACGCCCCCTGGCGATGGGTGCCGGTCTGGGGGGTGGCGGGACGGCAGGGCTGGGGGGTGCCGGTGGTCCGACCGCTGGGGGGTGGCCTCAACGCAGAGGCAGAGCTGCTGGCGGGGGTGCCGGGGGGCCGACCGCCGGGGGGCGGCCTCGACGCGGAGGCAGAGCCGCTGGTGGGGGGTGGTCCGGATAGAGGTGGGCCGGCTTGAGGCGGTCCATGGAAATGCGATCCGGGGCACCGCCGATGTCGACCGTGAAAAACTTGTCCCCGGCCTCCAACATGCGGAAGGGCCCGTCGTACGGGGGCCGTAGCGGTGCCCGGTGGGTGTCGTGCCGGATGAACACGTACTTTGCCGTGCGAAGCTCCGGGGCGACGTGGGAAGGCGGGCAACCGTGGTGTGCCGTCGGAACCGGGGCAAACCTCCGGGCGGTCTCCTGAAGGGCCTAGCACTGTTGTGCCGCGGACCAAGGAGCCGTGGAGTCGGGGATAAATTCACCCGGTACCCGCAGTGGTTGCCCGAAGACCAGCTCCGCCGAGGACGCGCGCAGGTCGTCCTTGGGCACCGTCCTGAGGCCCAGCAGGACCCAGGGGAGTCTGTCGACCCAGCCGCCGTCGCAGAGGCTGGCCCGGAGCGCGGCCTTCATGGAGCGATGAAAGCGCTCGAACAGGCCATTGGCCTGGGGGTGGTAGGCCGTGGTGTGGTGTAGCTTCACCCCGAGTCCTTGCGCAACCGCGGCCCAGAGCTCCGAGGTGAACTGGGGGCCGCGGTCGGACGAGATGTCGGAGGGGGCACCGAACCGGGCCACCCAAGTGGCGATAAAGGCTTGCGCCACCTCAGCCACAGACGTTGCCGCCAATGGGACGGCCTCTGGCCACCGTGTGGTGCGGTCGACCATGGTGAGGAGGTGGGTGAACCCTCGCGAGGGGGGCAGAGGTCCCACCAAGTCGACGTGTACGTGGTCGAACCACCGCTCGGGCACCGTAAACGGGGCCAACAGTGCCTGGGTGTGGCGGTGGACCTTTGCGCGCTGGCACGCGAGGCACGTCCTGGCCCAGTCGCGGACGTCCTTCCGGAGGCCATGCCAGACGAACTTTGCCCCGACGAGTTTCTGGGATGCCCTCGCGCCAGGGTGGGACAGGCCGTGGATGGCGTCGAACACCGGGCGCTGCCAGCCAGCGGGCACGATGGGGCGAGGCCGGCCGAGGGAGATGTCGCATAGGAGGGCCGTGCCCGCAGCGTCGAATGGCACCTCGGTGACGCGGAGGCCTGTGACGGTGGTCCACAAGGCCTGGACGCCGGGGTCGGCGGTCTGGGCCTCCGCCATCCGGGCATAGTCGACCCCGAGGTGGACCGCGTGCACGACGGACCAGGAAAGGCAATCTGCCACCGGGTTGTCCTTACCCGCCACGTGACGGATGTCCGTCGTGTACTCGGACACTGCAGAGAGGTGGCGCTGCTGCCGTGCCGACCATGGCTCGGTGACCTTGGCCATCGCGAACACAAGGGGATTGTGGTCAACGAAGGCCGTGAACGGGGGGCCCTCCAGCAGATGGCGGAAGTGTCGGACCGCCAGGTGGAGTCCGAGCAACTCACGGTCAAAGGTGCTGCACCGGCGTTCGTGCGGGCGAAGCTGCCGGCTGAAAAATGCCAGCGGTTGCCAAGCACCATGCACCCATTGCTCGTGCACCGCGCCCACCGCGTAATCCGACGCGTCGGTGGTGAGGGTGATTGGTGCATCGGGCGCCGGTGCGCCAGCATGGTGGCGTCGGCCAGAGCCAGCTTTGCGCCCGCGAACGCCGCGGCCATCGGCTCCGAGCAGGCGATGTCACCTTTGCCCGGCTTGCCCCGGAGGGCCTCGTGCAAGGGGCGGAGGAGCTGGGCGACGTGGGGCACGAAGCGGTGGTAAAAGTTTACCATGCCCAGGAACTCCTGGAGCCCCTTGATCGTGCGGGGCCACAGGAAATCCCTGACCGCCTCCACCTTGGCCGGTAAAGGGACGGCCCCGTGCTCGGTGATGCGGTGCCCCAAGAAGTCGATGGTGGTGACACCGAAACGGCACTTGGCAGGGTTGATGATTAGGCCATGCTGGCCCAGGCATTCGAACAGCATGCGGAGGTGGAGCAGGTGATCCTCCCGGGACGCGCTCGCGACTAGGATGTCGTCCAGGCAGACGAACAGGAAAGGTAAGTCGTGCAAGACGCTATCCATAAGCCGCTGGAATGCCTGAGCCGCATTCTTCAACCCGAAGGGCATCCTTAGAAATTCGAAGAGGCTAAAAGGGGTGATGACGGCCGTCTTCGGGACATCGTCTGGTTGGACGGGGACCTGATGGTAGCCCCGGATGAGGTCTACCTTTGAAAACACGGTCGTGTTGGCCAACCGGGCGGAAAAGTCCTGAATGTGTGGGACCGGGTAGCGGTCGGGGGTGGTGGCATCGTTGAGCCGGCGGAGGTCCCCGCACGGCCGCCATCCCCCGCCGGGCTTCGGCACGATGTGCAGCGGGGAAGCCCACGCACTGTTGGAGCGCCGCACGATCCCCAGCCGCTCCAGCGTGGTGAACTCTGCTTTCGCCACCGCGAGCTTCGTGGGCTCGAGCCGGCATGCCCAGGCATAGACCGGCGGCCCGACCGTGGGGATGTGATGCTCCACCCCGTGTTTAACGGCCACCGCTGAAAAGGTGGGCCGCGTGAGGGCCGGGAAACTGGCGAGGAGGCGAGTAAAGTCGTCCGCTGCCGGAAGCGTGCAAACTAAACTCGCCGGGACAGAACCGTCCAGCAAGCCGCTTGGCAAGCCGCTCAGTGAGCCGCTCAGTGAGCCGCTCAACGAGCTGCTCAGCGAACAAGCGAGCGAGCTAAAGGTTTCGGCCTGAACGAGCCGTCTGCGCTTTACGTCGACCAGCAACCCATTCGCACATAGGAAGTCCGCACCGAGCAATGCCATGGGCATGCTAGTGGTCACGAACGACCATTGAAAGCGCTGCCCTCCGAACCGCAGGGAGAGGCAGTGCTTCCTGAACGTGCGGATGGGTGTACCATTGGCGGCAAGCAAAGCGGGGCCCCGGCCCGCGGTTCGCTTGTCTGACGTGTAGGCTGGGATGACACTTACCTGCGCTCCTGTATCGCAGAGGAAACGGCGCCCGGACAAGGTGTCCGTGATGAATAGGAGGCTTCCGGAATGGCCGACGCTCAGGGCCGCTACCGAGCGCCGGCCTGGCCGTCTCCCGACCTGCCAAACGAGCACGGCGGGCAACACTTCTTAGCCTTGTGGCCGAACCTGGCGTGGAAATAGCACCAGGCTTGCGGCGGCGAGGGCGGTGGTGGCCGCGGTTTTCTTGGTGGCGGTGGTGGTGGTGGGCGGGTCGCGGCAGCGGCCACGGGGGACGCAGTAGCATCAGCCTCGGGATCCACGAAGGCCGCACCGTAACTCACCCGCGTGTCGCAAGCCGCGAAGAACTTGTCGGCCTCTACGGCCAGGGCGCGGGGTTCCCTTATGTTGGAACCGGCCAGCGCGAGGCGTACCTGTAGAGGTAGCTGGCATAGGAAAAGCGCCCGGAATAAGAAATCCGGGGCTTGGTCACCCAACTGCGACAGCATATAATCCATCCGCATGGATGGTCGTGTGTCGCCGAGTTCGGGAAGGTCCAGGAGGCGGTCGGCCCGTTCGATCTCAGTGAGGCCGAACGTGGCGATGAGGAGACGTTTGATCGCCCTGTACTTGTGGTCGGCTGGCGGGTGCCGCAGGATGGAGACGACACGGGCGGCAGTGCCGGGCCCGAGGGAGGCGACCACGTGGTAGTAACGGGTCTCGTCTGCCGTTATGCCTCGAAGCTGGAATTGCGCTTCGGCCTGCACGAACCACACATCGGCCTGTGCTTCCCAAAACTCTGGGAGTTTTACCGCGACAGCGTTGTTGGCCATGGCGCGTTCGGTGGTCAGCGATGGCTGAACCAATCGGGGTCACCAGTGAAGTGTGGTGCTGCGCACACACACCTTGCTTGCCAAAGAGGTAGGCCACAACGCGTTTGATAAAACCAAGAGTCTTTATTATGAAAGCTCGGAACTGCAGCACTGGGCGGGCTCGAGCTTAAGGCCCGCATATATGTGCCGAGGCCACGCCTCGTCCCCGGGCGTGCCCGATCGGTCGATAGGCGGGGCATGCATTCCAGTTTCCCGCCTGGACGTTCGCACCACCTGCTGGTGCGCTGGATTCGTGTACCTTGCTTGTGTCCGCCACAATATAATATAACAAATATCATGAAACATTTACATTTTGTAGTCCATTGTATAATTTAAATAAACATAAATGCAAATTTCGCATGTGGAAAAAGTAAGTACACCCCTACATTTATCACTACTTCAAATACCTAAAATTAGAATCAGGTGCACCAGCTCAGGTGCAAATGATTAGAACATCGTTAGAGAGGATCTTGGAAAAACCTGTCTTATTTAAACCTCAGACATTTAGTTTGGTTTGCTCTTTGTTGTTGAAGTGTGCAGCGTCACCATGCCTAGATCAAAAGAGCTCTCTGACGCCTTCACAAAGAAGGTTATACATGCCTACGCGTCTGGGCAGGGATTTAAAACGATCTCCAAACAATTTGAAATCAATCATTCAACTGTCCGGAAGATCATCTACAAGTGGAGAAGATTCCAAACAACTGCCAACTTGTTCAGGCCAGGCCACCCCAGCAAGTTCCGCCCGAGAGCAGACCGCAAGATGCTGAAAGAAGTCTCTAAGAACCCCAGAATGTCATCACGGGACCTACAGGTAGCTCTTGCCACCTGAGTCTACCATTAGAGAGAGGCTCCACAAATTTGATACACATGGGAGGTGTGCCAGGAGGAAACCGTTGTTGTCCAGAAAGAACATCGGGGCAAGACTAAAGTTTGCCAATGAACACTGTGGCAAAGACCAGCACTTCTGGAACAATGTGCTCTGGACAGATGAGTCAAAGGTAGAGCTATTTGGCCACAGTACCAGAAGACATGTTTGGCAAAAACCAAAGACAGCATTTGACCACAAGAACCTGATACCAACTGTAAAGCATGGTGGTGGAAATATTATGGTTTGGGGCAGCGTTGCTGTATCAGGGCCTGGGCAGCTCACCATCATAGAATCCACTGTGAATTCTTCATTGTACCAGAGGGTGCTTGAGGATAATGTGAGGCCATCTGTCGGAAAGTTGAAGCTCAACCGAAGGTGGACCTTGCAACATGACAATGACCCTAAACATACCAGTAAATCCACCAAGGAATGGCTGAAAAGAAAGAAATGGAGGGTTCTGGAATGGCCAAGTAAAAGTCCGGATCTAAATCCCATCGTGATGTTGTGGGGGGATTTGAAACGAGCTGTGCATGCAAGAAACCCCTCAAACATCGTGCAGCTGAAAGAATGCATGGAGAAGTGGGCAAAAATTTCTCCAAGTCGATGTCAGAGACTGGTAGACAGTTATAAGAAACGCCTACTTGAGGTTGTTTCTGCCAAAGGGGGCAATACCACCTATTATAGCCAAGGGTGTTCTTCCTTTTTCCACATGCGAAATTTGCATTTATGTTTAATTAAATTATGCAATGGACTACAAAATGTAAATGTTTCATGATATTTGTTATATTATATCACCTTTATCTATCAATTTTTGTTGAAATGAAGATCAAGTAGCTGTATGTTGAAATATGTTGAAAAAGTCAAAACTTTACATGGGGTGTACTTACTTTTTCACGTGACTGTATATATATATGTATATATATATATATATATATATATATATATATATATATATATATATATATATATATATATATATATATATATATATATATATATAATCCTGTAACCCAATTCCCTGGCATCTGGTTGTCTGGCTTTGAAAAACTGTTGACATTATCCCATGCTCTGGCCTTGGCAAGACATTCTTGCCGAATGAGACTTATCCTGCCTTGTCAACTTTGTCCAATTTCTCTTCGAGGCGGCAGTCTGTTTCCTTGAGTTCCTTTGTCCTAGAGGAAAGTATATTAAGCCGACTATGGGTTGTGGCTGGCTGAGATGTTGGGGCTGGCTGTGTGAGGACTATGTCACTGTTGTGTGGTGTTACTAGCTTACACGCCACGGTCAGCGTCTCCCATGCATGTATGGTAAATGGAACATATGGCAGATCCGAATGAAAGGTAAATGGAACGGACAGGGTGCAGAGATTTGTTAAAGACCAAGTGGCTTGGATTAGGATTTAAGTGGCTTGGGGCCCCAAGGACTTGTGAGAGTCTCCAGAAGGCATGGTTAACAGGATCCTTGAAAGAAAGTCTGGACACTCGCACGTGTGGAGGTCCGGAGGGAGTGTTCTACTCGGAGGTGCTTCAAGTGTTTCAAAGTGGCAGGCTTCAAAGATAGTCTGTACACTCGCATACGCACCCAGGACACCCTGCTGAGAGGCCAGAGAGGGTACTCTGCCTTGAGGTCCTGAGCGACGGCAACACTCTAAGGGTATTGCCGTGCACCCGTCAGTGAGGGGGGGGGGGGGGATAAGGAGCACCCCCTATGACCTAACGGGTGACGGAGTAAGGGAGATAATACCAACAAGATGGTTAATGGAGGAACATCTGGTGGCCCGAATATTCCCGAGGTCAGGCCAGCTATGGAATATATGTTTAAAAAAACATGGGGAAAAAGCTGTGAGGGATATAGAACTTATTCTTTTTTTTTTTCTTTTTTTTTTGTATACTGAATCGAGGCTCGTGAAAGAGCTGACATTTACTTCACAAACAAATCAACCAGACAAACAAAATATATAAAAAGAGGGAGCGGAAGACAAGAGAATGGGAAGCACACAAACACTTGAGAGCACACAACATTTGAGAGCAGTGGAATGCTCATTTGAGAGCAGTGGAACTGTGGAATGCATGGACGCAGGGAAGCAAAAATAACAGATTGGTGTTCCCGGTGGAGGGGATATTTAAACGCGAGTGCATTGAAAATTTATGTGAAGTATTGAGTCAAAAGCAGAAAAAATGATCACTACATCTAAAGTACACTGGAAATGGTTTGGCTGGTGGGCTGAGGAATGCCTCCAGCGAGAGGAGGTTTCATCCTCCATCCACATCTGTAAAGGCCAGTTTGAGGGGAAGCCTGCAAAATGCACAGAATACCATAGGGGAAGTGCAAAATATGCTGCCGGTAGTACGACAGGTAGTCACGGCAGGGCCTCCCCAATGGGGAGGAAGACCAGTGGAGACCACAGAACCACAAGGGTGACCAGCCCAGCTAGGGACCGGAGTGGCTGAGAATCCCTACCAAGCCCTGATCACAGAACTGGCCCAAATAATGAAACCAGGGAAAGGGCCCGGATCAGTAGCCTCGGCAGTGGCCGCCGCAGCTCCGGTGGCCGAGGTTCGAGCCTCTCCTCCCCTTGCCTAACCCCCTTTACCTGTCCCTATCCATACCCTTTCACTGTTATCCCCCACCAAACCATTGGGTAGCTCATTCGCTATGTACCCCTCGGAGGCGATGCCTGAACCCCCAACAGATCAGTACCACCCCTTTCAGCCAGGTGAGGTGGTACTGGTGAAGAACTGGAGGCGAACTGCAGCACTGCAGCCCAGATGGACCAGGCCACATCAAGTACTTCTTGTATCACATACAGCGGTCAAGGTTGAAGTTAAGCCATCGTGGGTGCACGTCACACATTGTAAGATATTCCGATCGCAGGGAGACGACAATGCAGAACTTACTCCTCAGCCACCTGGGGGTGATGGCATTGGCCCATCTAACCCATCCGAGCAGTGAGCTTTATAGAAAGGTACTCTATGTAGGCGGTGAGCTCAGGCAAGACTGCTGGTATGAGAGTAAGCTCGTTAAAGAGCGGCTGTATAAAAACGGTACGCTCACGATGGAGGTACTGTACAACAATGGCAAGCATATTTGGATGATGCAGGAGGAACACGAGCAGGTAGAGGAGCACGAACACGAGCGGAGCACCTATTGGCAGGTATCGGGGCAGGTATCTGCTGCCCTCAATAAGTCAAATTGTTGGGCATGTACATCTGTCCCACTGTCAAGGAAGGGAATTAACATGAGGGCAATTTCTCTCCCTATGACCCAGATTTGTTGGAAAAACAAAAATGGCATGAGTAGGTATTCCCTCGGAGATAACACCCTTAGTGGGGCTGCTTGCTTAGAGATTAAGACCACGAGAGGAGCAGCCTTTAGGGACGAGGAGGAAGTATGCCTGGCATTTAAAGAGGGGAGAAGGCCATCCAAGACCCAACAGGAGCAGATGCCCAGGGCCATACATCTGGTGAGAGAAGAGGGAGGACCCATTTGTTTAGAGAGCCTGGGATATAAAAACTATTCACACCACATTATGGGCAATTCAATATGCCAGAGGACCCTGAATAGGGTAAATCGTGGCTGGGAGGTAATCATATTACCGAATGATGGACCTATTTCAAAATTGAGTATGAAATGGGGGTGAGGGGGGGGGGGGGGGGAGATGGACATTGCATCGCAAGTTCTACGGTTGTACCCCGTGGGACAATTTTCGTGTGTGGGAATAAGGCCTACCCCTACCTGCCACGAGGTTGGTACACTTCAAGGAAGAAGGGTATGTAATGAAAGCCGGAAAGATTAGACGAAGGAGGACCTCATGGGATGCGGACGGCCAAACGACATTGCACGGGTCAGGATGAGAGAAGGCACTAAGCGTTTTCTTTCCAGGCGCAAGTACGGTGATGAACAGTTATCGAATGGATAAATTGGCATCTGTGTTAGAGAGGGTGGCCAATGAGTCAATGTCAGCAGATCATGCATTGTTAAATGCTGTGGTGGAGATGAGAACAATGATAATGCAGAGCAGAGTGGCACTTGACTTCCTTTTAGCAGAGAAGGAGGAAGTTTGCGGAATTGTGGAAGGTAGATGTTGTTGCATGGATTCCAGGCCTGACACAGGGAGTGCAGGCAGCCATCAAAACGATGAGGGAGATAAGGAAGATGAGGGAGATGAGGGAGATATTATCCGTGTGAAGCATATAAATGAATATAACCATTTGAATATTTTAAGGAAAACAGCAAACTGTTGAATGAGAAGCTGTTATAAGATATACATGATTAGTTAAAACATGGTAACATCATGCCAAGGTGTACCCTACCTGATTCAGAGTGTGTTGAGAGCAGAATCAGATATGGCTGAATGAAGGAAAACCCAGTTAACAGCTAAGAAATGGAGTGATAACTGCTTGGGAAGAGTGCGAACAGCGAAATTTGGCAAGAGATGAGATTATGTGTGGCATACACCCCCTCTTTGAAGAATGCCAAAGGTATCTTCCTCTTTAAAGATTGGAAAAGTATGTTCACCTTCACCAAAGAAATTCATGTGACCATTTGCCTGGATCACATTGTAATGCGTGGATGAAAGGCGACCACTTGCTTCTGCCTGGAACATCTAACACGTCAGCAATTGTTGGATGACAACATATTACCTGCAACTCACCGGATGCTTTGACTTGATGTCATTGCCGCACCAACTTCCAGGGAACCAGCGTGGAGCTGTAAGTGGATGGCTGTGCTTCTTTCTCTACATCGGGCCTCCATGAATCTGCTGGTTGCCCCTGGCATGGGCCATCGACAACTTAAATAGCCATGGTCCTAACATCGCTATGGATGTACCTGTCATCTCTGTTTCACATCTTGCCGGTTGACCAACATCACATCAACACTTGCTGCCACTCACGATGAGTGAGGAGGTAAGTCAACTACAACTGGACGACAGCTTGTTCAAAATCTACTACAGCTCATGGCAAGAGTGGCAAGCATGCGACATGCGGAGCAGGGCGAGTTTACGACCTTGCCCATTTATCATGATAGTGGAAACCCTATTCGAAATAGTGTAGGTGCTATGAAGATACCAGAAGAAGATGTTTCATACTTTATTTTCAAACACACAAGTGATCAGCCTCCTTTTTCAACAATAGTTCAGCATTCACTCTGCAGCAAACACATTTTGGAATCCTAATTGCCAAATGTTGCAGATGTTTAATATCGAATTATGCTGACAGTAAAATAACAGTGATAATGTTTATGGTGAACTGAAAATTGTTGTGCATTGGCAAAAGGTGAAGTTTGGTTGCAGAGATACTTGTGATGCAAATTAAATGAACTGAACCATCAACATGGAGAGAGTCGACGAACAAAGGATTTTTTTTTAATGATCAGATTCTTCCAGAAGGACGTTGTATGCCTTAGGGTTTAGGTAGCTAATGGGAGGGTAGACATCCAAATTGGTAAATTGAAGATCCTTTTCATTGTCCCATAAGAAAAAAAAATGGAGGAATTGTAGATGTCCCTTTTATGGACTTCTTTATGATTGAAATAATTAATAATATCTTTGTGAGTGAGTTTCATTCGCAGCTAAAATTGTAATTGGAAGCCTTTTTAATGCAGAGCAATAACAAAGACATGGGTGCTATAATTTTAAGAATGATAAATTAAGCTACATTGGAACATGTTAAGAAATGTTAAAAGCTAGAAAGAGTTTATAATGAATGATAAAGGAAGATGCAGCTCACTCTGAAGATGCAAGAGCACTTTGGGAGAAGAATGGAAATGCAGGGTCAGTGCCCTGGAATTGCTGGAATAAACCCAGTTCAACAGGAACCTGTCTACAGAGATAAGTTCCATGCCCCCACTTCTTCTCCTCCTTCAGACTCACACATTCTTCCAGTCTACAACTTGTGAAATAATGGGATACATCTGGACGGCAGCGTCTACTTGTCTGGGATACAATGAACTTTGATGACCTCTTAAGACTTATATGCTTTTTCTCCTTGGCATCAAAGAACCCAAACGACTATATAGTTGAGAGAACTCTCCGAGTGAGAGAGAATTTTTGTGTGGACGTCCATTGTAGGTGTGTGTTAATGAAGTGTATGCGCTGTGTTCTGTTTTAGCAAGTATTAAATAAAGTGCCTCCAAGAACGTGATTTTCTCTGTCTCAGTCATCTCATTGAGTGAGTAGAAAATAATCCACGTCAGTACCAATTTGAAGGATGAAAGATTGGACAGAGAGGAAGTGGAGAATAGGCGCCTGGTTGGAAAGCATCTTCGGAGGATGGGGAGCAAAGATAGTTCATTGGCTGATGGTTGCCGTGTGACTCCTAATAACGATCATCATTGTTATTGGATGCTTGAAAGTGTTGATCCATGTGTGTATCAGCAAGTTTTGCGATGCAGGTACAGGTGAACAAAACATGGTGGTCCGGGAACCAGGGGAAGATGCACGAGACATCCTCACAGATGCACGAAAACTGCTACTCCATTCACCCCTGTACGAGAACGGTGCAAGGGTGCAAGATCTGCCACCTTCCTATTCCCTCACTGCCTTGCCCTCAACCCTTGACCCTGAGTTCGCTAAATCTTGTACAGCCAGCACGATAGACCGTATCCAAGAGTTTGCTACACAAACCATGCGTGAGCTGGGAACAGCTCTGGAGCAAGCTGAGGGTTCCGACTCAAGCGACCGTGAGTGGCGAAGAATGTGTAACGTCGGGCTTGAAGCCCACTACCATCTGCACATGCCGGAAGAGGGGGTCATGCGCAAATCCTAAAAGTGGAAAGCTTTGAGAATGGTGTCTTGTGTTTTTAATAAAGGCGTTGCTGGTTGCCATCATATTTCCAGACAGTATTACACTTCCTTTGCAAACAAAAAGTTATTAACACTTTGCTTCAATGGAAAAATATAGGCAGATGCCTACTACTAATTGAATATTCGCTTTACACTTGTAATGTAATTTTAAAAGACCCTGCCTATGTAATGGGTCTTTACTTGCTTTTGATTGGTTTGCTTCTTGTATGGGAGACTTTGGTCTACCCACATGCTTTTCAAATGACTTTGCATTCATTACTCTGCAATCCTTTTATACTTGCTTATTAATCATTTATAAATTACATATGCAAATAAATAACCATTTCTATATATTTAGTATAACCACTTTGTATTTGAATTGTTGCCCTGTAATGGAAATTCTCTTTCTCTTCCTCTTTCTCTGTTGGTCGACAAAGCCTTTTAAGGGGAGGGGGACAATAGAGCTATTTGCCTATTGTTTGTGATTCACCGGTCCAGCTTCATAGAAGAGGGGCTTGATGCACCCCCATTGCACGAGTGAGTTCCCTTGATGGAAGAGGGGTTGATCACTTACTCTATGAGGTACAAGGTGAATCGCGGATAAAGGAAAAATCCTTATATGAAATCCCTAGTGGTACACGGGTGATAAAAAAAAATTCTTCATTTAAGATGTTTATTAAAGGGGGGATTGAAGGGGATTTCATTGAATCCCTATCCTTAGGGGGGTAGCAGTGTCCAGGTTGAAAACCCTGTAACCCAATTCCCTGGTGTCTGGTTGTCTGTCTTTGAAAAACTGTCGACATTATCCCATGATTTGGCCTCCGCAAGACATTCTTGCTGAATGAGACTTATCCTGCCCTGTCAACTTTGTACAACTTCTCTTCGAGGTGGCAGTCTGTGTCCTTGAGTTCCTTTGTCCTAGAGGAAAGTTTATTAAGCCGACTACGAGTTGTGGCTGGCTGAGATGTTGAGGCTGGCTGTGTGAGGACTATGATGTCACTGTGATGTGGTGTTACTAGCTTACACGCCATGGTCAGCATTTCCCATGCATGTATTCTTATCTATATAATATTTTCCATAGGTGATTCTGTCTGTGAGGCTGTCCATGGGTGTGGCCTCCTCCATTGAGGGAGTAGCTCCACCCATTCTGGAAGGGGCTTCAAAAACAAATCACCACCAGTTTGTTTCCTTCCTTAGCTTTGAGGCCTCTTTTGTTAGGCCAGTGGTGTCTTGCTGTCTCTCACAGTTGTATTTCAACTCTAATTCGATATCTCATTTCATTTTTTACAGTCGCTAACATGGTTTTAGACTCGGTTGAAAAAAGCGGGAAGGAAATTCAATTAAAGTTACCGTTTATAGAACGAAATGCATTTTCGAAGGCCTGTAACATAAAGTCCATTGAGACTCTCTCACGGCTTTATCTCGACTCTAATTCACCATCTGATTTCATTTTTCACAGTCGCTAATATGGTTTTAGACTCCGTTGCAAAAAATGGGAAGGAAATTCAATTAAAGTCACCGTTTATAGAACAAAATGCATTTATGAAGGCCTGTAACATAAAGTCCATTGAGACTCTCTCCAGGCTTTATCTCGACTCTAATTCACCATCTGATTTCATTTTTCACAGTTGCTAACGTAGTTTTAAAATCGGTTGCAAAAAACGGGAAGGAGATTTGTTGAAAGTTAACGCACAGTGTTACGGATTCGTCACTTCCGTTGTTGTGGTTTTCATCCACTGTAAACATTTTTGATTCCATGTACTATTATTGTTGTCGTTTAAGGGAGATAGAGATTACTATTTTCAAAAGGTAAAAAAGTTAATGTTTTAAATGAAACCGGAACCGGACGATGACGAAGAGGAGGAGGAGGAAGAAAAAGAGAAGGCGGAGCGAGTGAGTCGGACAAGAAGCCAAGCTGCTTCGAGGTCTGGAGCGAACGATTGGTGAACGAGGGTCACGAGTGAACTTTGGGTTTCCCGGGAAAGGGATTCCTGCGACAGAGTTGTCATCGCTGTGACAGATAAACCTGCGTGACAGGTTTTGCGGTTGATTCCAGAGAGAATCATCAGCGTGCCGTTACGCCACGAGAACGGGACGTCGGCCATTTTTGCCTCGCGCAGGATTTGCGCTTCGCTCAAGGTTTTTCATCTCGCTTCAACCATTGTCACCGCATTCAGACGTTAATCTGGTGTGTGTGTGTGCAATGTGGCTTTTGAGTGGGAAATCTGCAGTTCGCCGAGTGGGAGCCGTGGAACGTCCACACCCGAGGGGGTGAATTCCCAGTCGCCTTGAGGGCACCTTTGCGCAGCTTTGGCCGCGTGACTGTGACTGTCATCCGAACGGGATTCTCCTCTCGATTAGACATCGTTCTGACGATTACTGGAGCGGATCGACTTTGGCTTGAAGCCGGAATCAACTTTGGCTTGAAGCCGGGAATAGAGACATTGGGAATGTTCTTATTTTCGCTCACTTGGAGCTCAGTGAGTTATATTGTACGAACCTGATGGTACCATCATAGGAAATATATATTGATGTACAATATTTACAATACAATATTGATGTACAAGATGTACAATATCCACTTATCATTGCAACACTAAACTCCTCCCTGTCTACAGGCATCGTCCCACCTTCCCTCAAAATTGCTGCTGTTACCCCCATTCTAAAAAAACCTGGTCTAAACCCTGACACCCTAAACAACTTCAGACCCATCTCCAACCTACCCTTTCTGTCAAAAGTTTTGGAACGCGCTGTAGCCACTCAACTCAAACATCATCTCTCTGCCAATAACCTGTATGAAACATTCCAATCCGGATTCCGCTCCAACCACAGTACAGAAACTGCTCTCCTCAAAATCACCAACGACCTTCTCCTCTCTGATGCTGGCAACCTCAACATTCTCGTCCTCCTCGACCTCAGCGCTGCCTTTGACACCATCGATCACACCATCCTCCTCACCCGACTTGAATCCACCTTTAACGTTACCGGCACTGCCCTCTCTTGGATTAAATCATACCTCTCTGACAGACGCCAGTTCATCTCCATCAATAACTGCAAATCCCCCACTGCTCCCCTCCCCCAAGGTGTCCCCCAAGGTTCAGTTCTTGGCCCCCTCCTCTTCATCCTTTACCTGTCCCCCCTCGGTCACTTAATCCGCCGTCATGGTCTCCAATTCCACTGCTTTGCCGATGACATCCAGCTTTTCATCTCCACCAAGTCCGTCTCCACCGACACCCACTCTATCCTGACAAACTGCATCACTGAAATAAAATCCTGGCTTCAAATCAACTTCCTCAAGCTTAACTGTGATAAATCTGAAATAATCATCATTGGCCCAAAAACGCTCACAAAATCCACCCATAACTTTGCCCTCAACATCGACGGTATCCCAGTATCCACCTCCCCTCACATCCGGAATCTTGGCGTCATCTTTGACCAAACCCTTTCCTTCGACAAATACACTAAACAGATCACAAAGTCAGCCTTCTTTCACCTGAAAAACATTGCCCGTCTCCGCTCATCCCTCTCCTCCACGGCTGCAGAAACCCTCATCCATGCCTTCATCACCTCCCGTCTGGACTACTGCAATAGCCTCCTCTATGGTTCACCCTCAAAAATCACCAATAAACTCCAATACATTCAGAACTCCGCTGTCCATCTACTCACCCATTCCTGGACCGTGACCACATCACCCCCGTCCTTTACAAGCTTCACTGGCTCCCCATCCCCCAGAGAATCCAGTACAAAATCCTCCTCTTGACATACAAAGCCCTCCATAACCTGGCCCCATCCTACCTGGCTGACCTCCTCTCCAGACACTCCCACCCGCAACCTCCGCTCTGCTCGTACCAACCTCCTGACCCCCTCCATCCGGACCAAATTCAGATCCTGGGGGGACAGAGCCTTCTCCATCGCTGCTCCCACCCTCTGGAACTCACTACCTCACACCATCAGAGACTCCTCCTCACTCACCACATTCAAAACATCACTAAAGACCCACCTGTTCAACACTGCATTCAACATTCAACCCACAGCATCTAACCCCTGACTATCTCTTCTCCTTCTCCCTCCTTTTGCTTTAAATATTTCCCTATTGATTCTTGTCTTTTTGCAATTGTTGTTTTCATGTATTGTTATGCATTATGTTTTCCACTCTGTCAAAGCGCCTTTGGGCTTCTGGAAAAGCGCTATACAAAATAAATGAATTATTATTATTATTATTAATATTGATTACTATTGTTTTTGTGTTGTTATTCTTGTGTGACCTTAATACAATATTTGTTTGTTGGTAACAATTGGTGTGGTTTCACCATTGGTCTTTGACACAGAATAACACATCTTTCTGCCGTGACTCCTCTCGGGGCTCGGACGTACACCGTGACCAGGGTTTGGGGAGGAGCACGTAACAACAGGCAGGAAATAGCCGAGATTGGCACGGTTTATCATACGCCGCCCAAATAACACAGACGAGAAATATTTGATGAAAGTTAATGTTTATAGAACAAAATGCATTTTTAATGGGAAGGCCTGTATTATGTAAAAACTAACTATGGAATACAATATTTGTAAATAACATTTGGTTTTAATCAATTTTTACTTTGTAACGTGAAAAGTTTTCGATACATTCAAGTTTAAAAATGAAGTCACCCGTGACTGATATGCATTTTAAGACTGAATCAACATGTCTTCGATAATAAAATACTTTTTGAAGAAACAAAGGTACATTTTGATTTCAACTCAAACAAAGGAAACCAGGTAATGCCTGTTTCGTTCGGAGCGATTATACACTGCCCAAAGAAAATGTGTTTCATTTCTAGAGGAAATAAAATCGTGAAATGTTTATAAATTTTTTTGGGGGTTTTCGCACGAGTTTTCAAGGCTGAATCAATCGTGTTCACATCCAGGATCATTAAAGAAACTCCATTTCACGTGTGCCTGGACATGTAATTCACATATGTAAAATAAATAATGCTCGTTTTCTTGTGACGTCATCGGAGCACGCGCGCAGGGCACCCTGGGACACCTCGGCCATTTTGATACCCTCTCGAACAACGTCGTCAGCGGATTCACATTAAATAGTTTTTGTTCACGACCAGTCATGCCAATTTGCGGCGTATTTCGTTGTTCAAACAGGCCAGGCGTTAGGCCAGGAGTCAAGTTTTACAAAACGCCCAAACTTCTACTGAATCAGGGTGAGGAAACAAGAAATTTAAGTGAAGAGAGGCGGCGTTTGTGGAAGGCTGCCATCAATCGCAGTGACATCCAAACAGAATCACAGTGGGATCGCACACCTGTCTGCTCCGAGCATTTTGTTAACAGTAAGTAAGAACATGTTTCATTGTATAACCATACAATTACTATAATCATTAATGATATTGAATACAATACATACATTTGAACAAATGGAGGGCACTTAATCAATCAGGTCCATAACATTAACACAAGCAGCTTTAAAAAATACATGTTTGTTTAATATATTAATACCTTGGGTCGAATCAAGTGGACGTCATTCAGTTCTTTGTGTAGGATTTGTCGCACCCATCCATCTTGGTACAACCTGTATGCCTCGAGGGATTTATACTTCTTCAACTCATCTTTGGTATAGGCCGATTTGCTGAACAACAGGTAGTTGATCACGTCGATGTGGGTCACCTGAGGCCACTTGCTCACATTCTTCTCAAATTGATCATTTGATAGACCATAAGGGTCACACCCAATGACAGAAATCTTCTCTTTGTAACGAACAAGAACGTCCGGGGGGAGCGTCTCTTGGTAGCCAAGGTTGGCACTCGCACTGCTAGCCATACTCAAGCCTGGATCTACCGTATCCTTACGTACACTCCAAGTCTGTTCTACAGGTAGTTGGTTGCATGTTGACCCACTGCCCAGGTGTTCACCAGTTCACTGGTCCACGGCAAACTTAAACCGAATGTTCTGTGTTTGTTGGGCAACAATACGTAATATAAACTAGATGGCACCACACTCCACATGAACGTGACAAAACAAACAAAATTACTTTATAAAACAGACTTTTTGCGATCCGCATTCACCATAAACCAACGCAACAAATCAATATCAGCCCACACAGACAGATTAGCTTGGGTATCAAAATGGCCGCCGCGCAATGCGAGATGGGTAATTTGTGACGTCAGTGAAAACAAAGGATTGACGAGAGATTTTTTCGTTCTTATTTTAGAAGCTATGTGCTCGTACTCTTTAAAGAAGTTTATTTGAAATCTTTAATTTAAAATATGTCTCTTTGTACACTGAAACAAAAAGAGTAACTTTGGTTTTCCTGGGACAGACAGGTGCAATGTAATGGTCTTATACACCGCCCAAAATACTTTTTTCTCAGGGACTTTTCCATTTGAGCTGTTTTCTTTATATAGTCGGAATGTTTCGTTCTTTAGACGCAGTCACAATAAAAGTTGCAATTAGCTACTCTGCACGTGGGGAGAGGGGCTTCGTTTACATGTCGGCGACATCGGTTGCGTGTCGCCACTCGCGTTTGTAAATGCTATCTCCAAAATGCATAAAATAATGAGGGAACAGAACGAGACCGCCAATGAATGTTAACACAGACTTGCACGGGATGCTGAGCAACAAAGATATTGGAAGGTAATGTGTGCTCAGCAAACATATACAAGAGCATCTGTAATGAATCCGGATGAAGTATTGGATAATATTGTTGAAGATCATCATTGTGGTGCAAGTCCGATGACGTCACCATGCGTGTACTGTTCTGCGAAGCATTTCACTAATTAATGAACAGGACAAGGGGGCGGTTTACACTGTGTTGCTCCAAGAGAAAAGTTAAATTACCTCTAATATTTGCCGTACCTGCTCGATTGGAACAACTGCCGGAGTGAGGGGGGAGAGGAGATTGAGGGAGGGGGAGAGGAGATTGAGGGAGGGGGAGAGGAGACTGGGGGGGAGAGGAGACTGGGGGGGAGAGGAGACTGGGGGGGAGAGGAGACTGGGGGGGAGAGGAGACTGGGGGGGAGGGGGGGAGACGAGACTGGGGGGGGAGGGGGGGAGACGAGACTGGGGAGGGGGGGAGACGAGACTGGGGAGGGGGGAGAGCAGACTAGGGGTGGGGGGAGAGGAGATGGGGGGGGGAGGAGATGGGGGGGGGGAGAAGAGACGGGGGGGAGAGGAGACCGGGGGAGGGGAGAGGAGACTGGGGGAGGGGGAGAGGAGACTGC
The DNA here is from genome assembly GCF_964187855.1 of Myxine glutinosa. NCBI lineage: Eukaryota > Metazoa > Chordata > Myxini > Myxiniformes > Myxinidae > Myxine > Myxine glutinosa. Next base: position 84,398,802 of record NC_136263.1, on the reverse strand, counting down.
GGGAGGGGGAGAGGGAACTGGGGGTGGGGGGGAGGAGACTGGGGGGGGGGAGAGGAGACTGGGGGCTGGGAGAGGAGAAATTGGGGGGGGGACTGGGGGGGAGAGGAGACTGGGGGTGGGGGAGGAGACGGGGGGTGGGAGGAGACGGGGGGGGGGGACAGGAGACTGGGGGGGGGGGGGAAGAGTGTGTGACCCACTCTCCCCCATGTGTGTGACCCACTCTCCCCCGTGTGTGTGACCCACTCTCCACCCCCCCCCCCTCCATTTAGGTGCTAATTCCATTCTTCATATTATCACGACTAGTGAGATACCCGTGCTATGCACGGGTAGGAGGCCAGAAGCAAACAGGCAATGCAGATACGGTGAATGCTAATGCATGAAACCAATAAATTCCACATTCCTGTAGCACCCTCAGTCGCACGCCAGACATGGACAGCAAGTTTGTGGAGGACTTCCATGAAAAACGTACCCGTTCGCAAACAAACGGGTACGTTCACGTATAGAAACATCGATTGTGGGTCCGTGGCGAATCTGCATATGTCGATCCGCGATGTTCACGTTTAGGAAGTAGAAACTATCACTGCATGTCGTCATTTACTTGAACTCGATATCTCTTTTTTCATTCCAAACAACACAACTCCAATCACAAATTAATCACAAATAAACTTTTAACCACATTGTTCATGTTTCCTTCATTGTAAAAACTACCAAGTCAACAGTTAAAAGGATTTTGAGCCAATAGGTATTATGGCCTTGGCAAGATCGATGGAGACAGCGATCTGTTAGCATATACACCGCCCAAATAGCTATGTGGAATTCTCTCATGTAGAGATTAAACTCACGTCGTATGAACTTTGGCCGAGGTCATTATTTACTTTTAATGATGTTTATATACGAATCAAAAAGAAGATAATTGGTTTAGGTCGTCCTTTCCGCATATCTCGGGGGATTGTGAGTTGGAGAGATGACCGTGATGGCAGGGAGGAGGTTGGCATTCTCTCAAGCAGGGATTCAACCCATGTCCTTATAAAAGGTCTTTGTCCGAGGTCACCGAGTCCGATCGGTGCAGCCGATCGGTGCAGCCATGTAGCGATCGGTGCAGCTGTTTGTGCGGCACCCGGGAAAATAACGTTATGCGGGAGTCCAAACCTGAAAATGCTGGAGGCCAAAGCTGAAATTGGAAAAACAATATATCCTATTTTACTCCAGGAGATCCCAGGATTTATACCCACCCAAAATATCGTTGCGATCGGTTCAGCCGTTTTTGTGGTACCTTTGAACGGACAGACAGACAGACAGACAGACAGACAGACAGACAGATGGACGGACATTTGGTGAATTATAGTAAGATAATCGTGATAATGAGGACCATTATCGTGATATAGGTTATTCCATTATCGCCCAGTCCTGGTATGCAAATATTTTCCAATGCTCATGGAAGAGCTGTTGCACATTAAATCATACACCCACATGCAGACACAGACAGCTGACAACACATAGATTGACATTAGACAAACAAGGCCATTGACTGGTGGGATCTACTTCTCAAGGTAACAATGGATACTGGTGCCACCATATAGTTTAGGCACTTTTCAATCAGCTGTCAGCGGGGCACTTTTAGGGAGAAATTTCACTCGCCAATGGATTCCAATTCCAGGGGTTTATCCATGCCCTAGCTATTGTCTAAATCCTGAGTGTCAAGCTAGGAAGCAGCATGTACCCTTTTAAAATTGTTTGGTATAACTACTGATCTCCTAGCCTCAGAGTGGACATTCTACCCATTATGCCACTGAGTGTGATTCAGATAAGTTGAATACAGTAGTTGGACACAATAGTTCAAATTCAGATGGATACAATGAGGAAGAAAATTAAGGAATAGGATCAGAGGAAAGAAAGGAGTGGATGAAAAACAACAATATGTAAGTAAGAGGTTTGGACCAGGCAGGGTCAATGTGGATAAAATGATTGTGGGTAAGAATGACGGATGGCATGAGATTGCGGGTGCACCACCTACTTGAAATCCATGATGGAAGAATGGGTTTGACCAGCCTCAGGAATGCGGTCACACAGATGGGAGAAGCAAGGAACAATAGAGTTGAGGTGTGCAGTTAGTTCAACCACAAGGGGTTAAAGGAACAACATGTGTATCCTTTAGCTGCTGTGGAAGGTCAGAAAGTACAAAAGGAGCAGACCACAGACTGACCTGCCTGTGATGTGAGAACAAAAGACATAGAAGTTCAACACTGGACCTCTTCCAGTGGCTGAGCATGGAAATTGGTAGGTGGGTATGTTTCACTGTCCTTTCAGTGTTTCAATCACTAATAAGATTAGCTACAACAAATGTATGCTCGAAAAACCAGGTTGATGCAGATAAGAAGAGGTGCGCTTGCAAAGATAAGTAGGTAGGATGAGAGGGACTTTTTTCCAAGAGCCTTGAGAGAGGTAATCGAATGTGTAGCTCAACTATCCTGCAAAGAAGCAACCTAGCTGACAAAAGTGTTCATTATGCCAATCTTTCAGGCCTACCAGCAATTGTCCTTCAAATCTACCTGGTCTACAGGTCATTAGTCTACCTGCAATTTATAAATTAAATGAAAATATAATTGTGCACTGTCTAGTAGAATCTATGGTACAAAATGCGCAACAATGACTGGGTTAGCCAACACATGAAATTATCCCTCAATATAATTCAATTAGAGAAAAAATAAGGATCACTAACATGGCATAATCAGTCGATCGCGCAGTAAAAAAAATCATTAATTTTTGCATTTACAGGATAATTTAATCTACAATTTTAGAGTACCAGCTATCAGAGTGGTATAATTTGCCTTGGCCATCAAATCAGTTTAATGCTACTTTTTACCAAGACCATTCTGGCCCATATCCTTACCCTTCTCTAAATAGCCATTGTTGGACTTTGTTTAACGGGAACTTGGTGTGTTTAGATTCAGTAACTCTGTTGGAGTTTGTGTCCACAGTCCTTTCCTTATCAAAGAGTTTGAGATTGTGTTTGAGATTGTATCATTGCATTTCCAGTTTCATGTTGCCTATTGTGTATGGCCTGTTTGTTTAATAAATCGAGGCTTTGTTGTTTGTCAACTCCTGGCTAGTGACCTAACAACTCTTAGAACTCTTAAACCCAACAATTCTTAGACAGTTGTGCCAATGTTAAAGTCTGTCTAAGCAGCCTAATTCCATGAAATTCATACTCAATTCACACCCCCACAAACCCCTTCCCACGCCTCCTCCCCCCAAGTCCTCTCCTTCCCACAGATCTCCCGATGTCCATGCTCTCAAATGTTGTACTTGTGTGCTTCCCCCTCGCTCCCCATCTTGTCTCCCGCTCCCTTTATTTCGTCTTATGTGTCCGTTTTTTTTTTTTTGGCATTAATGTGAGCTCTTACACGAGCCTTGATCTTGTATACAATAAAAAAACAAAAGAAAAATTCAAACTGCCTGAATCTTTTTCTTCCAGTAGTTAATTTGATTGTACTTAATTATATTTAGGCTGTGCCAGCAAAGCGAAAAGCAGGGTGAGGTATTCGGTTGCATACATGTGGTGTACGTACGTGTATGTCTGCATTTTAAAAGTTCATTTTCTCAGCAAACGTTGGCCCAATTGACAAGAAATTGTACCTTAGTAACGCCTCCACCTGTATAATTTTTTCACAAGTATGGCGTCATTGGTCACGTGGTACGACGCCATCTTGGAAAAACGTTGCACCTCTATATCTCCGAAACCGCTCAATGGAAAAAAATTAAACATGGCTCATTATAATGAACTCTGCATTGGGAATAAGTGCTGTTCATAATGATGATGATGATGTCATTGGTGCCTTAATTATGACGTCATAATTTGACAGGGACAACGAACGCTTAGTCTAATCAGTTTGAAATTTATTGAGCGTGATCTACGCAACAATTATATTAGAGAATATAAATTGATGATGTCATCGCTCACGTGGTCTGACAGCCATATTGGATCAAAAAAACCAAAAAAAAAACCTTCTAAAACAGAAGAGTTGGCTCACACCAAGAAGTTGACTGTGCAGGGTACGTATTCTATGAATACCATCTAGTTTATTTTGTAGTCCATTATGTGCTTAAGGAGCTCTACTGGAAAGACACAAGACAACAATATAAAATGTTGGAAATAAATAATAACTCTCCATTGCTGCCACACCAAAATAACTTAAAATAATTATTAGACCGAACGGAAAACAATTATTGTGTGCACAGCACAATGCAAAAGGAGGAACAAGAAAGGAGTAAGAAATAATACAAAGGGAGAAACAAGAAAAAATAAAAAATAAATCTTCAGTGCTGTGATGAAACCTCTATGTAAGAAACCTACAGGACAAGAAACAATCGTTTGAGTTGCCTCGATAAAAGTTTATTTGTTTGCCCACACAATCCCCATGGTTGAGCACTTGGGTGGAAATTACATGGAAAGGTTGATGGGTAATTTTGAGGATCATTTCACAAAGGATTGCACTCACAAATCAACAGACATCTTGGTCAACGAAATGGGAACACAGACCTAGAAATGACCTTGATTACTTAGGGAAACAGCTGAGGAATTGCTTCGCATTGTCAAAGGTGAAAGAATGTCTGTCAATGCTTATACCACTTTCACACTGGTGTTCACAAAGGAACGTTGCAACAAGGTTTCCATATTTCTGTCATGGTAGACCAGCCTATTGGAACATTTATTTTTTGCTATGTTGTGCCACTGACATTTATGGGTAGGTTACATATGGCCAGTGGTTGATGAAGTACTACTAAAATTGCCACAAAATTATTGCAATGTTATAAAATATGATCTAGTACCTTTGGATATTCCTGCAATATATGTGCGCACCCCCTGAAGGTGAAAAGGCAAATAAAGCATGGAAACCTTAGAGAAAGCCCTGAAACGATCACAAGCACATGACATTATTTCAAAGCCTAATTGCTTCTCATCATGATGTGTTTCCGTTCTTGGAAACTTATAAATATCATCAATAAAAAATAATGTTTAGGAAATGCATGTCCTATAGCATGGGTATGTTTATAGGCTCACATCAAACCCTTTGGTTGTTCTGTCTGGTGTTCAGATCTGAACATGGAACTCTCTTATTGCTGCTTTCCTGGTTTAAATCCCATATATGGTTTGTATATCTTCCACTATCTCCTGATGTCATTGTAATTCATGTAAAAGTACACTGATATCTTCTTATTCATGTCCTAGATGCAATATGTGTACAACCTCCTCCATGAGCCTTACATCTCTTTTTTTTTAAACACAAAAATTTGTATAACCATCATTTTCATTCATTAGTCATTCACCAACAACTTAACATTATAATCAGTCACGTATCATTTTTCTTACCTCTATTGCATCCTACAGAAAAATGTTGAAAATTGAACATAAGTGAACCAAAGCTAGCAAATCAGGCCATCAAATGTAAACATTAGGGGGCCATCATTAATTAATCATCATTAATATACGTGTCCCACAACGCCAGAATTTGGAGGCCAGCTCTCTTCCCTTAATCTCCAACATCTTTACAATGTGTATAAACACCAGCCTGAACCCCCACCATCCATCTCCTGTTACTTAGTATGCTTTGGAAGCACTACCTGGCCAATGCAATCTTCGCAATATCTCAACAAGAGGTGATCATTCAATACAAACTGCTGAGACTCTTGTCTGTGTACAAGTACCAATCTTCACTTATCTGTTGCACATCGACACTAAAGAGAAGAACTTCGAAAGTTTTCCTTAATGTTCCATTTCATGTGTCATCTACAAAAATAGACTCATAAGGCCGTACTTTTTTGGTCGTGTCGATGGGAACCGATGCTTAAAATGCCACAGACATTCTTTCTGGAATTGCGACGTCAGCATTTTCCAACTAGAATGGCATTTGTTTAGAGCGCACATACCTCCGCCAGGCTAAACAGTTCACGTTTTGTATCCCACTGATAAAAGAGGCTTGATCTGGATTCGGATCAAGCTGAACCAACATCTAATCGCTTGTTCTTGTCATGGAACCAATTCATCCACCTAGTTTTGTCATAACATGTCCACAACTTTTTGAAATATGGCGATACGGTATATTCTTTTTAACCCTATTCTCAATGGTTTCCAATCGCTTAGACATAAATAATTAGCGTATCTGGATGTTCACAAAATCGAATCAATTCTTCCTCGTCACATGCCCAACCTGCCCACCAGGTTTCGGCCGAATCCGTCCATAACTTTTTGAGATATCGTGCTATATGTTGGTTTTAGCCCTATCTCTCAATGGTGAAGAATCACTTTAAAATTCTCGAATCTGGATCCGTATCCAGATCTTCACCAAAATCGAATCGATTTCCTTCTTGTCACAAACCCACTCTGCCCACCAACTTTCAGCTGAATCTGTCCATAAGGTTTGAGATATCCTGGTCAGAAACAAACAGACAGCTGTATTGAAAAAAATAACCTACATCCACTTTGGGGGGGAGGGGGGTCGGGGGGGGGGGGGGGGGGTGGAGGTAAAATTAGATTTGTTGTCATTTATGTGTCCCATACATTATACAATTAAAATAACCATTCTTGTATTTTTATACTGTTGTGGTCATGGAAATGGATCCCCGAGCATTCAGAGACACTTAGCAGTACCAGAATTAGATATGCCTTTAATTTGTGTGTAGAATAGACTTCCTGCCATTGGTTTAGACTTTAGAGGGATGGGGAGGGAAATGGCATTGTGAGTTTAGCGTGTTTCATTCCCTCGGTAATGTCTCACGACTTTCTAACTTTTACTCCAAAAATCCATTTTCAATCCCTCTTTGATCCTTCCATCTATCAATCCATCTTTTGACCCTACTTTAACCCCAGCTACCCATCCATCGCCGGTCCCACGCACTTTGGGCTTCCAAACAGTAACTTCTCACGATCCTGCCGTCGTTGACTTTCAATCCTCATAACTCCCATGGGAAACTTACCTCATCTGAATCCACCCATTCATTACTCCATCTCAAACCACTTAGGCTAGTGGCCAAATGAGGTTTTGGGTGGCATACCCCTACCCACGGTAGAACAGGTCACAACCTATTTTTTCTTGAAGAGGGATGTTTGGGGAGTTAGAAAATCATGGTTGTGAACCTGAGACCATTGCACAACATTTTGAAAATCACGTTTACATATGTACCACTGCAGACTGCAAAAATGGATTTAATCGCCACAGATTTTGGCTCATATTGGCTCATATATTTGTTAATACTGGTGCTACAAACACAAATTTGGTGCCAAAATGTGCAGAATGATGACATATATATGTGTAAAAACCATTTGTGATGTAACAAAGGCTTTTGTGTGACCTACAGGCAAAAATAGTGGAATTTTACTCAACAAATCAGCTTCGGGTTTACCAATAAATATCAACAAAAACATTAATTACTTCAAAAATATTGGACTTGCAGTCATACTTGTTACATCAACATAATCCAAGTTTATTTACCCTTTGAAAAATATATCTAATGATATAATTGTCACTGAAATGATATAGTTATAACTGAAATCATATGTCGCCCCACTAATGCTGACCGATAGAAATCCCGAAGCAGATATGCAACATGAAGAATTGACTTAAGATTCTGACACAATTGTGAAAGTGACTTTTATAGACATCATGTTGATATAAGCTATTTCACATATGACGATAATGAATTCATAACATGCACTGTAACTTATGTACATCTATTACATGAAGTAATACATGTAATACATTTAAAAGTTCAGTCACGCTCTTCATCGGTGCTGTCGTCAAAGACAACAGAATCATCAACATTTGGACAATCGTCTGCACTACACGAGCAGAATTCAGTGCAGGTCAGTCCTGCAGAGATACAATGACATGTTCTGCTCTGCCTACAGTCATCGTCGGTGCAGTAGAGATGCGTGAGATCTCGAACCTCCCTTGGGGCTGCATCCTTTTGGAACATGACAGGCTCAAGTTTGTTGTCTCTGACCTGCCATCCATTACCATCGGGGTTCCAAAGTACAGGCTTCGCTACATGGCTGTGGGTCCATATCGCCACCTGGTAATTTGCTCGCTTCAGATGTTGTTCGAAAGCATCGTCTGTTGGTGGGAAGAGAGATGCTGGTTTGTCACTTGTGCAGGCATAAACATAACGAAGTTGGTCGAGTGTGTGACTTGACTTTGAACCATACAACGACAGAGCATATTTTGTGGCAGTGCTGACGACATTGGTTATATCTCTGGTTTGGCCTAACCGTGACAGTGGTGCCAAGTGTGCAATGTTTTGCTTGAGTTTCGAATATGCAGTGCGTTTCCCGACTTTGAACAGCGAGGAGGTTGTGTCACAGCCACTTATAGCATGGCATGCTGGCAAGCAACTTGACGTATCCTGACCGATGTCGTCCGTTATTCTGTTGACAGGAATGAATCTCTGACGATTCGTTGTTTTTGTACAGTGACCTGCATTCATGTACACTTTGGTGTCCCCAAACATGCCTTTCCCACAGTAATAGATGAGTAGGACCAACATGTCAGTGTCATCACATCGTACAATGACCCTTGAGTGTGCTCTGGCGAGATGGATAGCATGTAGCAGGAGCCGTGTGTCAGCCTCCTCATGTGTGCTGAACAATTCAGGTAGTTCCCGGATGCCTCTATGATCCACAACTTTAACTAGCAGGCCATCGTTAAAGCCTCCTGCCAGTGTGACAGATTGGTTTTCCTCAAGCTGCAATTGGGCGGCTACTGTCAAGTAACTGCAGAGGAAATCGGCAAGCGCTGATTTGTTTGTGGTGTTCTTCAGGAACTTCCTGTAGTTTGGAACTGTGCGTTGTCCATCGATGACATATCTGGGTGTTGACTCTCCACCAGTGCGACGTTCTCTTTCCAGCTGCTTGATAGAGAGTGGTACATCATACCTGTCAAAAACCAATGTAACTGATGTCACACCTTGGTTACTAGCAAGCAGTGACTGAATCTTCTGCATTATGGTACGTCCGAGATCGTCAAATGTGTCAAACTGGGCTTCATCAAGTGCCTGAAGTAGTGCCATCCCATCAATGACATAAGCAGTATCATGTTGGTCAGAGGGTTCGAGCACCTGGACTTCCTCGCAATTAGCTTCTAACTTCTTTGCCAGATCCGCCTTGTTGGTTTTTCGCATTGTCCCATCATTGTTGAAGAGGGACGGTGGCACAGGAGCCAGTTCATGTGTCAGGACTTGTTCCAGACTGACATCGCGTTTCTTTGAGACAGCAAGCAGCCGCCGGAAAAGTACTTCTGAATCCACCATCAATTTATCTCGTTTGTTGGTTTTCATGGGTTTTGACATGTCCGCAAACGTTGGTGTCTTTGTTCGTGAGTCTGTTTCCCAGAAACTCTTGGTTTGGTCAGCAAGAAGTCGCTTTTCGATAAAACTTTTGTTGCATTTCTGGGCGTCTGTTAAGAAATGTCCAAGTCCGTTTGATACTTCTTGTGAAGCAACCTGGCCTGTGGCGATGTTGACCAATTCGTCAGGTACAGTATGTAGGTCAAACGGATTTTGTGCGTTTGATACAAATTCCGTGATCTTGGTAACATCTTGTTCATCCCTTACCATCCTTGTCTTTCCATGCTCAGCGTGGTTTGTGGAAGCTACTTCAGTGTCCCCATCACAGAGTTCTTTAAAAGCCGTCCTCAGGTTGACAAATGGCGATCGTCCTCAGGTTGTTCTTCATAACACCTTCAACCTTCATCACTACAGCTGGTTACATTCGTGTGTGATTTGTCACTGGTGCACCACTGAATAAAGTCGTAGAGTGTATTAGAAACGAATTCTGCACAGTGCTGAATATCTGTTTCCTCGACAGGTGCATACATATTTCCAACATGCTCGATATCAGCCATGTGCTTCCTCAGGATACCAGCTGCAGCATGCAAAGTATGCATTTCACTATCTATGGCTGATGGTACATCAGACGGGATGTCTTCATATTCTGGTTCATCAGTCATGCTCTGCAGAATCGTGGCTTTTCTCAGGGCATCACCTAAGGTCACAGAAGAAGAGCATATGATGTCAGTGTGGCCATCAAATGTTACACAGACTATTTGGTCACCATAATATTTAGTTAATCGCTCCTTCAACTTCCAAGTTTTATACTGTTCTGCATTCGTGGTACCCAGTGAAACCAAATATCCAACGTATTCATCTTTCAGATGAACGAGGGGTGTCACTGTCTTAGTTTTGGAGAACACAGTTTGTTCCAGATAACATTTCAGTTCATCAAAAGCTTCATCATGTAATGTGCCCATTGTTTCCTCTCCTGATTTACGAATTGCAGCAGTGATGTTCCGTTCTGAAATATAGTGTGAATAGCATAACCTGTGGTACTTGGCATCATAGGCGAACAAATCTGGAAAGGCAAGCATGCGCATGTGTATTTTATTGTCTTGTCTTTTGTCAGCTGCTGCCAGAACTTTTTCTCTGGTGGACTGTCCAGTTCCTGTAGATACCGGTGTAAGCTTGTTTCTGGAAGTGTTGGATTTTCCACAAATGAAGCAGTTAGTCCTGATGTCAAACCCAGCTGTTTCATTTCTGCTGATTCTTGTGTGTTCTGTTGCCGCAGACGTGCATGGTTGCTGGTCACTCTCACTGGGGTTGGATGTGGAGATATTTGACTTGCTGGTATACTTGGCCCGACACGATTTGTGGAATGATACTTTCAAATCAAGACTCAATATGTCTTGTTGCAAAGGCCAGATACTTTCATAAACGTCATCTTTTCTGATTTGACTTGCTTTGAAGATTGCACTCAAACCATTAAATGTTGGGTTCTTTACAACTTCTTGCTTTTTAGGGTTGAGGGCTTTAAAGCATATGATGCAGTGGTCAGTGTCAATTTTACGACGCTTCACAACAGGTGGTTCCAGATCCATAATTTCAGATCAATTGTCAGCACAAGCATCTGAAATGAAATAATTAAAGATAAGTATATATCAGTAGTTTTAGAAAAAGGCAATCAAGCTCAAAATTGATTTTCTGCAACTGGATTTAAAATCATTCTTGTTTGGTTAATGCATATACATGTATTATAAATTAATCAATGTCAGTTACTTTTAGGGGGGGTGACATATGGTTTCAGTAATAACTCTATTAATTCAACTGATTTATCTTTATGAGTTATATTTCTAAAAAGGAGAATGATAGAGGGTTATTTTGATGTAATATGTAGTAATACAACTCAAATACTTATGAAGAAATTAATTGTTTAGTTGATATTTATTGGTAAACCCGAAGTTGATTTATTGCGCAAAATTCCACTATTTTTGCCTGTAGGTCACACAAAAGCCTTTGTTACATCACAAATGGTTTTTACACATATATATGTCATCATTCTGCACATTTTGGCACCAAATTTGTGTTTGTAGCACCAGTATTAACAAATATATGAGCCAATATGAGCCAAAATCTGTGGCGATTAAATCCATTTTTGCAGTCTGCAGTGGTACATATGTAAACGTGATTTTCAAAATGTTGTGCAATGATCTCAGGTTCACAACCATGATTTTCTAACTCCCCAAACATCCCTCTTCAAGAAAAAATAGGTTGTGACTTGTTCTACCGTGGGTAGGGGTTTCTCATATTTTAGGCCCCTTTTTTAATTTGGCCACTAGCCTAACTCCCCTCGTCCTTTCACCTCCCAACCCCCACTTCACACCATCCCCTCCTCACTCCCCCTCCCCTCTCCACAACCCCCTACCTTTTCATTCCACATCCAAAACCATCCCCCTACCGCCGTCACTAATTACGCAATTAGCTTAGTACAATGGACCCAAATTATCCCGAAAACTCAGTGAAAAGGATTCCACAGCGTATGCAAATCATCTGTTGAATTAAATAGCCTTTTCTTTTCTTTCTTGCAAAACACCACAATTAAACACATTAAAGACGATCAGTTCTCATCATCATGCAAGGCAGTTCCTGCACATGACAAACAAACAAACAAACAAGAAGACGTCATGCAGAGCACGATACTTGCAAAATCCACCTATTCCCCCAAAAAAGGTTGCCATTGATCCATCAAATTGTCCATTTCATCAAGATTAAAATTGACGATGTTGATCAAAGCTCGGGTTAATAGGATGAAAAGTGACGATTTTTCAGATGAAAATTGATGATTTTAGAAGATTGACGTAGAGTTGACCTTAGACCTTTTGACCTCAAAAATAGTTTATTTCCCAATTCTGTGAATCACGATGCCAATGCTGTTAAATTTTCAAGTCAATCGAATGAAAATTGACGGGTTTTCAGATGAAGATTTATGATTTTGGAAGTTTGACCTTGAGTTGACCTTTGACGTTTTGACCTAAAAAATAGTTAGTTTCCCAATTTAGTGACCCAATGTGCAAAGGTTGTTCAATTACCAAGTCAAACGGGTGAAAATTGACAGTTTTTCAGATGAAAATTGATGATTGTGGAAGTTTGACCTTGAGTTGACCTTTGACCGTTTGACCTCAAAAATAATTGCTTTTCCAATTTAGTGATGCAATATACAAATGCTATTCAAATTTCAAGTCAATCGGATGAAAAATGGCGATTTTAGAAATTGGACCTCCAGACCACAAAATCTTTCTCAAAACCTCAAAATCCTCTGACCTCAAAATCAATAGGCTTCTCAATTGTGACGACTTCTACAACTTGGTAAAGTTTCATGACGATCGGTTTCGAATTGTGACCTGTAGGCGAGTTACAAACAAACAAATGAAAAATCACTCATAGAGCGACACTTGGCAAAACAGAACAAAGTAGAATGGCACTCAGTTGAGCATCCTTTTGACCTCAAAAATAATTAGTGGTTGAATTCAGTGACCTGATATGCAAATCGTCTTCAAAGATTAAGTTAATCGGATGAAAATTGATAATTTTAGAAATTCGGCCTATGTTTACCTTTTGGGATGAAAATTGAGGATTTTAGAAATGTGAAATTGTTGTTGACCTTTGCCCTATGCTGATCTCAAAAATAGTTGGTGGTTGAATTCAGTTAGCTGATATGAAAATCCTAATCAAATTTCAAGTCAATCTCATGAAAATTGAGGATTTTAGAAATTTGAAAAAAAGTGGTTGACCTTTGGCCTATGTTGACCTTTTGACTTTTTGCACTCAAAAATATATAGAATTTTGTCGGACCACGAACTCTACCATTTGTGACGTTTCGTAAAGATCGGCTTAAAACTTTGACCTGTAGGCAAGTATAAGTGAGCGGACAAACAAACACACACACAAACAAACACACACACACACACACACACACAAACAAACACACACACACAAACAAACACACACACACACACACACACACACAAACCGGAGTGACCAACATACTTGTTGAAAAAAATGCCAAATAATAACAAACGCAACTGACCAATATAATTGAAAAATGTTCGATTTTGCAAGTACCTACATCTGCTTGCCAGGGTCTTTGGTTTGGTGGCAGGATAAGTGTGTGGTCAGTCCATCTGAGTGATGTTAAGCTGGAGGAACCATCTTCAAGCACCGGTTGTTGGTGAATGTTAAATATCCCACGATGCCTTTGGTGAAGAGTCGGTTAGTTATTGCAGTCAATTTTAACAAATTTCAATTTTCTGCCACCTTAAGTCGAATATCATGACTGGCTAGACAGTCCACTAAAGACTTGAACAAAAAAAACTTTCCCTGCCTGACCCCACAGTAAGGTGAAAATAATTGGAGCCATTAAAATAAGTAAGATTGCAGTAGTAGAGGACGTCCTCATCCACAAACAACATCTTGCCAGGACATTTCTCTTAAACAAGGAGTCAGATTTATCAAAATAACTTCATAACTCTGTTTAATTTAATATGGGTAAATTGAATGCTTGGAAATTTGGGTCACAGTTTCCATTTAAAACTAGCCATTAATAGCACATGACTGTCCAAGTTGGTTTGGCACCTTTTTGACAGCACCCACTATTATATTTCTTTTATTTCCTGGAGAAATATCCGCCGCACTAAAATTGCGCTGCTCCCACAGTGCTGCTCCCACTTCAGGAATCACACGCCACATCACGTGATTAACCTAATTTGCATCTGTATGTATTACAAAATGCTGCCAAGTCAAATGGCAGGTTCTTGTATAAAATAGGAAGCCTATAATGTATTTGTCAAATATAATTTTCTTTCCAAATCCAGTTAAATCCACATTCGCACAATCACATGATACCTTTTGTAACTTTGTGCACATTTTTTATGAAGTTCATCCAACACACTGTCCAAAAAGGTATTTGTTAATAATTAATTTTAAAAAACAATCTACTATATAAGAGAGCCATTGGTCTGTGTGTCTGTGTGTCACCATTTTTCTCAGAGATGGCTGAACGGGTTTCGTCAAACTTTCACATGTTCATCAGTGAGTGCCTGGGAGTCTTTTAGGCAAGAAAAAAATTGGAAAAAAAAAATCGTCTTTTTGGATTTTCAAAAAATCGCTCTATAGTGCCTGCCTTTTTTATTCATGACAGTTATATACAAGTATACATTCGCATAAATAAATACAACACAATTACCAGACATTTGAACACAAATAATCAAACAATACCGGAAGAGGTTGAAGTTTGTGGTGAGGCTTCTTCTTCTTCCTGAACGTCATCATACTTAACTCAGAAACGTGATGAACGGCACATTCACCAGCATATATTCAGGGAAAAGTAAAATAATGTTTGACATTTGTGATGGATTCTGATTTGGATGTAATTGCTTTTCCATTATATTTCCCATCATTTCAAATATGTTAATGTTTCTTTTCGCTTGAGCAACGCCAGGTACTCCAGCTATAAATGCCTATATATCTTACTAAATACATGTACAAGTTTGTCTGGGGGGTAACATAGGCTATGTGGCCGCGGCCTCGTGCGGGGGTGTGGGGGACCGGGAGAGGAGCGTAAATTCTCTATGTAAATGTGCACCATGTAGCGCCACCTGGTGATGGTGGCAGAGGGTATTACAATTTCCTTTTTTACCTGGGCAACACTGAGGTTATGATGCACTCTTTGGGGACATTTTTCCTCCTTCCCTCCCCCCCTCCCCCAAAACAGAGGGGCCTGTCAAAGCCACCACCCCTCACCACCCCCCCCCTCCCTCCCCCAAAAAGGCATATATGTAGTATATCTCTCCCCTCCCTCTCTCCTCACCTCCCTCTCCTCTCCCCCTTCCACTCCTCCCACTCCCTTCCTCACCCCTCCCTCTCCTGCCCCCCACCCCCCAGGCAACGCCGGGTACTCCTGCTAGTGATTAATAAAATCAAATGAGTTCATCAATTAATGCACAAATTTTGAAAATTTCAGTGTAATGTTAAAAAAAAAAGATCTCCTGGATGATTAAATAAAGCAGGATTGCGGTCTTCGTCACATACTTCCTTTGAAAGCCAATGACTCCTACACTATAGGCCATGTAGAATACAGAAAGGGGAAGACGTGGGCATTAGAATTTGCAAACATGCAGAAGTTTTCGGGACGGAACGAGTATCCATGCAACTATTTGCTGAGACTTCATTCTCACTAAAGCCAAGTGGTCCATTCTCCATCAAAGCCCACTCGCTCTTCAAATCAATCAATATTTAATTTTTATAATGGAGTGTTGACACTCCAACCATTAGCTCGCGAAGAGATGACTTTTTGAAGGCTGATTTGATTATTTGATGTTACTCGATAAATAATTCAGCGACGTTGCCTGAATACAGCTCGCCAAATGAAGCTGAGGCCAAGGCAAAGCTTTGCGAGAGTGATTCTACCGATCCACGGGCCACTGTCGCTGCGAGGCATGCCATAAAAAAAGCCTTTATTCTACTCCTTTATAGATTGGACTGCAAATGGACACAGTTGCAAACAGATTATTGTGCAGGGTATATGGGTGATAGCAAGGCCATTGCCATATACCAGGCATTCCTGCCTGCGGGCACATAGGCGGGACATTCTTGCCTGCACGGAGAGAGCTCCTAAATCCACTCCTGTCAACAACTCCTCAACAACAGTATCTCAAAAGCTCTCCTTTCCCGATCCTTACGATCTCATTGTAATATTTAGAGCTATTAAAATACAAAACGGTGCTATCACATTAGCTGTGATGGTGCAGTTTGTTTGTTTTTAGCACATTTTGTATTTTTATGCATACATAAATGTAACACCTGACATGGAGAACACCTGACAAATCTCACACTTTCGCTCTCTCTTTCTGAAAGGACCATCTGGCAAACGCTCCCACCTACTTTCATAACAATCCTTTTGAAGAAGTTCAGTCATTCAAACTTTTGGGTTTCACTCTCAGCCATCTTGGGCAAATCATATTTCAGATGTTGGCCTCCACAGTCAGTCGCTGGCTGGGCATTCTACGTCACGCACAATCCTTCCTTGGCACACTTGCACTCATATCCACCTACAGAGCCTCCATCTGCAGCTTGATGGAGTATGACTCTCCCCTCTCGGCTGCCACCCTGCCTCACACCTTTCTCACCTTGACGCTGTGGAAACAAAGGTCTTCAAGACCATTGAAATCTCCCATGATGAAGCTAGGTCTACGGGTCTGTTACTTTGCCTTCACAGACAGGTTGGTGGTCTCTCTGTCTTCTTCTCCCTTGTTTCTGGTCTTACACCATCTGCCCCTACTGTGCTTTCCTATCCCCCACCCCTCCAGGTTTATTGTCCTGCTTGTGGCCTAGCAGTCTCATACTGGTTGTTTTGGTCTTGTTTCTCTTCCCTTCTACTTCTCATCCTCTCATCCTGCTCTGGGACTTCACTGCCTAACGCTGCCCACACCCGATTGCAGACGTTATAGAGCAGAAACCTTTCTCTTATTACCCTCCTCAAGAAAAAACTTAACATTCCTCTGAATGGGTCCATCTTTCATCCCATGTTTTTCACTGCAGGATTTCACACCAGCCCACTGCAGTCTATCCCATTTCCACCTCCGAGTTTCACGATACATTCTGAAACTTTGCTCTTTCACTGGCAAATCCTCTTCTCATACTGTGGTGCATCCTGTCCACCAGTGTCCCCTTCACCCCACTTTGTGTCTCTCAACCATTTGCCTCCATTGCAATCCTCCCACAAGCTTCGGTACCTGCATCAAAAAGGCAGAGCTTCAATGAATCCTAAATGAAATTAAACGAAGTTCAAATGAAATAAAACAAAGCTTCATCTTCGGGGTGAAAACTTGTATTTCTTCTTCAGCAGAAATATAGTTTTCAGGCTTAAAGATGAATCTGTGAAGAGTGTGTTGTTTTTTTTGTTCAAATCACATGCACCTAACATAGTGTGTTCCACCGCAGAGCGATCGACAAAGAAAGCATGGAAGAAACATGCACCAACATCAGGATATCGATTTCCAATTTAACTCCACGTTTTTCTTTCCCCTGAAATATTTAGTTTATAACATTGAGTTTGTTGCAGTTATTCCAAGCCTCTGGAGATTGAGCAGAAATAGTAAAACTGACAAACTGGACTCGTGGAATTTTATTCGTTTTACAAAAGCAATTCAAACTTGGAGACAGTTGATCAGGGCAACGTTGTATCAATTTCTTCCAAAATATAAACAAAAGAAAAGAAAGTGGAATAAGTATTTTAATGTCAACATGGATCAAAACAACCGCACATGATTAGGTGTCTCACATCATAAAAATTGGTTCTGATAGATGTCCTTGAACCACAAATAGAAGAAAAGCTCTGCTATACCTTCTGAGCCAGGTATAATCTCGTGAGACATTATTACAGTACAATATTGCAATATGGACTTCTGCACTCAGATTAAAATTTTAAGCCATTAGCCATGATAGATGCGAGTTTGGGTTAATCTATGTTCACGGTTTTCTTTCTATAACCAAACTTTCTTGAAGCGAATTTCTTAAGTTCGGTCCCAGGAAGGAACCTGTGAGCTGGGTCTGCAAAATTCCACTTTGGATTCAGTTTATCCCAACAGGAGGCTTATGCACAACAGGGCCTACTCCTTTCCTACCTCGGGCATAATGCTGGTTCGTCCATCTTTTTGTCACTCTCCTTTGGCTTTCACCCATCTACTCATCAGTGACCAACATTTCACCCTGTTCGTGAATCTATAAAGGTCGAAGTTCATTGCTCACCTGCGCTCCTTTGTCTCTGTTTTCCAGAACTTGGAGCCACCTCTACAAGTCTGTCCAGCCTTTCCGCTCATTCCAACCTCTACAAGCCGAACTTATAAATCTCACACTCTTACGATGTCTCTCCGAAAAGACCGACTGGAAAACCCTCCCATCCACTTTCTGAATAATCCTCTCCAAGAAGTTCTGTCACTCAAGCTTTTGGGTCTCACTATTTGCCATGATCTTTCCTGGGAAAACCACATTTCAAATCTGGCCTCCAAAGCCAGTCGCCGACTGGGCATCCTCCGTCGTGCGAAGTCCTTCCGTGGCACACCTGAGCTCCTCACCACATACAAGGCTTTCATCCGCAGCTCTATGGAATACTGCTCTCCCCTCTGGTCTGGTGCTCCTGCCTCACACCTAGCCCGTCTTCACGCTGTTGAAACCAAAGCGTTCAGAATCATTGGAATCTCCCGCGATGAAGCTAACTCCAAGGGCCTTTCACTCACTCACCGCAGGCAGGTTGGTGGTCTTTCCGTCTTCTACCGACTCCTCTCTGGCCTTGCCCCCCCAGCCCTCTCTGGGCTCTGTCCCCCAAATATTCCTACAGGTCGCACAAGATCTGCCTGCAACCCTCTTATGGTTAAACTGCCAAAATCAAGACTTTCTGCTCACCTTCACTCCTTCATTCCTCTTTTCTCCCACCTCTGGAACAAACTCCCTCACTCTCTTCAATCCCACTCCACCCTCCAGGTCTTTAAAACAGCTGTTCACCACCATCTCTTATCCTCCCCCATCCAAAACCTTGATCTTTTCTACCCCCGCTAATTTCGGTCCCCTTGTGTTTTATACTTCTCCCACCCCCCCCCCCCCCTTCCCACGCCTCCTGCCCCCAAGCCCTCTCCCTCCCACACTTCTCCCTGCTCTCAAATGTTGTGGTTGTGTGCTTCCCCTTCTCTCCCCATCTTGTCTTCCGCTCCCTCTTTTTGTATATTTTGTTTGTCTGGTTGATTTGTTTGTGAAATAAATGTTAGCTCTTTCACGAGCCTCGATTCAGTATACAAAAAAAAACAAAAAAAAAAAAACATCCCAGAAGACCACTTATGACCTCTTCTACCCTATATAATTGTACTCACTGGCTGATATTGACACAGTGCTTCTAAAGGAGAAAGATATGGGAGGTCAAAAATTCTGCCATTTTTCTTCGGTTGTTTGTACATCGTTTCCATAAGATATGGGAGCTTAGCTTAGGATAAGTTTCCATCTTTCATGAGGTCACGTCCTTGAAAGATTCTGGGATTTTTACAATATAATTAAAATTTAGAGTTTCTTGAAATAATATTTTAGGAGCAAGCGACGTTTGCAATTCCTTTTCCCCAATAGTATTTACACAGACTAACGAAAAAGTGGAACAAACTAGTCATTTGAAACTGTTTGAAAAAACCCCAACGAATGAGAAGTTTGGTTTGTAATATACATTCTATTCCAACATGAGGTTTCCTCCACCTTTATAAATTAAAAGAGTGCAATGTCCCATTATTATTTCCATTAATTACTCGGTTGATGGAGATTGTTCCAGCTGATCCATCCCAGAGACTATTCTGTATCTGGTGAATAATTTACATGGACATCTGTTTACATACCTGGACTCCACTACACCAATGATATGTATGGATTTTGTTATTTAATTCGTTTTGAAAACTCTGTAGGCTGAATTAATGAATGATCGTTATAAGGCCATTTTCCCCGCTAGAGCGGGGGTTAGCCTTTTCTTTTTCTTTATTTTCTTTTTTTTTTGTATACAAGATCGAGGCTCGTGAAAGAGCTAACACGAATGACAAAAAATAACGGACACATACGACGAAATAAAGGGAGTGGGAGACAAGATGGGGAGAGAGGGGAAAGCACACAAGTACAACATTTGAGAGCAGGGACATCAAAAGATCTGTGGGAGGGAGAGGGCTGGGGGGGAGGATGCGTGGGAAGGGGGGTGGGGGTGGGGGTGGAAGAGGTAAAAAAAAAAAACACATGGAAACAGCTAGGACTTCCAGGAAAGAAGTCGGTATTTTAGAAAAGTGGATCTGGGGTGAATTAACGGGGGTAGAAAATATCAAGGTTTTGGATGGGGGAAGATAAGTGATGGTGGTGAACAGCTGTTTTAAAGACCTGGAGGGAGGAGTGGGACTGAAGAGAGTGAGGGAGTTTGTTCCAGAGGCGGGAGAAAGGGAGGAATGAAGGAGTGGAGGTGAGCAGAGAGTCTTGATTTTGGCAACATGTGGGCCCCATGGGCATGACAATCATGGTTCCCTTTTTGAGGCAATGTTTTTATGGCCGGATGCCCTTCCTGACGCCAACCCTTAGTCGCCTCTTGCAATGTGCAGGGATACGGTGTATCTATTCTAAATCGGGGTGCACACCAGGATCATTCATCCCAGCAAGCTGTTATGCAATTTGCCGACCTCAGAGGGATCACAGGCTGAGTCAACCCCCCTGGTGTTAATTCAGCGATCGACCAGGATTCAAACTCAGGATCCTATGATCCCAAACCTGCACCCGAACCGCTAAGCCAACACCAGCCTCAAATTCTAATTTCATGTTTGACGTTGTTGCTTTTGTGTGTGCTGTGTTTAGCTATCGGCCTTGCAACTTCAGGCCATGAATGAACGTGATATTCCTTAGTATTTCCGCAATTATGACAACCCACGTCATGGCTGTGCTATGCACTAAGAAAATAGATCAAAACAACCACAGGGAGTTGATGTGCAGGTCTTGCGGCTGGCGGCACAATCGTCAAAACGACGCTCTGCGCAAATCATTTAGCACTGAATCAGAGTGAACAGGAAACCATTGGACTTGTGAGATCTCGCATTGGCTAAAGAAAACAGCTTGTGGGTGTTATATCGACATCATGTGTTTACTCCCCCTGAGGATCGGATACCATGGTGTGTGCGAGCGAACTTCAATTCAGGAGGAACGTTCAACCGCGGAAACTTTGGCTTGTGATAAAGATAACACATATTATGGAAATCTCAGCTAGCTGGGAAGTTTTTGATCTTTAAAACATCAGGCCTCCATATTTTACCATGGTCTTTGTTCATTATATATATATATATATTTCTCTGGTAAGTATAGGATTAATACCGTAAAGCAGTGATGAGGATGTTTTCGCAATTGCAAGTTTATTCCCTTTGAAGACTTAGTTCACAAGAAAGAACAATTTTACGGAATGTTGAGAAGTTTTTACTACTGTACACCTTCATATTATTTATTGCCCATTCTCTTGTTCCCTTCTCAATACTATTTCTTGACTCCCCTTGACTTGGGCAAAGGTACCCGGCGTTGCCGGGCAACATCTTTTCATCCGCAGCTCAATGGAATACTGCTCTCCCCTCTGGGCTGGTGCTCCTGCCTCACACCTAGCTCGTCTTCACGCTGTTGAAAGCAAAGCATTCAGAATCATTGGAATCTCCCGCGATGAAGCTAACTCCAAGGGCCTCTCACTCACTCACCGCAGGCAGGTTGGTGGTCTTTCCATCTTCTACCGACTCCTCTCTGGCCTTGCCCCCCCCCCCAGCTCTCTCTGGGCTCTGTCCCGCAAATATTCCTACAGGTCGCACAAGATCTGCCTGCAACCCTCTTATGGTTAAACTGCCAAAATCAAGACTCTCTGCTCACCTTCACTCCTTCATTCCTCTTTTCTCCCGCCTCTGGAACAAACTCCCTCACTCTCTTCAATCCTACTCCACCCTCCAGGTCTTTAAAACAGCTGTTCACCACCATCTCTTATCTTCCCCCATCCAAAACTTTGATCTTTTCTATCCCCGATAATTTCACCCCAATTCCACTTTTTGAAATACCAACTTCTGTCCTGGAAGTCCTTGGTGTCCTTGTGCTTTATCTCTCTCTGGGCTCCCACTGCTGGATGTCCGTGGTGAACTCCGACACGGCGGAGAGGTGGCGCTGCTGGCGGGCCGACCACGGCTCCGTGACCTTAGCCATTGCGTAGACCAACGGCTTGTGGTCGACGAAAGCCGTGAACGGGCGGCCCTCCAGGAGGTGTCGGAAATGGCGAACGGCCAGGAATAGCCCGAGCAGCTCGCGGTCGAACGTGCTGTAGTTTAACTCGTTCGGCCGGAGTTGCCGGCTGAAAAAAGCGAGTGGCTGCCAAACCCCGTCCACCCATTGCTCATGGACGGCGCCCACCGCGTAGTTGGAGGCGTCCGTAGTGAGGGCGATGGGCGCGTTGAGCACCGGGTGAGCCAGCAGCGTTGCGTCGGCGAGGGCCCGTTTGGCGCTGGCGAAGGCCGCGTCCATGGCCGCGGACCAAACAATGTCATGCTTGTCCGGCTTGCCCCGGAGGGCCTCGTAAAGGGGCCGCATGAGCTGAGCAGCGCGGGGCACGAATCGGTGATAAAAATTCACCATGCCGAGGAACTCTTGGAGGGCCTTGATGGAACGGGGACGTCGGGAACGTGGTGATGGCCTCGACCTTGGTCGGCAGCGGCACGGCCCCGGTCTTGGTGATGCGGTGGCCTAAAAAGTCAACGGTCGTCGCGCCGAAGTGGCATTTAACCGGGTTGACAATTAAGCCATGCTCGCTGAGGCGACCGAACAGTGTTCGGAGGTGGAGGAGGTGCTCGGCGCGGGACGTGCTGGCGACGAGGATATCGTCCAGATAGACGAAAATAAACGGCAGGTCGCGCAGCATGCCGTCCATCAAGCGCTGGAATGCCTGGGCCGCGTTCTTGAGGCCAAACGGCATCCGCAAAAATTCGAACAGGCCGAACAGCGTGATGACGGCCGTCTTCGGGACGTCGGCCGCCCGGACAGGTACCTGGTGGTAGCCCCGTATCAGGTCAATTTTCGAAAAGATGACCCGTCCCGCCAAACGGGCGGAAAAGTCCTGAATATGCGGGATCGGGTACCTGTCGGGGGTGGTAGCGTCGTTGAGATGGCGGTAGTCGCCACACGGGCGCCATCCACCCCCCGGCTTTGGCACGATGTGCAGTGGCGAGGCCCACGCGCTATCGGAGCGCCGCACGATGCCGAGGTGCTCCAATGCGTCGAACTCGGCCTTCGCCACGGCGAGCTTGGCCGGGTCGACGCGGCGGGCCCTGGCGTAGACCGGCGGGCCCGTAGTGGGTATGTGGTGCTCGATCCCATGCCGCACCGCGACGGCCGAAAACGTCGGCCGCGTGAGGGCCGGGAATTCCGCGAGCAGGCGAGCGAACTCGTTCGCTGCCGGGAGGGCGCACGCCAGTTCGGTCGGCGCGGAGCTGCTCATCGTGCACGCCAGGGAGCTGAAGGTCTCGGCGTTGACAAGGCGACGACGTTTGACGTCGACCAGCAGCCCGTGCGCGCAGAGGAAGTCGGCACCCAGCAAAGCCATGGGGACGCAGGCGGTCACAAAAGTCCATTGAAAATGCTGGCTGCCGAAGCAGAGGGTGACGACGCGTGGGCCGAAAGTGCGTATGGCCGAGCCATTAGCAGCGACCAAAGAGGGGCCGCAAACGGCGTCCTGCCTGTCCTGCTCGGAGGCGGGTATGACGCTCAGTTGGGCGCCGGTGTCACACAGGAAACGCCGCCCAGACGCTTTGTCCCGAATAAACAGCAAGTTGCCCGTGTGGCCGGCGCTCATGGCTGGGAATGAACGCCGGCCCGGCCGTTTCCCGACCTGCCGAAAGTGCACGGGGGCCGGCACGTCCGAGCCTTGTGTCCGAACCTGGCATGGTAATAACACCACGCCCGGTCAGGTGGAGGCCCCGGCCGTCGTGTCGGAAGCGGGCGGTGCGGCGTGGCGGCCGCCAGTTGCACCGGCAGTTCGGCCTCCAACCGCGCAGGGCGCTCGGGTGTCGTGGGCGTCGCCTCGGATGGCGGCGGGCTCCAGGTAACCGCGCCGATGTGCTGGCCCGCCGAGGAGATCTTATCGGCTTCCCTGGCGAGGGCGCGGGAATCCGTGATCAACGTGCCAGCCAGGGCGAGGCGTACCGGGTGAGGCAGCTGGCGAAGGAACAGCTCGCGGAACAGAAAATCCGGAGAGTGCTCACCGAGCAACGAGAGCATATAGTCCATGCGCTCGGACGGGCGCGTGTCGCCGAGCTCGGGCAGAGCGAGTAGGCGCCGTGCGCGTGCTGCCGGTGAGAGGGCGAAAGCGTCGAGGAGGAGTGTCTTCAGCGCGTCGTATTTGTCAGCAGCCGGCGGGTGCTCGAGGAGGCTCAAGGCGCGGGCCGCGATGGCGGAACCGAGCGCCGCCACAACATGGTGGAAGCGGGTGTCGTCCGCGGTGATGCCTCGCAGGGCGAACTGAGAGTCCGCCTGAGCGAACCAAACAGCCGCGTGAGCCTCCCAGAAGGTAGGCAGTTTAAGCGTCACTGCCGTATCCATGTCGGTAGGTCACCAATGAAGGAACTGCGCTCCAACGCGAGTCAAAAGAATTGACGCAACCAAAGACGGAATTCGTCCGAGTTGCTTTATTGAAACAAAACAGCTCAGGTATTCTGACAAGCCCGTTTATCGGGCAGCAATATATATACACATTTATGTCGGGAAGTTTGCCCGGCAAAAGCTATACCGGGCATGCCCGGGTGTCAAGGGCGAGCCTTGGAAAGGCGAGTCTGGACTTGCCCGGGCATGTTTGGCTGCGGCCTGGCAAGTCGAGGCTGGGCGTGCCCGGGCGCTCTGGACGAGCACTGGAAAAGCGAGAGCGGGCATGCCCGGACGCTCTGGGCGAGCCCTGGAAAGGCGATAGCGGGCATGCCCGGACGCTCTGGGCGAGCCCTGGAAAGGCGATAGCGGGCATGCCCGGACGCTCTGGGCGAGCCCTGAAAAGGCGATAGCGGGCATGCCCGGGCGCTCTGGGCGAGCCCTGGAAAGGCGAGAGCGGGCATGCCCGGGAAAGACGAGACCGGGCGTGCCCGGGAGGTTCGGGCGTGCCCGGGAACAGTGAGTCAGGACATGCCCGGGAGAGGCGCGTCTGGCCGTGTTCTGGCCGGTGCAAGGCGATTGTGTGCATCCAGCGGTAACCGCTACAGTTGCATATTTTACTGAAAGGAAATATAATAACCTTCTGTGGAATGTTTAGGGGTCCCAGCAGGTGTCGTAAGGTAGGTAGGAGGTTTCACAAATTCCTAAATACAATTATGATTTTAAAATGCGACCGGCACGCATCTTGCTGCTGAATCTGGAAGTGAACAGATGACGATGGTTCGCTGGTTTGATAATATCTCGATACAATTGTGATTTAACATTATATTTCAATACTAATACTATAGTGTTAATTTGTGATTGGGTTGATGAATGATGCTGTTTGGAATGAAAATGTAGAGATATTGAGTTTAAAGCACAATGAGGAAATGACGTAAGGGTTTCCATCCGTGACATTCGCGGATTCCTCATTTGCAGTTTCGCCATTGACTGGATATAGCAACATTCAGACTAGGTACGTTTTTTGTCCGTCTTTCACTAACCTGCTGCCAATGCCTGACGTTCGACTGAAAGTGGCACAGGAATGCGGAATGTATTGGTTCATGGTTCAGCATTCGCTGTGTTTTTTTACCCAAGTCATTCACGAACCAGCTGTCCTTGCCTGAAGTCAAAATTTTAATACTTACATTATTTGCTAACTGGTAACTGGTATCCCCACACAGGTCATACGATCCTCTTCAATTAATAAATACCACACCTTGCTGCATGCATGTTTGATGTAGTTGTTGTTAACAACCTTGTAGCTTACCTGCCTGCTGTACTACTTCAGCATTAGTTTACCTTTCACCAAGCCCAGGTTTGCTTGGACCAGGGCAGGGATTAAACGTTTGTTTTATTACCGACAAATGGTACTAATATTATTATTGCTCATATTATTAGTATTAATAAATGCTTTGTTACAATGTTATCATTGTTTTTGGTAGTTATTTTGTAATCGGAATACCATGCCATGGAAGGACCTTTTAAACTGCTCTATACACCTTAACATGGCGGGTGTTTAGAAACACAGGAATTCTTCGGGATTCTTTGTAGTTAATTTGTCTAATCATCACAGGAGATCACATCTAAATCTATTCTCATTATAAACAGGTTCCAGGGCTCTGCTGCTGAGCCCGCTGGGGAAGCTTAGAGCTCTTTCATATGGCGGCTCAATAGGAATTTCTGACTATGCAGTGCCTGCAGGGGGCGAATTTTTGACCTTCGCCCCAAGCGCCACAAACCATCACTACGTCACTGGATACAAGTTCTCCCATCAAAGATAGATTTATATGTATTCTGCTTATTTCGTATGCAGCACAAGGCTGCTGGGTAATGTCATTGGCTGAGGGTGATGCAACAAGTTCCAATGATACAATGATCTTTGTAAGATAGAGCAGCACTTGGAATTTGGCCAGGGTGCCAGTGCAAGCAGGTGTATATATATATATATATATATATATATATATATATATATATATATATATATATATATTGTTGCGGTTTTAGAACCCACACTTTTGTAAATAAATAAACTATTGTAAATATGACATTAAAGGTTAAAGGTTGCACCCCTAGTTATTCCACAAGCAACACGTAGGCCACCATAGGAACTCAGTTATTTCATTATTATGTGTTTTAGATAAGGCCGTGTTTCCAATAGTTGAATCTGCGTTGCATCAATTAAATAAGAGTAGGTCCCCAATCCAATTCCGGCCATTTTTCCAACCTCTCTCTCTCAGCGACGCCATTACGCGCCTCTGCCAGCAGCAGCCGCCTTAGCGTTCGTTCAAGCCACCATTAACCATGCGGTCAGGCCCGAGGAAAAAGGGGAGGCGGAACGCCAAGAACACGGTGTGGCCTGTCAACCAGCCGTCAAAGGCGTGGCCGGTAAGCCCTCACCAGCCAACCAGGGCTGAGGGAATATCACCGACGGGCGTGGCTTTATGAAGCGTGGAGTGATCTTGGCTCTCATGATATAAGTGCAAGCGAAAAGCCCTTTCACGGACCTGTTGGAGGACTTATTCGGCGGTGCTCAGGCGGAAGGACTTGGGGACTGCGCAGACGGACTTCTTGTTGAAGGACTGCTTTTTATGGGACTGCGCAGAAGAACTTCTTGTAACGGGACTGATCCAGGAGCGCACATTTGCGAAGGACTCATACGGCGGCGCTTGCATTGAAAGGACATATACGGCTGCGCTCGCATTGAAAGGACTTGTAGAAGAGAACCTTGGAGAGGGTGCGTTTGGCACAGCCATACATTTATTATGTATGAAGCATCCCAGTCCCCCTGCTGTATGTAAATTCCGCTCGTGTTGAACGGAATGCAGAGCTGCCTGCCGGGATTCGCCCGAGGGACCGGAGCCTGGACCCCATCGCCTGAACCATCTACCTGGACCTTCCACCCTACCAGCTACAATCCCCGTGTGAGTGTGTATGTTTGTCTGGGGTCCTACGTTAAGACTGTTTTTAAAACTGCCCTGTGTCCTGCTTCTTCTTCTTCCTTTCTTGTACATTCTTTCCTTTCCTCTTTTTGTTTGTAATAAATTCACCTGTTCTTTCTGGTTTCGTCTTAATCCCTTCGCTTTCGTCTTTTCTCAATTGAGTACCTGTGGCACGATTAGGAACCGCTCAGAATCGGGTTTAGTCTCATTGTTAACGGCTCGGATCGCAGATTGCCATCCGCTCGGCGTTTTCCATCGTATCCGTGGTTCGAGCGGGAGTTATTTCCCTGCTATACGGTCGGGTTAGTAAGTAGGTATTTGGGACTACCTTGACCAATGACCCTAGCTAATACCGACCGGACGGAGCGTTATAACTTCTAAAGACTCGGGAAGGCCAGCTAAAAGGACAAGGGGATTAACCCCCTCTTGATAAGGGGAGAGCCGACCCCCAAGATCCGTAACAATATATATACAGGGTGAGTCAAAAGTAGCGCCCGATTTCTGTTTATATATATATATATATATATATATATATATATATATATATATATATATATATATATATATATATATATATATATATATATATATATAAATATATATATATATATATATATATATATATATATGTATATATATATATATATATATATATATATATATATATATATATATATATATATATATATATATATATATATATATATATATATATACACATATGTCGGATTGAGACTTAGAACTTGGGACTCAGAAGACTCAGAGAAAGGAGCAACGGATATATTTATTAGAACTC
The DNA here is from genome assembly GCF_964187855.1 of Myxine glutinosa. NCBI lineage: Eukaryota > Metazoa > Chordata > Myxini > Myxiniformes > Myxinidae > Myxine > Myxine glutinosa. The sequence continues at coordinate 84,370,494 of NC_136263.1, read as the reverse complement.
GATTACACAAGCTTGCGGGGAACAGGGTGTCGCAGGAAGGCTCACACAAAATGACCAACACTACAACAAGATGCTCTGCCATAATTCGATTTAAACTTGCTTTATATAAGGAATATCGGGTGTGGTTTTAGCTCACAAGATACAGAGACAGAATGGGCTCATTGGCCCTCCCACCATAGTCCCATCCTGTTGTTCAGTTAGTTAGAGCAAGCTCATCAAGGCCACTCATAGGTTAACTCAGATAAGGAGATGGTCAGCCATATGTGGCAACATGTTTACAACTTTCTGTATAGAAACCTTGGTTGGGAAAGTACAAAAGGAGGGGACACTCGTAAATGTGTCAGCCCACAGGATATTGGCAAAGTCTAGAGGGAGGCTGAGAGATAACAGCTGCAACCAAGGCCAGGGAAGGGGAACAAGAGATTGTGCCCACACAGGCCAAGAGCTCACAAGCACAGAACTCCTTATTAGGATATTACACATCCTCAATGCACAAGAAAGGACTAAGTATTATAAAAGAGTACAGCAATCAGTCAAAACAAAACATATAATTGGTTATACTTGGTAATTGGTAAAGCAGCAAGGATATACAAAGGGGGAGGGGCATTACAGCTCCCTACATACCGCCCTTTTGGATCTAAGATACAAAGTTATCTACGAGCCAATCAAAGGCCTTTATTTCAAACAAAGCAGAAACAAAACCAATCAGGAAAGTCATTCAACATATCACGCGAAGGCAGCCCAGTAAGCATGTCCCGTACCCAAAGCACTACACATACTCAGTAGGATGATTCGCGTCTGTATGTGAGTATGCAATGTAAGTCCGTAAAAGCGGGGTGATCAAATGGCATGAAAAATCCTCCAAGAGAGGTGAGATAGACAGTGTAAAGGGTTCACTAAATGTACCACGCGAATGCAGCCCAGTGAGCATGTCCCGTATCCAGTACCACACATCGCACTCAGCAGGATGATCCGCGGGTGTGTGGGTGTGAGTGGGTGTAAGTGGGTGTATGATGTAAGCCAGGTGTAGTTGGGTGTATGAGGTGAGACCGTAGAGGCATGAAGATCGAATAGCGCGTCAAATCCACAACGAAGACCTCTGGTTCCACCGGGGTCCACACCCAGGAAGATCTCCCGACCCACCCTTGGAGCACAGAGGTGCGGCCAGGACTCCTCCCCAACTGGAGCTCGCCCAGGCTTCCCCAGGTGAAATCCTTGGAGATCTTCAGCGCTCAATCGATATTCATGTTCATGAGGTCTCTTACATGCTGGTGATCTGGGGAAGACACAACATCGTCAGTATCAGGTGGCTCAAACCTATGGCCATAAAATAAAGCATAACGGTCCAAAGGAGGGAGAGCGACTTCCTTTGGGTCAAAGTCGAGATCGTCCGAGGCGATGCTGCTTGCATCGCTGCTATTCCTGGACGAATTCGTAAAACAATCAGACTCGGAACTCAGAGTATCTCCACGATCGAGTTCCTCTCCATCCGGGCTTGGGGTTGCAGTTGGGTCCAAATCCCGGACTGGGTCAGTGGCGTTTGACTCACTGTGAGCTTGTGAGACATAAAGGTGAGCTCGTGAAACATAAAGAGGCAAGGCCTGCATTGAGACATAAACATCAGTCGGGGACCCTTGCAAGTGGCCCACATCATCATTGGTAACATCATCAGTAACATTATTCTCAGGTGGCGTAGGCCTGCGGCGTCGGCGGCCAGCAACAGTCATAGCCTTACACATCGAGAAAAAACGAGAGGAGTCCCTTAGGAACTCGTTGGCGTCTGCATGCGACATGTTGGGGCCCAGAGTAATCGGCCTCCTGGCAGCCTGAAATGCTCTGAGGTCCGCAACTGTGTAATCAACATCATTATCGGTAATATCAACAATGGAAGAACAATCTTCGGAAGCGGAGATCTCATTGTCGCGGCCCAGTGGCTCGTTCGGGTCGTCGTTCCAGGATCCGCGGTCTGCAGTCACGTCGACGGCCGGTGTGTCATCTGGACCCGCGGTCAGCTTATCGAGCATCACCATGGCCTTTTCTGTTGTCGTCTTCAGTGTCCATCCTGTGGAAAACTTTCTCACACACGCAAGGACTAAAGCCTTGATTATTACACAACTGACCACGATTCCAAGGACTATTGCCAAGGCGGTCAGTACCCACTTTACTATCGTACCTGTCCACCCTTTGAACCAGTCGGTAAGCCACTGGTGGGAGGCTTCCCGATCCATTCGATCCCTTGTCAATATATGAGCACTTTCCCTTAACCTTATAATAGCAGCACTGACCCCCTGTGAGGGATCAGGAATAAAAGTGCAACATCTACCCTCAATTATCCCACATACCCCTCCTCGTTCTGCCAGTAGCATATCTAACGCAACCCTATTTTGCATAACCATTGTACGCAGGTGGACAACTGTGTCCAACATTTCGTCATGTGCTGTAGCGGTGGCGTTGGCCACACTTTCTAAGATTAACGCAATTTTGTCAATGCGGTAACTGCTCATGACCGTCCCAGCCCATGGGAAGAAGAAACTAACGGCCTTCTCCCAATCAGCACCATGTAAGGTGGTGGTGCCGTCGTCGTGCCAATAGGTGCTTCGTTGTGTCCTTATGAGTGCGGGGGTATTATGCAAGTGTTGTCGCATTTCCATTTCTGGGAAAACGGATCCTAAATAGCAAATTCCTCCCCAATTATCAGGTAAATACGGGTAAGCTTTGTTCCCGCATACAAACATGGTCCCGTGTGGAGCCACTAAATGAGTGGTCATGCAAGTGCGACGGTCTGAGATAGTGTTTGTTCCGTTTTCCCCTTCCCATGCCAACTGGAGGTGTGTGAGGTTATGTAAGGGCGAACTTGTAACATTTACTAACAGCATGTGTTTCCCTTCCCTAGGGTCCACGAGGAGGGTATCTCTACACACGGATTTACCTACCATTATTTGGCCCTTTCCTTCTAAGCAGAGGGCCCCCTTAGCCGGCTTAACCCAAACCGGCGCCGGACGTTCCTCAAAGTGTCGGGGCTGGATGGGGGGCGAGTACTGGAAAACTCGTTTACACGCGGTTCCATCAGAACCTTGGCTTGTCAGGGTTGTACTAAGGCATTTGGTGTCTAGTGGCTTCGAGCACAAATCATTGAGTGATAGGGGTAACACTACCATTGGTATTCCTGCTGTGCTGGTGCGGGGAAGGTGCATACACATCCAACACCGTGTCCTATTCTGTAATGTGGCCATATGCCGTGCGACCTTCCAGTATGTGTTCTCCTCTGGCTTCCTTCCTACTTCCTGGGCCGGCGGGGTTTTAATGACGTAAGCGGCACAACTAGGTCGGATGTAGGGTTCAGTTCCATTTGGGATTATTGTGCGAGGGGGCCATATTCCACATTCAAGAATCATTGTTGTATCCGGGCCAATGGGGGTATAATGCAACATGAGGGTAGTATTCTCAATGCCCTTGCCCCATCGATATCCTGGGGCATATCGGCTGCTTATGTCCCCAGTGTATGTTCCATTTTCCACTTTCCTAACCTTAGTCAGGACTAGGCGTGGTCTTGTCATGCGTGCCTGTGGTGTCTTATTGTGTACCACTATAGCTTCCACCCATCTTACAGATAACCACTTAAAGCTCGTTTCCAAGTTACAGCAATTCACCGCTATTTTGTCTCCCCAGCGAGCCGTTATATACTTGACGGGGTAGAGGGGAAATGCTGAATAGTTGTCGGGTCCTGGGTATTTGGGGAGGTCCTTTCTCGATAGCTCAAAGTGCAAGAGCCTATCTTTGGCAGGGGGTTTGCGGCAGCTGCCCAGAATTCCCATCATCATGACCGTCATCGCCGCCCTTAGGAGACTGTGGTGCCCTAGACGGTGCATTGTCTTCAGCTGTGTGGGGTGTAGTGTCTTGTGTGGCTTGTGGTGCGGGGATGGACAACTTACAATGGGTGGCGTGGATCCACGAAGGTTTACCCTCGCAGAAGACTGCCGTCGGTGTGACCAGTAGCACCTGGAATGGTCCCTTCCACCGTGGCTCCAAAGCAGCCTTGCGGGTGAAGTGCTTTACGAGCACCCAGTCGCCGGCCTGGAAGTCGTGGATGGCGTGGCCTATTGGTTCAGGCAGCGCCTCTCGTACTCGAGCATGGATGCTGCGTGCCACATTGGACAAGCCTATGCAAAATCTCAAAAGCATGTCATCCATTACTGGCAAAGCAAGGGTAGACATGTCCGTCGGTGCTGAAACGGGCAAGCTCATAGGTCGTCCCATTAATATTTCGTGGGGGGAAAGGCCCGTAGTGCGACCCGGGGTGGAACGGATGCTCATCAACGCAAGCGGGAGAGCCTCTGGCCACCTCAAGCCTGTGTCTGCGCAAAGTTTCGCTAGTTTATTCTTTAAAGTCTTATTCGTTCGTTCCACAAGTCCCGATGACTGTGGGTGGTAAACGCAATGGAAGGATTGTTTAACGCCCAACGCCTTCAGGATGCCCTTGACCACCTGCGCCGTGAAATGGCCCCCTTGATCTGACGAAATTATCTGGGGGATGCCAAATCTGCACATAAAATCCCTTACGAGGCGCTTCGCTACTGTCGGTGCATCGGACTTGACGCATGGGTAGGCTTCGACCCATTTGGTGAACGTATCTACGATTACCAACACATAGCGAAACGACATGCTTGGTTCCAATTCTGTAAAATCGAACTCGATAGTTGCGAACGGCCCACTAGGCGGGGGCCGTCCCCCGTCATGTGCATGTCTCGGCGGCACCCCTCTATTGTGTTGCTGGCAGACCACACACGATCGGCACACCTCGGATACAATCCGTGACAGTCCTGGCGCCACCCAAGTGTAGTTTATCTGTCCCATCACCCCCCTTTGGCACACATGACCATTCTGATGAGCCATGCGTGCCAGCCAAGGCAATAAAGCCTGGGGTGCTATAGGTTTCTCGTCAAGGGTCCATATTTCTCCTGGCCCGAGGCGTATCGCCCCTCGTTTGAGCCAGTCCTCGTGTTCGGCCGTCGGTGCAGCGTTCTGCAAATTTATGATATCGTCCTTAGTTGGTGTGGCGGGTGGTCCCACAGTCGGTATGTCAGCAATCTGTGCGGATGTCTTCTTTGCTCGTGTCACCATCGGCATGTTGCGTTCTATCTGTTGGTTGGCGGCCTTTCCTGCCGCCTCGTCCGCCCTTGCATTGCCCCGGGCAACGTCAGTGTCCGCCCTTTGGTGGCCACGACATTTAATTACCGCGATAGCGCGGGGAAGTAAAATACTTCGGAGGAGCCCTTCTACCAACGCGCCATTCTTTATTACTGAACCGGCAGATGTGAGAAAACCTCTCATCTTCCAGATGGCCCCTTTATCGTGGACTACGCCGTGAGCGTAGGCCGAATCTGTGTAAATGTTGACGGCAAGGCCTTCCGCCAAGCTGCACGCTCTGGTCAAGGCGCACAGCTCCGCCTGCTGTGCGGAAAATGTAGGTGGAAGACGCCCGCTTTCTACCGTTTCGCTATCCGAGCACACGGCGTACCCGGACAACAGGGACCCGTCCCATGCGCGCCTAGCTGATCCATCGACATAATATGTACAATCGGGGTATTCTAGGGGATTGTCCTTTAAATCCGATCGCACCGTGGAGACTAGCTGCACAACGTCGGCGCACACATGGGGTTCGCCCTCCTCAGGGGTGGGCATCAGTGAGGCTGGGTTGAGTGTCGTGCAGCGTTCGATCGTGATGTTGGCTGCAGTGATCAGTGCGGATTCGTATTGCATTAATCTAGTGTTAGACAAATGCTGTGTGCTTCGCTGTAACAACAGTGAAGTGACGCAATGTGGTACCCGTAGCGTTACTGGGTGTCCCATAACGATGTCCGCTGTTCTTTCTACTGCGTACCTGGCCGCTGCCACGGCTTGCAGGCACACCGGAAACCCTCGTTCGACCGGGTCTAACTTTTTACTAAAGTAGGCCACCGGCCGCTCCTTATCCCCATGGGTCTGTGTCAAGACTGACTGGGCGAAACCTCCCACGGCGTGAGTGTAAAGGGTAAATGGTTTCGCATAATCCGGGAGTCCTAATGACGGTGCCGTGACCAACGCCTGTTTCAGCCCGTCAAAACATCGCCTCAATTCCTCCGTCCATACCAATTCGTCCGAGGCGTTTGATTTGGTCGCCTCGTATAGTGGCTTAGCCAGCAGCGCAAAATCAAGTATCCAAGTGCGGCAATATCCCGTCATACCTAGGAAGCGCAGCAGTTGCCGTTGCGAGCGAGGGCGAGGCAGCTCCATGATAGCGGTCACCCGTCCAGCATCCAATTCTCGTTTTCCGTGCGAAATGGCGTGTCCCAAGTAAGTTACAACCTGCCGCACAAACTGAAGTTTTGGTCTGCCTACTTTGTGGCCTTTGGCCGCCAAGGCCTTTAATAGGGCCATGGAATCCATTTCGCACGCCTCCTTTGAAGGGGAGCAAATCAACAAATCGTCAACGTATTGCAGCAACACTGACCCTCCCTTCAATTCCACATCCGCCAGGTCGCGGTGTAGCGCCCGGGAAAACAGAGTGGGGCTATCTGAAAACCCCTGAGGTAGTACTGTCCAAGTATACTGGCGCCCCCTATGGGTGAAAGCGAACAAGTATTGTGACTCAGGCGCGATGGGCACAGAGAAAAACGCAGAGCAAAGGTCGATAACTGTGAAGTATGTTGCGTCCGGCGGGATTGACATCATGAGGGTTTCTCCATTTGGAACTAGTGGGTGTATGCCCTGTATCACCTTGTTCACCTCCCTTAAATCCTGTACAAACCTCCATTTGTCCTTCGATGGCTTTTTTACTGGCAAAATTGGTGTATTACATGGGCTGTTAGTTTCCACGATAATTTTCTGTTCCACTAGGGATTGAATTACTGGTGCTATGCCTACGTCGGCCTCAGGTCGTAGCTTATACTGTTTTACGTTTGGCAAGCGCATCCCCGGCTGCACTGCTATCACTAGAGGTTTGGCGTCTCGCATCCGTCCAACCTCACCATCGCTCTTAGGCCATAAATTGTCTGGCACCTCCGCTAGGAGGTAATCTGACTCACCCGGGTCCGTCAGCACTGCCCTCATGGCATAGGTGCCCTTAGGAGGCAACTCTGTTGCTTCGAACACTCCATCCCTCCGTTGTGTCTTGAAGTCAATTGAGAACCCTTCGCCATTTTGGAGCCGTTTCAAAGTCCAGCGGCCTCTCTTACTCCGATAACCTTGTAAGGGAACTTCTCGTAACCGCCCCACCATCCAACCTACACTTTCTGGCGGCCACCCCTTGGCAGTAGTGAGGGTAACATGGGCGACCGCTCCTTCGGGGTATTGGGTCAACGCACGCTGGCTCGAGGTTAGGACTGCCTCGATTCCTATTCCCTCACGGCCGATCCATATCCGTGATAAGTGTAGAGGCGTGCGCTCGCCCAGCTTTTCCTTAACCTTCTCTCGATAATTCTCGTCCTCGCCCGTTGCATCATAGTACGCAGTGCAATGGGGTGGATTATCCTTTAAGGTTTTTATCGAAATTTGGTGCAGTTGTAGCCAATCTCGCAGAACTGAACTGTCCAAACACACATTATCTATGATATGCGTCCAAGTAGCCAGAGCCCCTTCATCCAAGCGCCACCAATACGCGGTGGGGCCGGGCCGAGACAATGCCGTCATTACCAAGTCGCGTTTAGATTCCGCGACGTCTACGAAAACTCCCTCCTCTGTACATGAGATTTGACAGCCCAATCGGCACAACAAGTCCCGTCCCAACAAATTTGTCGGGGCGGTAGTGGTCATCAGGAACGCATGTTTAGCCTCCAGCGGGCCGCATGTTACTCGCACTTCCTCCGAAACAGGAAGCGCTTGGGGTAAGCCCGAAACACCCAGTATTTGAACGTTCCTCGCCGTGGGGCGCAAAGAGGGCAATTGCCCCTTGTTAATTGTGCTGCGAGTCGCACCCGTATCGACGAGAAATTCTAATTGTCTTCCCTCCACGTCCAACGTCAAGATCGGTTCCTCTGCCGGTGTCATGGTCAAGACAGGACACTCCTTGGGCGACCCGCCAGCGTCCCGTCAATAGGCCCCTCTATTGTATTGGGGCGGTAACCCCTTACGAGCACTTGGGCAATCACGTCTCCAGTGTCCCATTTGCTTGCAATAATGGCACGGTTCCTGCGGAACCGGTGGTGCGGAGGGCATAGGTCGTCCCTCTACAGCGCCCCTTCCGCCCAGCCGGCGTTCTGGCGGCCCCCACTGTGACTGGTTTACAGGTTGCCATTGCGGCGGACCCCGAGGCGGGGCCCAGTTCCCCCTTGGTCCATTCTGCATCCCACTATTGGGGGGTGGTCCAGGGGTTTGGAGAAGGGGTCTTGGTGGATACCAATTTTGGGGAGGGGGCCCTTGCACAGTCCAAGTTTGAGGGTTTTGAGGAGGAGGGGGAAGAGGGGGTGGTATTGTCCATTGTTGTTTTATCTCGTCCATATTAATTAGTCCAAAGTCTTCCTCAGTACAACCGTCGCAGTTGTCATTTTCGTGGTGGATCCACTCTCCATTGGGGAATTGGCCCCTATAGAAAGGCCAACACCCCCTCCTATGGTCCTCATAACCCCGGACAGGCCCCCACTTCTGGCACTGTTCGCGTATGTAGTTCTGACTCTGATCCCCCTTTTTATTTTGATTAAATTGAGCCCGTTTCTCCTGGACAAACATTTGCAATATTTCCTCCTTAATATCCTTCTTCTCCTCTAAGGAGGAGCCCGGGCATTGTTCCAGCTTGTCGCATAATTCGTTGGTTGTCATTCCCTTCCAGCCGAAGAGGACAGACTGTACCTGTTTCTTTAATATCGGCCGAAGCCCCTCGATTAGATATTGATTTACCAATGGTTGGGGTAGCCCTCCCAGCTGCATCGGACCCAGTCCTCCCCAGCGCGCGATGGCCTTTTCCAACCTTTCTCGGTAATCTCCAATTGGTTCTCCTGGTTTTTGTTTTATGGCCCCGATTTTTCCCCAATCCGGACCCCCTGCTGGCAACAGCGCCCACTCGATGGCACCCAGCAGCCGGACCTTCAGTGCATCCCATTGCGCTAGTGTTATCTGGCCCGCTCCTGCTGCCCTTGGATCGGCCGGCGGCCAGTGTGCTCTTTGTCTAGCCCTTTCCCATACTTTGGGTGGGAGCACGGATACTCCCATATGAGTTATGTCTCGATAGTCGCACTCGCCAGCTAAAAACCAATTCGACATGGTTGGCCCTATCTGCCGTGGATCCTCAATAAGCAAATGTTGAATCCTTTCCCGCATTACCGTTAAGGAGGATTCTTTCCATGGTACCCTTTCTCGAACCCCCTGACCTTGAGCATTAACTCCAATAATTTGTACGGGGCACAATGTTTTCCTTCCCTCTATTTCCTGACATTCCAATGGGGTAGTTTGTGAGGTCTCTTTCCCATTACAGCCTACCAGTGAGGGGTATAACCCATCCTGTCCTATCGGTGGCGGGAACCCTGCGATGTCGGTCCCGTCATCTATTCCGTTAGCCCCGAGTTGTGCAAACGGTCTTCCCTGGCTCGGGTGGTTCTGGGGTATCTGGGGCGCGATGGTAGCGGGGTTATAGGGAGGTGGTGGCGGGAGCGCAGAAAGGATAGGTGGTGCCTGAAAACCCGGGACAGGGCTTAGGTCTGGGGCTGGGGAGGGTAGATTGGTCACTACTTCCCCTACCGCGGGGTCTGGGTTTTCAACGAGCGACATCAGTCGCGCGTTGGCCTGCCTCTCTATTTTTTAATCGCTTCATCCTGTATTTTAGTCGCCTGTTTCCTCAGACCCTTGAGTTTTGTTACCTCACCGGCCAAGCTGGCCTGTTTCGACTTTGCGTGTCGCTTCATCGCTTCTTCCTTCCACCAACCAAAGACTTTGCAATAGTCAGGCGGGAAGTGTTTCGTGGCCTGTTCCAACTTTTCTAATGCCTCATACAACGCGTCCAATTTTTCCAGCGCAAAAGACCCTCCTTCGGGCCACGGTTCACCTAAATCCTTAGTCAGCGCAACCCATGACTTTCCTGGTCTCGCAGCATCATAGCCATACCTCCGAAACATGAAAAATGCTGGGGTATTTCTAAGCGGTTCACCTGCCTTTACAATCTTATTACCCATCCTATCCCCCATCCTAGGAGAATTTAGTTTACCGACGTAGCCTTGTACCCGTGAGGATCGCCCGCCTCGCGGTACAGTCGTCTACCTAACTCTGAGAGGCTCGCAGCCCTGTACCCGTGAGGATCGCCCGCCTCGCGGTACAGCCACGCTACCTACTCTCCTGAGAGGATCGCCCGCCTACTCAGCCGTCTAACCTACCCTTACTATACTCTCCTGGCGTCCTACGCTCTTATAATACTTCTAACCTTACTTATAATTCCAACGTCTCCCGGGTAGGCCTCGGATCGGGACGCCGCCCTTATCCTTACCCTCACAACCCAGAGATCTATTACTCCTTACCCTCAGGAGCCCAACGTGGGGCACTTTCCCTTACGTAACGTTACCCTGACGAGTCCATAAACAGTCAGTTGCTCCGGGACCCAAGCGGTCCGTATTTAAATTTAGGTTCGTGGATCAGGTTTGAGCAGGGAACGGAACAAACGGCACCTGAGCAAGAGAGTGGGTTGCAATTTGGACTGACCCCCAGGCTACAAAGGAAAAACAAAAGAAAACCACAGCTCACCTGACCCGGATCAATTGCCAGCTGGTCTCACCACTCACTTGCCTGGGACCGCGTCCCGGACTGCACAGACTGATCCCACCGCTGCCACCACTTGTCGGATTGAGACTTAGAACTTGGGACTCAGAAGACTCAGAGAAAGGAGCAACGGATATATTTATTAGAACTCGATTACACAAGCTTGCGGGGAACAGGGTGTCACAGGAAGGCTCACACAAAATGACCAACACTACAACAAGATGCTCTGCCATAATTCGATTTAAACTTGCTTTATATAAGGAATATCGGGTGTGGTTTTAGCTCACAAGATACAGAGACAGAATGGGCTCATTGGCCCTCCCACCATAGTCCCATCCTGTTGTTCAGTTAGTTAGAGGAAGCTCATCAAGGCCACTCATAGGTTAACTCAGATAAGGAGATGGTCAGCCATATGTGGCAACATGTTTACAACTTTCTGTATAGAAACCTTGGTTGGGAAAGTACAAAAGGAGGGGACACTCGTAAATGTGTCAGCCCACAGGATATTGGCAAAGTATAGAGCAGCGGTCGGGAACCTATGGCTCGCGAGCCATATATGGCTCTTCCGGTGACGGCATATGGCTCCCAGACAATTTTGAGTCGAAAAAATAAAAATAAAAAATAAAAAAAAAAGTTTGGAATCTCCTGCAAAAGCTAGCTGGCTTTACGTCCAATCTCCTGCAGTCATTCAAAGCACGTTTTGGAGAATTTCGTGCGCGCACTGGTCTTTTCAAGTTCATCACTCATCCACATGAGTGTGCAGTGGACAAAATCGACCTGACATGCATCCCCGGGGTCTCTATCGGAGACTTTGAGCTGGAAGTTGCTGACCTGAAGGCATCAGACATGTGGATGAGTAAGTTCAAGTCACTTAATGGAGAGTTGGAAAGTCTTGCGCGACAGCGAGCAGAGCTGGCGAGGGAACACAAGTGGACAGAAATGAAAAATCTTCAATCTGAAGACCAGCTGATTCTTAAAACTTGGAACGAGCTTCCTGTGACATACCACACAATGCAGCGTGTGAGTATTGCCGTATTGACCATGTTTGGCTCTACATATGCATGTGAGCAGTCATTCTCGCATATGAGGAACATTAAGACCAACCTACGCTCACGTTTAACTGATGGAAGCCTCAACGCCTGCATGAAGCTCAACCTCACCACGTATGAACCAGACTACAAGGCCATCAGCAAAACCATGCAGCACCAGAAGTCGCATTAAAAGTAAGACATATTTAATTTATTATACGTTAAAAATACTATATGGCTCTCAATGAAATATATTTAGAAATATTTGGCTTTTATGGCTCTCCCAGTCAAAAAGGTTCCTGACCCCTGGTCTAGAGGGAGGCTGAGAGATAACAGCTGCAACCAAGGCCAGGGAAGGGGAACAAGAGATTGTGCCCACACAGGCCAAGAGCTCACAAGCACAGAACTCCTTATTAGGATATTACACATCCTCAATGCACAAGAAAGGACTAACTATTATAAAAGAGTACAGCAATCAGTCAAAACAAAACATATAATTGGTTATACTTGGTAATTGGTAAAGCAGCAAGGATATACAAAGGGGGAGGGGCATTACAGCTCCCTACACACATATATATATATGTATATATATATATATATATATATATATATATATATATATATATATATATATATACAGTGGTACCTCGGCTTACGAGTTTAATCCGTTCCGTGACGGAGCTCGTAAGCCAAATCGCTCGTAAGTCAAAGCAAATTTTCCCATTCAAATGCATTGAAATGCTATTAATCCGTTCCAGCCTCAAAAAAAAAACACCAATTTTTTTTGTTAGGTGCTTTTAAATAACAAAAATGTACTTTATAAATAACAAATAATGTATAAACAAGCACGACCTCGTATATACTGTACATAATACAAGAGAATGTAAAGAAATAAACTGGTTTTATTAAGCAGAGGAGAAGAGCATGCCAGGTGAGGTGTGCGTGTTGTCGACTTGGCGAGGCAGTACGATCGTACTCCTTCTACGATATGTACGATTTTGAAGCAGAAGGAGTCCATAAAGGCTATAACGCCAGCCAAGCCTGCGCTCTCCCCTGACCTGAATCCCATAGAGCACCTGTGGGATGAGGTTGGGAGACGCGTAGTTGGCAGGGCCAGGTCACGGGCAGAGCTGCTTCAGACATTGAGGACTGAGTGGGACAGAATCCAGCAGCAATCCATCCAAAGACTGGTAGGCAGTATACGCCGACGATGCACTGCCTGTATCCAAAACAATGGTGGCCACACACGCTATTGACAGGGGACTGACATTGCACCCTGTGCTGTTCTGTACTGTAGAACAAACTGATGAGATGGTGTATCTTGGTCAAAAACTTGACATGTCATCAATAAAATGCCAATGTTTCAATTAGCAATTGTTGGTTTGTTTTATTTTGAACTGTTACAATTTTATTACATTTCAAACAAGTGGTAAGTTTATTTTGCGTTTCAGTATATATATATATATATATATATATATATATATATATATATATATATATATATACATATATATATACATATATATATATATATATACATATACATATATATATACATATATATATATATATATATACATATATATATATATATACATATATATATATATATATATACATATATATATATATATATATATATATATATATATATATATATATATTGTAACGATTTTGAGAAGTGTAACGGGTTTTGAGGAGTGTAACAATTTTGGAGGAAGGGTAACGGATGTGAAGAGTATGGTTTTGGTATGGTAACATCCTGGTAATGTAAATAATGGTCGCAGCCGTCCTCCTAATTAATTTCATAGAACATACACGCAGGTCACGATATATCTTTTAAATAGTGTATTTCCTTATTCCATGTAGGCTAAGTATGTGTTTTCCACTAGATTGACTTTGCATTGTATCAAACAAAATAAGCGTAGGCCCTTCCAATTTCCCCAAAACCTCCCTTCCATTTGCCTTCCGCATTTTGGTCGGTTTTTCTCTTCAACCACCATTGGCCACGAGGTAAGGTTGGAGAAGAAAGGCGTGTCTCCACCTCGTCAGAAGAGGGCAGGAGTGAACCGGCCCTAACAGCCAATCAACACCGCGGTGAGTGACCCGGTAGGCGTGCCCTCGGAGCCGGCGGCTTAATTCCGCCGGAGGTGATAAAAGCGAATGTAAGGGACTGCTTTGGGAGATGACTGGAGATGAGCTGGAGAGGAGCAACGAGGCTGCACCAAGGAGAGGCCTTGAGAGATACGCTGGGGGATGACCTGGAAGAGGAGCGCAATCCACCGCAAGCCCTACCTACCTGCCTGCAATATCCCCTGTCGTTGGAGAGACGCGCTGAACGGAGGGAGACGGCTCCACCCCAGGAAGAGGAGCAGGTGTGCCGAGCCAGCGCGTGACGGCCGCGGATACGCGACGGAGGTTTTCCCGCCAAAACCGCGAGGGGTTGAAAGCTGCTGCCTCCGACCTTGCCTTCCTCTCAAGCAATCAACCTCGAGCCATTCATTACCTGCCTGCAATATCCACCGTGTGAGTGTGAACGTCCTGTCCTACTCGTTTGTCTTGGGGATTAAGTAAATGAAATAGAATAAGTTAACAAAGCACTGTGTGACTGCTCTTTTCCATCTATTGCTGTAAATAATATTGGTCGCTCTAAAATATTGCTTGTGTGTGTATAATAAATCTGTTCTTCCTCCAAACTCTGTCTTTCTTCTCTCTTCTTCTCTTTCGGTCGCTTTAGAGGTTTCCCAATTGAATATCTGTAGCGCGATTAGTCAACGTTCGGGTGGAATCGGGTTCTAATCGGGGAGTAACTGTTCGGACGCGGTTAAATACACCACCGCTCGGTAAAATAACATCCAAAAACCGTGTCCGTAACAATTGGTTGTCAGGAGTTGGGATTCGGACCTGGGACTAAATTTGTTAGGCCCAAATTTTGGAACACCAATTGTGTTATAGTAACAATTGGTGTCGGGGAGTGAGATCGACCCGGAGCGCGCTGCACGCGCTCAAAATTATAAAGCGGACGAAATTGTGTTGTTTTATAAAACCCGAATTTTGAGATCGCGCCATGGACAATCAAGGCGATCGGATGTCGGTGGGGGAGATAGACGGGTTAGGGGTAACCCAGGAACCAGGGGAAATGTATGTGGAAGAAAGGGAGGAGGAGAGCAATGAGGAGGCGGTTGAGGGGGTGTCAGACGCGCAAAATGGCGTCCTCGCGCACGTGGGTGTAGCGGCACCAAATTTTGCCACGCCCGCGACCGTGGTAGCGCCCCTGGTGGATTCAAACCTTTTGTTGCTACAAATCGGGGCCCTTATGGACAAAATGAGGGACGAAGCGAGGGCTAATAGTGAGCGATTAGAGGGCCAAATGGGGGTAATGGGAAACCAAATGGGGGTAATGAGGGACGAAGCGAGGGGTACCGGTGAGGGGTTAGACAATAATTTTAAGGAGTTAGACAAGAAATTTGAGGGGTTAGACAATAATTTTAAGGAGTTAGACAAGAAATTTGAGGGATTAGACAATGGGATAGAAGGGGTGAAAAATGGGTTAATGGGGGTAGAAAACAGAATGGCCGCTCAAGAGAATCAGTTAGAGGGGGTGAAAAATGGGTTAATGGGGTTAGAAAATAGGATGGAGGACAAATTGCGGGAAATGGGGGAACAATCCGCCCGGGAAATCGAACAGATGGGGAACCAGATGGAGGAAATACGAAGAGGGATGAGTGAGGAGGTCTCGGGGCTACGCGAGGAGGTAAAGCGAGGCGAAAAGCGTATCGAGAAAGAGGTGAGAAATAATACGGCAAAGTTACAGGGGGGAATAGAAGATCTGACGAAAGGAGTAGAACAGCTGACAGAGGGACAAACTAAGTTAGTGGAGCAGGTTCAAAAGAACACTGCGGTACTAGGAGGGTTAAAGGCGACACAAAAAGAAATTAAAAACGAATTAATAGCGACGCAGAGGCAATGTCAGATGGTACGGGAGGAACTGACAATGAGGGTGGAGGAGGTGACAGAGATAATGGAGACAAAGGACCGGCAGGTGAGGATGCACATAGAGACGGTCACGGTAGCCTTAGAGGACGAACTTGAGGGGACGCACCGAGAAATAAAAGAGGTTAAACAAAAATTAGAGGAAGTGGGAGAAGAGGTGAGGGAAATTAAGAAGAGACGGAGGGAAACTAAGAGGGAGATAAAGGAGGAAGTCATGGAATATGTACAAGGTCTGTGTTCAAATCATGATGCGGTGCTCACTAACCAAATAAAAAGTTTGCAGGTGGCGGAGGAGGTGCGACGAGGTACGGAGGTGAGTGGCAATG
Organism: Myxine glutinosa; assembly: GCF_964187855.1. NCBI lineage: Eukaryota > Metazoa > Chordata > Myxini > Myxiniformes > Myxinidae > Myxine > Myxine glutinosa. The sequence goes on along the minus strand of NC_136263.1, from coordinate 84,354,431 downwards.
TACATGATGTGAGGGGAGATTCAGTCGGCTTGGGGATTGGTTTGGATCCGGGTGTTCGTGAAAGGCCGTTGGTGAAGTGTGTGACAGGTCAGGTGTGCGAAAAAAGAGGTGTGCGAGAATGTCCGACCATGGGGTGTGTGAGGAAAAAGTGCACGCCGAGGAGTGAGTGTACCGTCAAGAGTGAGTTGGTCGAAGCGCGTGTGCGAGGGAGCACATGGAAGCGCGGTGTGGTGAGTGTTACGGAGGAAGTAACGAAAGAGTGTACACCTGTGGTGAGTGTTACGGAGGAAGTAACGAGAGAGTGTACACCTGTGGTGAGTGTTACAGAGGATGTAACGAGGAAGTGTACGCCTGTGGTGAGTGTTACAGAGGATGTAACGGGAGGGTGTGCGCGAGAAAGGTGTGTAACGGACGGGTGCATGAGGAAAGAGTGTGCCGTCGAAAGTAAGGGTGAGTGCGCTGTCAAGAATGGAGGTGAGAGTATTGAGAGTGACAAGGAGAGTGAGTTGGTTGTGACAGGTGAGCGAGGATGTACACCTGGGATGGAAGGATGCACACCTGGAATGGTAGAGCGTGAGTGGGAATGCACGCTGGAGTTGGTGGTGAGGCACGTGGTTGGGTGTGCGAATGAGGGCACACCTGTGATTGTCACAGAGGAGGTGACCGAGGAGGGGGCGCGAAGCGGTGTATTGGTGAGGTGTGCGAGCAACGAATGTGTGCCAAAGTGTTCGGTGGTCAGGTGTGTGACCAAGGCTGTGAGTGGAATGGGTGTACCGAGGTGTGTCAGGAAAGGTACGAGGAGAATGGGAACAGCTGCATGTATGAGCAAGAAAGGGGTAGCGTATGCTTGTAGGAATCCAGGTGAAGCGTCGACGATAACTGGGTTAAAGGTTAGAACGACTTATAGCCGACTCGGGCCCTCGGTGCGTGCCGGGCTTCGCGTGCCGCGAGAACCAGCGGGGCTCCGAACCACGGCGGTTTTGAAAGAACCGCCGTGCGCGATCCACGCTGGGCCTCGCTTTGAACGGCCGCGGCCGGGCTCCACTAGGCGGAGCGGGCGGCTGGATAGGAAGGGTCGCTATGGCGACCACGTTTTGTTGAGACGTGCCGGCAGGTCGAGATCGGGACATTGGATGGCTCCACGCCGAGGTGATGCGTGGGATCTCGGCCCGGGTAAGCCCCCGCCCCGGCCCCGAATGCGGGACGCATCCAGCCGCCAGCACAAAAGAATCCGCGTTCAGTGCTCGGCTGTACGAAGCCGGGCTGTAGATGTGAATTGGCGCACCGAGAGGATGTAATAAGTAAACGGGTGATGGTGATAGTGATAGTGATTTAAAACGAAATTTAGAAAAGTGAATAGAATTGGCGGTAAATGGAAAATTTTTGAATTGTTGGATTTGGACGAGCGAAATTGGTAGTGAGAGACCCCCGATGTGGTGGGATGGCAAATCCACCATCCCTCACAGGTGGGGGCAAATGCGCAATAGTTTATGGGGTGGCTATGACAACCGAGCCAGGGAGGGCTTGGATAATTGTAGGGATCTAGCGAAGATGACATTAGGTAACGTTAAGGTTAGTTAGTGACTGATACCTGTAGTGGGGACACAGGTAGATTAGTGTGGATTATAATGACGTGGGAGCGCAATAGTTTAAAGGGACGACTGGGAAGCGCAAGTTTCAGAGGGGAGTAGTTAGCTGAGATGATGCCGTGTGTGTGAGGATTGAACGGGTGAGAATGGAACAGGTGTGATTGCACAGGTGTGCAACTGAACAGGTGTGTGGAGCAGTGTATGAGGGAGTAGTGGTGATTGCGTGTTGTGTTGACCAAATGGTCCAGGAAGAAAGGAGGGTGCAGGTGGCACCAGGTATGATTGCACAGGTGTGCAACGACAGGTGAATGAAAGACAGGTGTATGGAATAAATGGTATGGAGTATTGGAATGGATGGTCGTGGAGTGAGTATGGTGGAAATTGTGGAGTGGAGTGGATGGTGCGAAGGTGTGAATGGGGGAAGAGTGGACCCCCATCACGGATACCCGGGGCGGGTAGTGTAAGTGTTAGGTAGAGGGCACAGGTAAATTGTGGTTGGATATTGGCATCTGTGGTGCGGTTGGAAGAATGGTCTTTGGATGGGTGCATTAGTGTTGTGGAAATGGCTGGGCGTGTAGCCTGTTAGTGTGTGTAGTTGGTTTGGGCACTCCACCACTGTGAGGATGTCGGCCAGGTGAGGCCGCAGGTGGGCTCTGGGAGCCGGTAGTAGTTGTTGTGGATGGGGCCCGAGGATCCGGAGGACGGACCCGGGTAGCCCAGTGCCAGAGGGCACCAGTGGGGTGACAGATCCAAGAGGGGTCTTCCCCAGTTAGTTAGGTTAGGGTGAGGAGCAGGTAAGCTCGGGTGGCAACTACAGTGGTGGAGGTGTGCAGGTGGGTAGACCTGCTGGGAGAGCTACACGTCGCAGCCCAGAAATTGTGCGAGGGCACAGGGAGATGAATCGGGGGAGTGAGACCCCAAATTGAGAAGCACCACAGTTTGGTCAATGGGAATTGGTTTTTAAAACCACATAGAGTAAGATTGCCAATGGATTGGCAGGGAAAGACCCCGGGTAGTGTAAAGTGTGTTAAAATCATTTAGAGGATAGTTAGGATGAAGGATCTCCTCACACCATCTGCATCCACTCACCTGAGGTGACAGGTACTCCACACCATGCCATGTTTGATTATTTTTTACTGTGCAAATGTTTGGATTGTGAGACGCATCATGACGTGGGTGTGACATTGTGCGTAATTCCATCTCTCCCTCCTTTTGAGGATTGATGATGAATTGATGATGGCAAATTTTGAAGTAGAGGGATTGTGGGGACGAATTTGGTATAGGGGAAATATGGGGAGGACGTGACAGTAGTGACGAATTTGTAAATGGGTAGATTTTGTAAATATGGGGTAAGAGCAAGGGTAGTGTAGGTGACAGGGGGGTGACGTACGGTAGGGACGAGCTTTCTCACTTCGCCCTCCGTACGCATTTCACCTTGCATTGCCTTGTTTGACGTGTACCCTTGTGACCTTACCCCTCGCTCAATTGTCTTTCTTTTGTCTCCCACATGACCTGTGCGCCATTGGGTGCCGAGGGGAGCGTGCGTGAGGTGGCCATTGTGCGCCCGAGATTCCCAGAACCAGCACGCATTGCGTTGATGTACCACTTTATGGACCGCTGTTCGGCGGCCAAGTACCACTTGATGGACCCCAGGTTCTGGGGCAGAGCACCTCTGTTGGAGACCGGCCATAGTGGCCAGGGAATCTTGCTTGCGGACCTCGGTAAGGTGGCACCTATGCCAAACAGGTGGACCACCCTTAGTTGGCCCCTGAGGCCCTAAATAATAATAAAAAACGAACACAAGTTGTGCTTTTTATCATGTCCAAATAGGCCGCATGAAGCCAGAAGACGTCAGGAAGAACATCGGCCCAGCAGACAAGGAGAAGACCACCACCAGTTGTTTTGTTGTGTTTATTATGAACCATGGTGACTGCGCACCGAGTGGTGCTTTGTGGTGCTTGTGGTGCTTTTGGGTGCTTTGGTGGTATTGGTACTGGTGCATCGATGCAATGCGTGCTGTCTCCTCCCTCCCAACAGGAATTTCTTTCTCTTGTTCCCTAAAAAGAAAAGAAAAAAACACACAGGTCCTGGGTTGCGTTGTAAATAAGAAATCACGTCATTGTAAATAATGCTCCCCACCGTAAATGTATAGTTTCAGAATAATTCCGTAATTCGGTTAGCTGTGGGCTTGAGTCTGTTAGACAGGATGCAATGCAATAGGGGGACATACTTATTTGTGTTTTAAAATTGTCACACTCAGGGTCAGGTTAATTGTAGAGGGAATTACACCTACATGTCACACTCAGTTAAGTCTAGTAGGCCCGAGGACGTGCCTGAAGAAAGGAGGGTGCAGTGTAACGATTTTGAGAAGTGTAACGGGTTTTGAGGAGTGTAACAATTTTGGAGGAAGGGTAACGGATGTGAAGAGTATGGTTTTGGTATGGTAACATCCTGGTAATGTAAATAATGGTCGCAGCCGTCCTCCTAATTAATTTCATAGAACATACACGCAGGTCACGATATATCTTTTAAATAGTGTATTTCCTTATTCCATGTAGGCTAAGTATGTGTTTTCCACTAGATTGACTTTGCATTGTATCAAACAAAATAAGCGTAGGCCCTTCCAATTTCCCCAAAACCTCCCTTCCATTTGCTTTCCGCATTTTGGTCGGTTTTTCTCTTCAACCACCATTGGCCACGAGGTAAGGTTGGAGAAGAAAGGCGTGTCTCCACCTCGTCAGAAGAGGGCAGGAGTGAACCGGCCCTAACAGCCAATCAACACCGCGGTGAGTGACCCGGTAGGCGTGCCCTCGGAGCCGGCGGCTTAATTCCGCCGGAGGTGATAAAAGCGAATGTAAGGGACTGCTTTGGGAGATGACTGGAGATGAGCTGGAGAGGAGCAACGAGGCTGCACCAAGGAGAGGCCTTGAGAGATACGCTGGGGGATGACCTGGAAGAGGAGCGCAATCCACCGCAAGCCCTACCTACCTGCCTGCAATATCCCCTGTCGTTGGAGAGACGCGCTGAACGGAGGGAGACGGCTCCACCCCAGGAAGAGGAGCAGGTGTGCCGAGCCAGCGCGTGACGGCCGCGGATACGCGACGGAGGTTTTCCCGCCAAAACCGCGAGGGGTTGAAAGCTGCTGCCTCCGACCTTGCCTTCCTCTCAAGCAATCAACCTCGAGCCATTCATTACCTGCCTGCAATATCCACCGTGTGAGTGTGAACGTCCTGTCCTACTCGTTTGTCTTGGGGATTAAGTAAATGAAATAGAATAAGTTAACAAAGCACTGTGTGACTGCTCTTTTCCATCTATTGCTGTAAATAATATTGGTCGCTCTAAAATATTGCTTGTGTGTGTATAATAAATCTGTTCTTCCTCCAAACTCTGTCTTTCTTCTCTCTTCTTCTCTTTCGGTCGCTTTAGAGGTTTCCCAATTGAATATCTGTAGCGCGATTAGTCAACGTTCGGGTGGAATCGGGTTCTAATCGGGGAGTAACTGTTCGGACGCGGTTAAATACACCACCGCTCGGTAAAATAACATCCAAAAACCGTGTCCGTAACAATATATATATATATATATATATATATATATATATATATATATACTGAAACGCAAAATAAACTTACCACTTGTTTGAAATGTAATAAAATTGTAACAGTTCAAAATAAAACAAACCAACAATTGCTAATTGAAACATTGGCATTTTATTGATGACATGTCAAGTTTTTGACCAAGATACACCATCTCATCAGTTTGTTCTACAGTACAGAACAGCACAGGGTGCAATGTCAGTCCCCTGTCAATAGCGTGTGTGGCCACCATTGTTTTGGATACAGGCAGTGCATCGTCGGCGTATACTGCCTACCAGTCTTTGGATGGATTGCTGCTGGATTCTGTCCCACTCAGTCCTCAATGTCTGAAGCAGCTCTGCCCGTGACCTGGCCCTGCCAACTACGCGTCTCCCAACCTCATCCCACAGGTGCTCTATGGGATTCAGGTCAGGGGAGAGCGCAGGCCACTGCATGGTGTTGCTGTTCTCGCCCTGGAGAAATGCAGTGGTAAAGCGAGCAGCATGGGGACGAGCGTTGTCATGCTGAAAGGTTCTCAGTTCTGGGTGGTCTAGCAGGAATGGCAGCAGATGAGGTCGCAGGATGTTATCCACATACCGCTGGGCATTAAGATTCCCATCCACAACCACCAGTGGCGTCCTGTACCGGCCTGATATGGCTGCCCACACCATCACACTTGGGCCACCCCACCTGTTGGCTTGACGCACGCAACAATCGGCATATCGCTCGCCAGTTCTTCTCCAGACACGCTCACGCCCATCAGGACTGTCCACACAGAACCTTGAGGCATCGCTGAAAGCGACCTCGTTCCACTGCGCCAAGGTCCACCGCTGATGCTGCTGTCACCATCTCTGTCGGTTGCGGCGATGGGCAGCCGTCATCACGGGGCCTCTGTATGGTCTTCTGGCAGTCAGACCATAGTCATGCAGTCGTCTTCGTGCAGTATCATTGGAGATCCGTGGGTTTGCACGCCCCGGAGTTTCTGCCGCAGTGCGGGATGCTGGACGGAATCGATCCCGCAGGTGACTTCGGACCATCTGCCTGTCCTGCTTTGCAGTGATGACTCTTGGCCTCCCTGATCGAGGTCTGTCATCTGCAGAGTTGTGGAGGGTGTCTCTGTCCACCAGGGCCGATATCGTCTGGTGTGAACAGCCAAGGCGACGTGCCACCTCACGGTAGTTCAGTCCGCCTTGCAGCATGCACAGGGCACGCTGCCGTTGATCCCTTGACAATCGTGGCATGTTGATTGAAATTCCCATTTTGCACTGGCCTTTTTAAAGCCAATATCAAGACATCACGTGCAGCTCATTAAAATCATCCCGTACCCCTTGGCTAATCACTGACAGTCAAAACGGCTGTTCAACAGCTGTGCTATGAAGTGACCATTGAAGGTTCAAGTGACCATCCGTGACCATTTTGTCTGACAGTGAGGACACTATTGTCCACAAATAAGTTCACACATTTACTACACGCAGTGTTATTGTTGATATTTAAAGGTTTCAAAGGTGGTAAGTTTCTTTTGCGTTTCAGTATATATATATATATATTTCTGTCAGTTGATTGTTTGTTTACCATTTGTATTACAGTGTACAAGAAGGTAGAAATAAATGAATGACATGTTTATCTAACCATTTATTCGGAGGAAAATTCGCCAGAACAGAAAGAGAACAGAAAGCCGAAAAAACAGAAATCGGGCGCTACTTTTGACTCACCCTGTGTGTGTGTGTGTATATATATATATATATATATATATATATATATATGTATGGTATGCTGCTATGCCAGCGATAGCTGATGGATCCTACTCTTCGTGAAGGACACAACGGGACATTTAACATCCACCAACCTAATGCCGGTGGATAGGACTCCCTGTTAAATGTCCATTCAAGGGATGGCACACATATTGATGAATCATCTTGCCTGTGAAACACCAGGATGGCAGTTTATAGTATTTGACATGGCAGGGCCAAGATTCAAACCCAGGCTGGACAGCTTAGAGGTGAGAGTGCATATCTCTCAGACATTCTGCCAGCCCTGAGATGTAAAAGTGAGAAATAAACAACTCATATTTTGTATAATGCGTTACATTTCGAGATATTTTTGCATGCAGTTCTCTAAATATTTATTGACAAAGCCCAACAGCAAGGGAACCGACAGTAAAGAGAATTGCAATTGCTTTGGAGTAGGAATATTGAGCGAATCATAATCACACTCTTCCCCATTCTTCTTTCAACCCTTCACACCCCCTCCAGATTTGGCTAGCCTCACAAAGCACGGGCAGGTGGAGAACGAAGCGGTTCGTCGAGAGGATATCGGACGAACGCGTAAGCGGCAGGCAACATCTGGGACCAGCTCATTATTGACTCGTAAGAAGCGCTGCCTGAAAGGTAATGGGATGTGTAGAAAGGCAGCGGTGAGCTGACGTGCTATGTGCTTCCAGCACAAACCTAATTGGGCTCACTGTGTCGCGAGACTGCGGGGGCAGCGTCAGAAAATTCTTCCAGGAGCCGTCAGGAGATGTCAACTTCCTGGAGCAAAGCTCCGCATGGCCTGGGCGCATCACCTGCTGAGCCTTTCGTGCCTTTTTTATTTCTACTCAACAAAATCCATCACATGACATCACATTAAAAAACAATGACTTGATGATGTGCTTCCAAATACCTCAAACAATGATGTGATGATGTGCTTCCAAATACCTAAAACAATGACGTGATGATGTGCTTCCAAATACCTAAAACAATGACTTTATGCTGTGCTTCCAAATAGCTAGAACAATGACTCGATGATGTGCTTCCAAATACCTAAAACAATCACTTGATGAAGTGCTTCAAAATACATAAAACAATGACTTGATGAAGTGCTTCCAAATATCTCAAACAATTACTTGATGATGTGCTTCCAAATATCTCAAAAACAATGACGTGATGATGTGCTTCTAAAAACCTAAAACAATGACTTGATGATGTGCTTCCAAAAAACCTAAAACAATGACTTGATGATGTGCTTCCAAAAAACCTAAAACAATGACTTGATGAAGTGCTTCCAAATACCGAAAACAATGACTTGATGAAGTGCTTCCAAAAACCTAAAACAATGACTTGATGATGTGCTTCCAAAAACCTATAACAATGACGTGATGATGTGCTTCTAAAAACCTAAAACAATGACGTGATGATGTGCTTCTAAAAACCTAAAACAATGACTTGATGATGTGCTTCCAAAAACCTATAACAATGACGTGATGATGTGCTTCTAAAAACCTAAAACAATGACTTGATGAAGTGCTTCCAAATACCTAAAACAATGACGTGATGAAGTGCTTCCAAAAACCTAAAACAATGACGTGATGAAGTGCTTCCAAAAACCTAAAACAATGACGTGATGATGTGCTTCTAAAAACCTAAAACAATGACTTGATGATGTGCTTCCAAATACCGAAAACAATGACTTGATGATGTGCTTCTAAATACATAAAACAATGACGTGATGATGTGCTTCCAAATACCTAAAACAATGACTTGATGATGTGCTTCCAAATACATAAAACAATGACGTGATGATGTGCTTCCAAATACCTAAAACAATGACTTGATGATGTGCTTCCAAATACCGAAAACAACGACTTGATGAAGTGCTTCCAAATACCTAAAACAATGACTTGATGATGTGCTTCCAAATACCGAAAACAACGACTTGATGAAGTGCTTCCAAATACCTAAAACAATGACTTGATGATGTGCTTCCAAAAACCTAAAACAATGACTTGATGAAGTGCTTCCAAATACCGAAAACAACGACTTGATGAAGTGCTTCCAAATACCTAAAACAATGACTTGATGATGTGCTTCCAAATACCGAAAACAACGACTTGATGAAGTGCTTCCAAATACCTAAAACAATGACTTGATGATGTGCTTCCAAATACCGAAAACAACGACTTGATGAAGTGCTTCCAAATACCTAAAACAATGACGTGATGATGTGCTTCCAAATACATAAAACAATGACGTGATGATGTGCTTCCAAATACCTAAAACAATGACTTGATGATGTGCTTCCATAAACCTAAAACAACAACTTGATGTGCTTCCAAATACCTAAAACAATGACTTGATGAAGTGCTTCCAAATACCTAAAACAATGACTTGATGATGTGCTTCCAAATACCTAAAACAATGAATTGAGGATGTGCTTCCAAATACCGAAAACAACGACATGACGATGTGCTTCCAAATACCTAAAACAATGACTTGATGATGTGCTTCCAAATACCTAAAACAATGACATGACGATGTGCTTCCAAAAACCTAAAACAATGACTTGATGATGTACTTCCAAATACCTAAAACAATGACTTGATGAGGTGCTTCCAAATACCTAAAACAATGACTTGATGAGGTGCTTCCAAATACCTAAAACAACGACATGACGATGTGCTTCCAAAAACCTAAAACAATGACTTGATGAAGTGCTTCCAAAAACCTAAAACAGTGACTTGATGAAGTGCTTCCAAATACCTAAAACAATGACTTGATGATGTGCTTCCAAAAACCTAAAACAGTGACTTGATGAAGTGCTTCCAAAAACCTAAAACAATGACTTGATGATGTGCTTCCAAATACCTAAAACAATGACTTGATGATGTGCTTCCAAAAACCTAAAACAGTGACTTGATGAAGTGCTTCCAAAAACCTAAAACAATGACTTGATGATGTGCTTCCAAATACCTAAAACAATGACTTGATGATGTGCTTCCAAAAACCTAAAACAGTGACTTGATGAAGTGCTTCCAAATACCTAAAACAATGACTTGATGAAGTGCTTCCAAATACCTAAAACAATGACTTGATGATGTGCTTCCAAATACCTAAAACAATGACTTGATGATGTGCTTCCAAATATCTCAAACAATGACTTGATGATGTGCTTCCAAAAACCTAAAACAGTGACTTGATGAAGTGCTTCCAAATACCTAAAACAATGACTTGATGATGTGCTTCCAAAAACCTAAAACAGTGACTTGATGAAGTGCTTCCAAATACCTAAAACAATGACTTGATGAAGTGCTTCCAAATACCTAAAACAGTGACTTGATGAAGTGCTTCCAAAAACCTAAAACAGTGACTTGATGAGGTGCTTCCAAATACCTAAAACAATGACTTGATGAAGTGCTTCCAAATACTTAAAACAATGACTTGATGATGTGCTTCCAAAAACCTAAAACAGTGACTTGATGAGGTGCTTCCAAATACCTAAAACAATGACTTGATGATGTGCTTCCAAATATCTCAAACAATGACTTGATGATGTGCTTCCAAAAACCTAAAACAGTGACTTGATGAAGTGCTTCCAAATACCTAAAACAATGACTTGATGATGTGCTTCCAAAAACCTAAAACAGTGACTTGATGAAGTGCTTCCAAATACCTAAAACAATGACTTGATGAAGTGCTTCCAAATACCTAAAACAGTGACTTGATGAAGTGCTTCCAAAAACCTAAAACAGTGACTTGATGAGGTGCTTCCAAATACCTAAAACAATGACTTGATGAAGTGCTTCCAAATACTTAAAACAATGACTTGATGATGTGCTTCCAAAAACCTAAAACAGTGACTTGATGAAGTGCTTCCAAATACCTAAAACAATGACTTGATGAAGTGCTTCCAAATACTTAAAACAATGACTTGATGATGTGCTTCCAAAAACCTAAAACAGTGACTTGATGAGGTGCTTCCAAATACCTAAAACAATGACTTGATGAAGTGCTTCCAAATACCTAAAACAATGACTTGATGATGTGCTTCCAAATATCTCAAACAATGACTTGATGATGTGCTTCCAAATATCTAAAACAATGACTGGATGATGTGCTTCCAAAAACCTAAAACAATGACGTGATGATGTGCTTCCAAAAACCTAAAACAATGACTTGATGAAGTGCTTCCAAATATCTCAAACAATGACTTGATGAAGTGCTTCCAAATATCGAAAACAATGACTTGATGATGTGCTTCCAAATATCTCAAACAATGACTTGATGGTGTGCTTCCAAATACCTAAAACAATGACTTGATGATGTGCTTTCAAATACTTAAAACAATGACTTGATGATGTGCTTCCAAAAACCGAAAACAATGATGTGATGATGTGCTTTCAAAAACCTAAAACAATTGCTTGATGATGTGCTTTCAAATACTTAAAACAAAGACTTGATGATGTGCTTCCAAAAACCTAAAACAATTACTTGATGATGTGCTTTCAAATACTTAAAACAATGACTTGATGATGTGCTTCCAAAAACCTAAAACAATTACTTGATGATGTGCTTTCAAATACCTAAAACAATGACTTGATGAAGTGCTTCCAAATATCTCAAACAACGACTTGATGAAGTGCTTCCAAATACCTAAAACAATGACTTGATGAAGTGCTTCCAAATACATAAAACAATGACGTGATGATGTGCTTCCAAATATCCCAAACAATGACGATGATGTGCTTCCAAATATCTCAAACAATGACTTGATGATGTGCTTCGAAATACCTCAAACGTCTTGTCTGCTTCGAAATACCTCAAACGACGTCTTTTCGAAGCTGTCCATGCGCTCACGCTTTCGAAGTTAAGTAATTTTTCACAATTGTGTTTTTGTCGAAACTGTATCTATCTTTCGGTGTGTGTACCTATAGTGTGTCTTTAGTAAGATTCTCGGTGTTAATTTTTCATACATGTATACAAAATCGTCGGTTAATTCGTGTCGCGTATTTTGATGCCTAGTAGGCTACCGTGTCCGACCTTGAGGCTTTGTTTTTCTCTCAGCGGTCCGTCGATTGCGCTGCAATTACTTTCGTTCTCTGTTTTTGTCCCAGGCTTTCACCCCATACTTCCTTGTTTAAAATCTCAACTCAAAAAAAAATAAAAAAAATCCTTCTCTGTTCTTATGCGTTGTTCTTATTTGTTCGTTCGTTCTTCGATCACGTGTTTCACCCCCATTTCCATTTTCCATTTCCCCAGATAGTTTTCACTGCTCAATTTTAAAATGTTGAAACTTTCCCCTGAAGAACTGTATTCTGTTGTATATTACAACACCTTTTTCTTCTTCTTCTATAAAAGGATGCTTTCGACTTGCTCACCAAATCTATTCATTCCAAAAAAAAATTCCATCTCTTACAGTTCCTCTTTTCTACATTCCCGAAACTCTCCTGCACTCCACCCCTCCTTCAGCATCCTCAAACGTATTTTTGACTCGAAGGTCACAAGAAACTCATTTTGCAATAAATGTTAGTTTCCCATTAATCGTACACTTTCTAAAATCCAATCTCACCCATCCCCTCCAAATCTTCCCCATCACCCCTTCCCTCCAAAACTTCCCCATCACCCCTCCCCTCCAAAACTTCCCAATCACCCCTCCCCTCCAAATCTACCCCCTTGCCCCTCCCCTCCAAATCTTCCCCATCACCCATCTCTTTCAAATATCCCCCCTTGCCCCTCCCCTCCAAATCTTCCAAATCACCCATCCCTTTCAAATCTTCCCCCATGCCCCTCCCCTCCAAATCTTCCCCATCACCCCTTCCCTCCAAAACTTCCCCATCACCCCTCCCCTCCAAAACTTCCCCATCACCCCTCCCTTCCACATCTACCCCCTTGCCCCTCCCCTCCAAATATTCCCCATCACTAATCCCTTTCAAATCTTCCCCCTTGCCCCTCCCCTCCAAAACTTCCCTATCACCCCTCCCCTCCAAAACTTCCCCATCACCTCTCCCCTCCAAATCTACCCCCTTGCCCCTCCCCTCCAAATATTCCCCATCACCCATCCCTTTCAAATCTCCCCCCTTGCCCCTTCCCTCCTAAACTCCCCCCACACCCCTCCCCTCCGAGACTCTCCCTCGCTCCTCCCCTCCAAGACTCCCCTCTCACCCCTCCTCCTCAAAGCGTCCTCACCGCTTCTTCCCCCTTCCAACTTTCACCTTTATCTCCCCCAACCTTCTGCCTCGCTCTTCCACCTCCTCAAATAACACCTCACTGTGCCTCACCCAATCACCATCAAACCTTTTGTCTGCCCCATTCTTCCATTTCTCCAAGCTATTCTGAAATCTCTGACACACCTTCAACAGCTCTCCCTACCACTTCCTCCTCTTCCACGTCTTACCCTACCTGCCCCCCCCCCTGTTCTGTATCCAATGCTCCCCCCTCCTCTTCATTAACGGTATGTCCCTCAAACATCCGGGGCCTTCGTTCAAACTTAACTGATCTCTCCATACAGGTTGCTTCTGTCAAACCAGACGTGATCTGCTTAACAGAAACTTTCCTCCTTCATGATGTCTCTGATTCCTTGGTATCTCTCCCAGGTTACTCCCTCCTCCGGTATGATAGACCTGAGCCTCGTCCTGGAGGTGGGGTTGCTATCTTTATAAAAAAAAAACTCTCTTCCTCACTCGCCCTGCACTGCCCTCTCTCCACCTCACCCCCAGGAATACCTTTGGCTACGGCTTCCCCTTCGCTCCCACCTTTTGTTCATATGTGTGTTGTACCATCCACAAAACAGTGATGACTCCATCTACATCTCGCTGTCTGATAATATGGACCAACTTCTATCTATCCATCCCAACTCTCTCTTCCTCATATGTGGTGATTTCAATTGTCACCATATCAGTTGGCTGGGTGTGGGTACCTCTCTCACCAGCCATGGCTCCTCAGCAAAGGACTTCTGCGACTCACTGGGACTGACATAATCTGTAAATTTCCCGACCGGATCTCAGTCAACGAAGCATCTTCTCTTCTGGACTTGGTTATGACTAACTTCCCTGAAAATGTCTGCTGCTCTTGTTCTGCTCCAATCGGCTCATCTGATCATGTGCTTGTTAAAGTGGACATCTCTCTGACCATTCTCAGAGAGCCTCCTCAGCGTCGGCGAGTCTGGCATTTCACTCAGGCCAACTGGCATGGTCTTCAAGCAGCCATCAATCATCTGGACTGGTCTCACATTTCGACCGCCTCTGACATCAACTCATCCTGGGAATTATTCCAAAGTAAATTGCTCTCTCTCATGCACAGATTTATCCCATCTCGTCTTCAGTTGTCATACCCTTCCTCCCGTCCATGGTACACAGAATCTTGTGGTGAGGCTGTTGACCAGAAACAACTTGCTTTCGTCTCCTGGAAAGCAAATCCAACAGAAGGAAATCTCATTTCCTTTCACAAAGCCCGAAACAAGTGTGTGTCCACCCTCAGGAGAGCCAGGAAACAATATCTCTCCGTTCTCAAGACTGAACTCTCTTATCTGTCTCCCTCTTCCAAATCCTTGTGGCGTCCGGTCAAATCTGTTTCTGGTGTTTGTTCCCCCTCCATCCCCTCCCTCACCTCAAATGGCTACACGGCTGACTCCACGCGTGAAAAAGCTGAATGCCTCAACTCTGTGTTTGCCTCTAAATCTTGTGTCCCAAACCCATCCCTCTCTGTACCCACCGTACCCAGTTGTACCCAGCTGCTCCTGGACTCTGTGTCCTTTCCTCCTGACAAGGTGGAAAAGTTTCTGTCAACCCTCGACTCTGATTCTGCAACTGGACCTGACGGCATCAGCCTAAATCAACGGTCCTAAAATCCTGTTCTTCCGCTCTTTCACTCGCTCTCTCTGTTCTCTTCACCCTCTCTTTTGCTCAAGGTCATCTGCCATCTGTTTGGAAATCAGCCAACATCACCGCTTTGCATAAAAAATGTGCAAAAACAGATCTTAGCAACTACAGACCAATCAGCCTTCTCCCAATTATCAGCAAAGTCATGGAATCCATCATTGCTTCGGATATGAAATTCTTACTCTTCTCCAATGGCTTGATCTCTGATCATCAATATGGTTTCAGACCAGGTCACTCTACTCTGGACATGCTGCTTCTGCTTTCTCAACAATGGATGGAGGTCCTCAATGCCAAACAGGAAATTGGAGCTGTCTCCCTTGGCATATCACGTGCCTTCGATACGGTCTGGCACCCCTCTCTGCTCACCAAACTCTCCTCCTTTGGTATCCATGGAAATCTCCATGCATGGCTGGCAGACGTCCTCTCTAGTCATAGTCAACATGTGGCCCTGAATGGGTTTCTCTCATCTCCTCTTCCTGTTCAGGCTGGAGTTCCCCAAGGCAGTGTTCTGGGCCCAGTGCTTTTTCTGGTCTTCATCAATGATCTCTCTGACGCTCTTGAAAATCCTCTCTGTCTCTTTGCTGATGACTCTACTCTCTGTCGCTCCATTCCTCATCCCTCAGATCAGCAGTCTGCAGCCTCCTCACTCTCTGAATAATTGGACAAAATCACAGACTGGGCAAACAAGTGGAACATGTCTTTCAATCCTGACAAATCTCACACTCTTACGATGTCTCTCCGAAAAGACCGACTGGACAACCCTCCCATCCAGTTTCTGAATAATCCTCGCCAAGAAGTTCTGTCACTCAAGCTTTTGGGTCTCACTATCTGCCATGATCTTTCCTGGGAAAAGCACTTTTCAAATCTGGCCTCCAAAGCCAGTCGCCGACTGGGCATCCTCCGTCGTGCGAAGTCCTTCCTTGGCACACCTGAGCTTCTCACCACATACAAGGCTTTCATCCGCAGCTCAATGGAATACTGCTCTCCCCTCTGGGATGGTGCTCCTGCCTCACACCTAGCTCGTCTTCACGCTGTTGAAACCAAAGCGTTCAGAATCATAGGAATCTCCCGCGATGAAGCTAACTCCAAGGGCCTTTCACTCACTCACCGCAGGCAGGTTGGTGGTCTTTCCATCTTCTACCGACTCCTCTCTGTTCTTGCCCCCCCCCCCCCAGCTCTCTCTGGGCTCTGTCCCCCAAATATTCCTACAGGTCCCACAAGATCTGCCTGCAACCTTCTTATGGTTAAACTGCCAAAATCAAGACTCTCTGCTCACCTTCACTCCTTCATTCCTCTTTTCTCCCGCCTCTGGAACAAACTCCCTCACTCTCTTCAATCCCACTCCACCCTCCAGGTCTTGAAAACAGCTGTTCACCACCATCTCTTATCTTCCCCCATCCAAAACCTTGATCTTTTCTAGCCCTGCTAATTTCACCCTAAATCCACTTTTTTGAAATACCAACTTCTGTCCTGGAAGTCCTTGGTGTCCTTGTGTTTTATACTTCTCCCACCCACCCCTTCCCACGCCTCCTCCCCCCAAGCCCTCTCCCTCCCACACATCTTCCTGCTCTCAAATGTTGTGTTTGTGTGCTTCCCCTTCTCTCCCCATCTTGTCTTCCGCTCCCTCTTTTTATATATTATGTTTGTCTGTTTGATTTGTTTGTGAAATAAATGTTAGCTCTTTCACGAGCCTCGATTCTGCATACAAAAAAAAACAAAAAAAAAACGGCGTGATGATGTGCTTCCAAAAACCTAAAACAATAACTTGATGAAGTGCTTCCAAATATCTCAAACAATGACTTGATGATGTGCTTCCAAATATCTCAAAAACAATGACGTGATGATGTGCTTCTAAAAACCTAAAACAATGACTTGATGATGTGTTTCCAAATATTTCAAACAATGACGTGATGATGCGCTTCCAAAAACCTAAAACAATAACTTGATGTGGTTCCTAAAACCTAAAACAATAACTTGATGTGCTTCCAAAAACCTAAAACAATGACGATGATGTGCTTCCAAATATCTCAAACAATGACTTGATGATGTGCTTCGAAATACCTCAAACGTCTTGTCTGCTTCGAAATACCTCAAACGACGTCTTTTCGAAGCTGTCCATGCGCTCACGCTTTCGAAGTTAAGTAATTTTTCCACAATTGTGTTTTTGTCGAAACTGTATCTATCTTTCGGTGTGTGTACCTATAGTGTGTCTTTAGTAAGATTCTCGGTGTTAATTTTTCATACATGTATACAAAATCGTCGGTTAATTCGTGTCGCGTATTTTGATGCCTAGTAGGCTACCGTGTCCGACCTTGAGGCTTTGTTTTTCTCTCAGCGGTCCGTCGATTGCGCTGCAATTACTTTCGTTCTCTGTTTTTGTCCCAGGCTTTCACCCCATACTTCCTTGTTTAAAATCTCGTCAAAAAAAAAAAAAAATTCCTTCTCTGTTCTTATGCGTTGTTCTTATTTGTTCGTTCGTTCTTCGATCACGTGTTTCACCCCCATTTCCATTTTCCATTTCCCCAGATAGTTTTCACTGCTCAATTTTAAAATGTTGAAACTTTCCCCTGAAGAACTGTATTCTGTTGTATATTACAACACCTTTTCTTCTTCTTCTATAAAAGGATGCTTTCGACTTGCTCACCAAATCTATTCATTCCAAAAAAAAATTCCATCTCTTACAGTTCCTCTTTTCTACATTCCCGAAACTCTCCTGCACTCCACCCCTCCTTCAGCATCCTCAAACGTATTTTTGACTCGAAGGTCACAAGAAACTCATTTTGCAATAAATGTTAGTTTCCCATTAATCGTACACTTTCTAAAATCCAATCTCACCCCTCCCCTCCAAATCTTCCCCATCACCCCTTCCCTCCAAAACTTCCCCATCACCCCTCCCCTCCAAAACTTCCCAATCACCCCTCCCCTCCAAATCTACCCCCTTGCCCCTCCCCTCCAAATCTTCCCCATCACCCATCTCTTTCAAATATTCCCCCTTGCCCCTCCCCTCCAAAACTTCCCTATCACCCCTCCCCTCCAAAACTTCCCCATCACCCCTCCCCTCCAAATCTACCCCCTTGCCCCTCCCCTCCAAATATTCCCCATCACCCATCTCTTTCAAATTTGCCCCCTTGCCCCTCCCCTCCAAATCTTCCCCATCACCCATCCCTTTCAAATCTCCCCCCTTGCCCCTTCCCTCCTAAACTCCCCCCACACCCCTCCCCTCCGAGACTCTCCCTCGCTCCTCCCCTCCAAGACTCCCCTCTCACCCCTCCTCCTCAAAGCGTCCTCACCGCTTCTTCCCCCTTCCAACTTTCACCTTCATCTCCCCCAACCTTCTGCCTCGCTCTTCCACCACCTCAAATAACACCTCACTGTGCCTCACCCAATCACCATCAAACCTTTTGTCCGCCCCATTCTTCCATTTCTCCAAGCTATTCTGAAATCTCTGACACACCTTCAACAGCTCTCCCTACCACTTCCTCCTCTTCCACATCTTACCCTACCTGCCCCCCCCCCTTGTTCTGTATCCAATGCTCCCCCCTCCTCTTCATTAACGGTATGTCCCTCAAACATCCGGGGCCTTCGTTCAAACTTAACTGATCTCTCCATACATGTTGCTTCTGTCAAACCAGACGTGATCTGCTTAACAGAAACTTTCCTCCTTCATGATGTCTCTGATTCCTTGGTATCTCTCCCAGGTTACTCCCTCCTCCGGTATGATAGACCTGAGCCTCGTCCTGGAGGTGGGGTTGCTATCTTTATATAAAAAAAATTCTCTTCCTCACTCGCCCTGCACTGCCCTCTCTCCACCTCACCCCCAGGAATACCTTTGGCTACGGCTTCCCCTTCGCTCCCACCTTTTGTTCATATGTGTGTTGTACCATCCACAAAACAGTGATGACTCCATCTACATCTCGCTGTCTGATAATATGGACCAACTTCTATCTATCCATCCCAACTCTCTCTTCCTCATATGTGGTGATTTCAATTGTCACCATATCAGTTGGCTGGGTGTGGGTACCTCTCTCACCAGCCATGGCTCCTCAGCAAAGGACTTCTGCGACTCACTGGGACTGACATAATCTGTAAATTTCCCGACCGGATCTCAGTCAACGGAGCATCTTCTCTTCTGGACTTGGTGAGGACTAACTTCCCTGAAAATGTCTGCTGCTCTTGTTCTGCTCCAATCGGCTCATCTGATCATGTGCTTGTTAAAGTGGACATCTCTCTGACCATTCTCAGAGAGCCTCCTCAGCGTCGGTGAGTCTGGCATTTCACTCAGGCCAACTGGCATGGTCTTCAAGCAGCCATCAATCATCTGGACTGGTCTCACATTTCGACCGCCTCTGACATCAACTCATCCTGGGAATTATTCCAAAGTAAATTGCTCTCTCTCATGCACAGATTTATCCCATCTCGTCTTCAGTTGTCATACCCTTCCTCCCGTCCATGGTACACAGAATCTTGTGGTGAGGCTGTTGACCAGAAACAACTTGCTTTCGTCTCCTGGAAAGCAAATCCAACAGAAGGAAATCTCATTTCCTTTCACAAAGCCCGAAACAAGTGTGTGTCCACCCTCAGGAGAGCCAGGAAACAATATCTCTCCATTCTCAAGACTGAACTCTCTTATCTGTCTCCCTCTTCCAAATCCTTGTGGCGTCCGGTCAAATCTGTTTCTGGTGTTTGTTCCCCCTCCATCCCCTCCCTCACCTCAAATGGCTACACGGCTGACTCCACGCATGAAAAAGCTGAATGCCTCAACTCTGTGTTTGCCTCTAAATCTTGTGTCCCAAACCCATCCCTCTCTGTACCCACCGTACCCAGTCGTACCCAGCTGCTCCTGGACTCTGTGTCCTTTCCTCCTGACAAGGTGGAAAAGTTTCTGTCAACCCTCGACTCTGATTCTACAACTGGACCTGACGGCATCAGCCTAAATCAACGGTCCTAAAATCCTGTTCTTCCGCTCTTTCACTCGCTCTCTCTGTTCTCTTCACCCTCTCTTTTGCTCAAGGTCATCTGCCATCTGTTTGGAAATCAGCCAACATCACCGCTTTGCATAAAAAATGTGCAAAAACAGATCTTAGCAACTACAGACCAATCAGCCTTCTCCCAATTATCAGCAAAGTCATGGAATCCATCATTGCTTCGGATATGAAATTCTTACTCTTCTCCAATGGCTTGATCTCTGATCATCAATATGGTTTCAGACCAGGTCACTCTACTCTGGACATGCTGCTTCTGCTTTCTCAACAATGGATGGAGGTCCTCAATGCCAAACAGGAAATTGGAGCTGTCTCCCTTGACATATCACGTGCCTTCGATACGGTCTGGCACCCCTCTCTGCTCACCAAACTCTCCTCCTTTGGTATCCATGGAAATCTCCATGCATGGCTGGCAGACGTCCTCTCTAGTCATAGTCAACATGTGGCCCTGAATGGGTTTCTCTCATCTCCTCTTCCTGTTCAGGCTGGAGTTCCCCAAGGCAGTGTTCTGGGCCCAGTGCTTTTTCTGGTCTTCATCAATGATCTCTCTGACGCTCTTGAAAATCCTCTCTGTCTCTTTGCTGATGACTCTACTCTATGTCGCTCCATTCCTCATCCCTCAGATCAGCAGTATGCAGCCTCCTCACTCTCTGAATACTTGGACAAAATCACAGACTGGGCAAACAAGTGGAACATGTCTTTCAATCCTGACAAATCTCACACTCTTACGATGTCTCTCCGAAAAGACCGACTGGACAACCCTCCCATCCACTTTCTGAATAATCCTCGCCAAGAAGTTCTGTCACTCAAGCTTTTGGGTCTCACTATCTGCCATGATCTTTCCTGGGAAAACCACTTTTCAAATCTGGCCTCCAAAGCCAGTCACCGACTGGGCATCCTCCGTCGTGCGAAGTCCTTCCT
Organism: Myxine glutinosa; assembly: GCF_964187855.1. NCBI lineage: Eukaryota > Metazoa > Chordata > Myxini > Myxiniformes > Myxinidae > Myxine > Myxine glutinosa. The sequence continues at coordinate 84,333,735 of NC_136263.1, read as the reverse complement.
TGGCACACCTGAGCTTCTCACCACATACAAGGCTTTCATCCGCAGCTCAATGGAATACTGCTCTCCCCTCTGGGATGGTGCTCCTGCCTCACACCTAGCTCGTCTTCACGCTGTTGAAACCAAAGCGTTCAGAATCATAGGAATCTCCCGCGATGAAGCTAACTCCAAGGGCCTTTCACTCACTCACCGCAGGCAGGTTGGTGGTCTTTCCATCTTCTACCGACTCCTCTCTGTTCTTGCCCCCCCCCCCCCCAGCTCTCTCTGGGCTCTGTCCCCCAAATATTCCTACAGGTCGCACAAGATCTGCCTGCAACCCTCTTATGGTTAAACTGCCAAAATCAAGACTCTCTGCTCACCTTCACTCCTTCATTCCTCTTTTCTCCCGCCTCTGGAACAAACTCCCTCACTCTCTTCAATCCCACTCCACCCTCCAGGTCTTGAAAACAGCTGTTCACCACCATCTCTTATCTTCCCCCATCCAAAACCTTGATCTTTTCTACCCCTGCTAATTTCACCCTAAATCCACTTTTTTGAAATACCAACTTCTGTCCTGGAAGTCCTTGGTGTCCTTGTGTTTTATACTTCTCCCACCCCCACCCCCCCCCCCCCACCCCTTCCCACGCCTCCTCCCCCCAAGCCCTCTCCCTCCCACACATCTCCCTGCTCTCAAATGTTGTGTTTGTGTGCTTCCCCTTCTCTCCCCATCTTGTCTTCCGCTCCCTCTTTTTATATATTATGTTTGTCTGTTTGATTTGTTTGTGAAATAAATGTTAGCTCTTTCACGAGCCTCGATTCTGTATACAAAAAAAAAACAAAAAAAACGGCGTGATGATGTGCTTCCAAAACCCTAAAACAATGACTTGATGAAGTGCTTCCAAATATCTCAAACAATGACTTGATGATGTGCTTCCAAATATCTCAAAAACAATGACGTGATGATGTGCTTCTAAAAACCTAAAACAATGACTTGATGATGTGTTTCCAAATATTTCAAACAATGACGTGATGATGCGCTTCCAAAAACCTAAAACAATAACTTGATGTGGTTCCAAAAACCTAAAACAATAACTTGATGTGCTTCCAAAAACCTAAAACAATAACTTGATGTGGTTCCAAAATCAGAAAACAATGACTTGATGATGTGCTTCCAATTACCGAAAACAATGACTTGATGAAGTGCTTCCAAATATCTCAAACAATGACGTGATGATGTGCTTCCAAAAACCGAAAACAATGACGTGATGATGTGCTTCCAAATATCTCAAACAATGACGTGATGATGTGCTTCCAAATATCTCAAACAATGACTTGATGATGTGCTTCCAAATATCTCAAACAATGACTTGATGAAGTGCTTCCAAATATCTCAAACAATGACTTGATGATGTGCTTCCAAATACCGAAAACAATGACTTGATGATGTGCTTCCAAATAACTAAAACAATTACTTGATGATGTGCTTCCAAATATCTCAAACAATGACTTGATGATGTGCTTCCAAATACCGAAAACAATGACTTGATGATGTGCTTCCAAATATCTCAAACAATGACTTGATGATGTGCTTCCAAATACCGAAAACAATGACTTGATGATGTGCTTCCAAATACCTAAAACAATTACTTGATGATGTACTTCCAAATACCTAAAACAATTACTTGATGATGTACTTCCAAATACCTAAAACAATTACTTGATGCTGTACTTCCAAATACCTAAAACAATAACTTGATGATGTGCTTCCAAATACCTAAAACAATGACTTGATGATGTACTTCCAAAAACCTAAAACAATTACTTGATGATGTACTTCCAAAAACCTAAAACAATTACTTGATGATGTACTTCCAAAAACCTAAAACAATTACTTGATGATGTACTTCCAAATACCTAAAACAATTACTTGATGATGTACTTCCAAATACCTAAAACAATTACTTGATGATGTACTTCCAAATACCTAAAACAATGACTTGATGATGTACTTCCAAATACCTAAAACAATGACTTGATGATGTACTTCCAAATACCTAAAACAATGACTTGATGATGTGCTTCCAAATACCTAAAACAATTACTTGATGATGTACTTCCAAATACCTAAAACAATTACTTGATGATGTGCTTCCAAATACCTAAAACAATTACTTGATGATGTGCTTCCAAATAACTACAACAAATACTTGATGATGTGCTTCCAAATAACTACAACAAATACTTGATGATGTACTTCCAAATACCTAAAACAATTACTTGATGATGTGCTTCCAAATAACGACAACAAATACTTGATGATGTACTTCCAAATACCTAAAACAATGACGTGATGATGTGCTTCCAAATATCTCAAACAATGACTTGATGATGTTCTTCCAAATACCTAAAACAATTACTTGATGATGTACTTCCAAATACCTAAAACAATTACTTGATGATGTGCTTCCAAATATCTCAAACAATGACTTGATGATGTTCTTCCAAATACCTAAAACAATTACTTGATGATGTGCTTCCAAATATCTCAAACAATGACTTGATGATGTTCTTCCAAATACCTAAAACAATTACTTGATGATGTACTTCCAAATACCTAAAACAATTACTTGATGCTGCACTTCCAAATACCTAAAACAATAACTTGATGATGTGCTTCCAAATACCTAAAACAATGACTTGATGATGTACTTCCAAAAACCTAAAACAATGACTTGATGATGTACTTCCAAAAACCTAAAACAATTACTTGATGATGTACTTCCAAAAACCTAAAACAATTACTTGATGATGTACTTCCAAAAACCTAAAACAATTACTTGATGATGTACTTCCAAAAACCTAAAACAATTACTTGATGATGTACTTCCAAATACCTAAAACAATTACTTGATGATGTACTTCCAAATACCTAAAACAATTACTTGATGATGTACTTCCAAATACCTAAAACAATGACTTGATGATGTACTTCCAAATACCTAAAACAATGACTTGATGATGTACTTCCAAATACCTAAAACAATGACTTGATGATGTGCTTCCAAATACCTAAAACAATTACTTGATGATGTACTTCCAAATACCTAAAACAATTACTTGATGATGTGCTTCCAAAAACCTAAAACAATTACTTGATGATGTGCTTCCAAATACCTAAAACAATTACTTGATGATGTGCTTCCAAATAACTACAACAAATACTTGATGATGTACTTCCAAATACCTAAAACAATGACGTGATGATGTGCTTCCAAATATCTCAAACAATGACTTGATGATGTGCTTCCAAATACCTAAAACAATTACTTGATGATGTGCTTCCAAATATCTCAAACAATGACTTGATGATGTACTTCCAAATACCTAAAACAATGACGTGATGATGTGCTTCCAAATATCTCAAACAATGACTTGATGATGTTCTTCCAAATACCTAAAACAATTACTTGATGATGTGCTTCCAAATATCTCAAACAATGACTTGATGATGTACTTCCAAATACCTAAAACAATGAGGTGATGATGTGCTTCCAAATATCTCAAACAATGACTTGATGATGTACTTCCAAATACCTAAAACAATGAGGTGATGATGTGCTTCCAAATATCTCAAACAATGACTTGATGATGTTCTTCCAAATACCTAAAACAATTACTTGATGATGTGCTTCCAAATTCCTAAAACAATGACGTGATGATGTACTTCCACAAACCTAAAAAAATGACTTGATGATGTGCTTCCAAATATCTCAAACAATGACTTGATGATGTTCTTCCAAATACCTAAAACAATTACTTGATGATGTGCTTCCAAATTCCTAAAACAATGACGTGATGATGTACTTCCACAAACCTAAAAAAATGACTTGATGAAGTGCTTCCATAAACTTAAAACAACAACTTGATGTGCTTCCAAATACCGAAAACAATGACTTGATGATGTGCTTCCATAAACCTAAAACAACAACTTGAAGTGCTTCCAAATACCGAAAACAATGACTTGATGATGTGCTTCCAAACATCTCAAACAATGACGTGAACGTGATGATGTGCTTCCAAAAACCTAAAACAACAACTTGAAGTGCTTCCAAATACCGAAAACAATGACTTGATGATGTGCTTCCAAACATCTCAAACAATGACGTGAACGTGATGATGTGCTTCCAAAAACCTAAAACAATGACTTGATGATGTGCTTCCAAATACCTAACTTTTAAAATTTAAAAAATACTAATGTGTGGCTTCTATCTTAACCCTAGGATGCAATTTCTCAAGGTAACCCCTATAATGCAATCGGGGGTCTTTTATGGCCTCAGGCTATGTCTCTATAACTTTGTTCTAAAAACGTTTTTACCCAAGATCTTTCATATATGCTTCAAAGAAAGGGTAATACATACTCCTGTAGTGTGTTTTTTCTTTTTCTTTTAGGATCTAGGGAATTTATTATTTAAATTTTACCCCATCCCATTGCCTGGCATGATTGTTTGTTTTTCTATAACTAATGTTATAAAAACGATTTTACACATGATCTTTCATATATTCTTCGAATGAAGGGTAATACATATTCCTGCTTGTGTGTTTTGGGTTTTTCATTACAGGATCGGGGGATTTTAATTTTTTTTATACATAAAATATGTGAAAATAGTTGCTTGGATTTCACAATAAATTTGATGATGCAACACACATGTCAGTACCCCTGTCCGGAATTGGAAACTTTACTTTATGAGTTGTTTCATCAGTCAGAGACCATGACAGCCAATTTGGCATGAAGCTGCATGCGATCCATGGTACAGCTGGTGTGTCACCACCAATATTCATAAAATGCACACATAACGGGATGGTCCTTCTTGCATGCTTTGGATTAATATAGGAAAATATCCACATCTGATTAATGGGCCTTGAAAGCCTTGAAAGCATTTGTATCTTGACAATTTATTTCAGGATTTATGTTGTATTAAACATATGTAGTGTCCATGCCATCACTACATAGGAAGTCCTACTTCCTCAACTCCCCTTGGGGGCAGAGGGAACATAGAGCTGGGACGGGTTTGAGGATGTATATCTTCTATATAAATAAAACTCTTATCTCTTTGTTTGTTTCACTTTCCGATGATTTTCTCTTAAACCACTCGAACAGAGACCATAAAACCCATATCATTATGAAGGCCTTTTCTGTGGAGTTACAAATGCATATTTTCCCCATTATGAGTGACCGTTTTGTCATTTAGTTTACTTATCATCCACTATTTTTACTGAAGAATCATGACATGATGAAATCTCACGATATTGTGGATTAAAAAGGTTTTATTTTACTTCTAACTGTTCGAAACGAACAAGAACATCAGCGTGGTTAAGAATGGGAAGAAAAGGGGATGGGACGGCAGAAAGTTAGGGTGGGGACAAAGATTTGGGAGGGTTAGGTTGAGGCATATGGGGGAGGGTTATGGGCATGATGTTTCGAGGAGGATGGGGTGGGTGATTGGGGTGGGGGAGTTGAAGATTTGAAGAAGAAAGGGAGAGGGGAGATTAGAGATTTATGGTTGTGGCAGTGTTGGGATAGAGAGTTGGGAGAGGGGGTTTAAGATTTGGATGGGGGTTTGCGGCCTTGGGTTTGGCAGGGGTTGATAAGAACTTGGGGTTGGGAGGGGGGAGGGGTTCAGGAGCTGGGGTCGGGTGGGGGGAGGGGTGGGGTGGATGCCTTGAAACCACTTTTTACACCACGGCATTTCTAATGGTACCTGTTAGTATATATATATATATATATATATATATATCAATCAGTCATTATGCGACTCCATTTTTTTTTTTATAGATGTTAATTCTGATACTGTCATCACTCATCAGTGTATGAAAAACTCACAGTTACCGACCTGGTTTCGCCCTTGTTGGGGCTTCATCAGGGCAACGAAGTGAGTCTTCCATACACTTGTGAATCTGAAAACCTTTCGGTTATATACCAGTCATTATACGACTCCAATTTTGGATATCAATGATAATAAAATAATAAAATAACAATAAATTATTGATGATAATAAATCCCCCTTTAAAATTGTTTTTTTAATCAACCTATAGCCAAGGTTTCCGTATTTTCATCAGACCAAACACATGCCATGGTTAAGGGAAATCAATTTGTTTTGGTTTTTTTTCTATTTTTTGAAGGTGCCAAAAACACTCCCCTACCTACACCCAATAAGGAAAATTTATATTTAATATTATACACACACACACACACACACAAACATACATAAACATACATATACATACACGGCTCTCTTATGGTATAGATGAAAGGATTCGTGTATTAACTCATTTCATCCGGATGGGGTTTGGCCAACATTCCTGTGTTCATTTACATCATTACGTCATTAACGCAATTATGATAATGTGAGTTGTTCCCACAGTAGTTTATTTCACAAGGGAGGGTGTTTACTGCCCATGGCAATGGTATGCCGGGGAATCACCCTGAGTGACTTGGAGGGCTACATAAAATATAACTGTACACGGTGTTTCATCATCACAAACAATCATTATATGAAACCAAAACAATTGAAGGAATAATTACGGGCTCCGATTAGTATTAGATCAGGGCCACGGGGTGGTCACCCCGCCCCCCTCCCTTTCGGCGAATCTGCTCATACCCCCCCCCCCCCCCCACACTCCACCATCATAGAACTCTCCCTCCAAACCCCCTCCCACTCCTCCCTCCACCCCCATACAGCTCTCCGGACTTCACCGCATGGTGGTCACACCTTTATTTCATTCCAGCACATGGTTAAAAACTACAATGCGATAAGCTCCATAAACTCTTAATCTGTACCGATCCTCAAAATTCCAACTGCATAATTGACCCTAACAACAGTCCCAACTACTAAAATGTGCTCTTTGCTAAAAACGTTTCAGTCAAAAAACCCCAGTCTTGTGATTTAACAACACGCTCTGATTTCTTCCTTTGGGGTTTCCTCAAACACAAAGTGTACACTACCAGTCAAAAGTTTTAGAACACCTCAATTTTTCCAGTTTTCATTGAAATTTACGCAGTTTAATGTCCAGTGAATAACCTGAAATGGTACAAAGGTAAGAAGTAAACTGCTAGAGGTTAAAAAAAAAAAAAGTTTAGGTTAGCAAAAATGGGAAAATAATGCAAATTGCACAGTTACATTGTAAAAAAAAAAATGGCCTTCTTCAGGGAACAAGTAATGAGTTAACAACTTCCAGCTGTTCTGCAGCAATGTAAGTAAATTAAGCCCTGAACGTTGATGCAAACAATTCCTACAGGTGTCCCAACCTCTGCTGATTATTTGATGACAAACCCCCTGTCTGTATAAAAGCAACATTGGAACAGACTGTTATTACACCCTCTGAAGCATTATTTGGACAATATTGCACTGCAGGAAGTAGTATATTGGAAACTGGAGGAAACTCTGACAGGAAGAGGTCTGGCAGACCCAAAGCCACAACAGAATCAGAAGACAAGTTTCTGAAAGTCAACAGCTTGCGTGATATGCGGCTCACAGGACAACAGCTTCAAGCACAGCTTAACACTGGTCGAAGTAAGCAAGTCTCAGTTTCAACTGTGAAGAGAAGACTTCGAGCTGCAGGTTTGACAGGTCGAGTGGCAGTAAGAAAGCCATTGCTAAGATGGCGAAATAAGAAAAAGAGGCTTGCCTGGGCCATGAAGCACCGCCAGTGGACGACTGAAGACTGGAAGAAGGTCTTAGGGACCGATGAATCAAAATTTGAAATCTTTGGTTCATCACGCAGGGTTTTTGTACGCCGTCAAGTGGGCGAAATGATGGTTCCTCAGTGTGTGACACCAACTGTCAAACATGGAGGAGGAAGCGTGACGATCTGGGGCTCTTTTGCTGGATCCAGAGTCAGCGACTTGCACAGAGTGACTGGCACCCTGAACCAAAAGGGCTACCACAGCATTTTTCAGCGCCATGCAATGCCCTCTGGTATACGCCTAGTTGGTCAGGGGTTCATCCTACAGCAAGATAATGACCCTAAACACATGTCCAGGCTATGTCAAAACTACCTTCGAGGAAAAGAACAAGACGGTCGGCTTCAAATCATGGAATGGCCAGCACAGTCTCCAGACTTAAACCCATCGAGCTGGTTTGGGATGAACTGGACAGGTAGGTGAAAGCAAAGCAACCTACAAGTGCAACACATTTGTGGGAACTTCTGCAACAGTGTTGGGAAGAACTTCCCGATCAATATTTGATTTCCATTGTGGAAAGAATGCCACGAGTGTGTTCGGCGGTTATATCTGCAAAAGGTGGCGACTTTGCTGAGTCAAAAATTAAAATTAAATTTTGTTAAACAAAATGATTCTATGATTTCTTTTTTATCACTAATTGTTTATTTGTTCTATGCTTAATTTCAGAGTACATTGAGACGTAAAACTGCGTAAATTTCAATAAAAACTGGAAAAATTGAGGTGTTCTAAAACTTTTGTCCGGTAGTGTATGTGAGGAATCCTCCGACCCTTAGAGACTTGAAATAATTCATCCGTAATGAGACTGCTGCTTTAACAACTGAAACATGCAGAACTGTGTGTCAGAGTGCAGTTTGAACATTTGAACTGATCTGTTTCAATGTTTCATGTATATTAGACTTATTAGACTGTTTAACAAGTAGCCTAATCATGTTTTGTTTTGCACCAAAGAACAATAATAGACTTCGTTGTTTGTTGCATGTATCGTTCTTCAAAATGTGCCCAGAGTTTCTGGACCACTCTGTATATATACCCTGGGAATATGAAAAAGATACTGTGATTAGACTATAGTTCGATCCCTACATTCAGTTTTCAACCACTGTACTTTTACTAGGTAATAATAAACAACATTCCCTCATAGGTAACCCTATCCTTCCTCCTCTCCCATCTCCCACCTCTTTCCTCTCCCCCCTCACTCTCCTCTCCACCTCACTCTCCTCCATAATCCTCACTCTTCTCCCTCACACCTCTCCACCCCTCTCACTCCTCTCCACCTCACTCTCGTCTCCCCTCACTCCCCTCTCTCGTATGTGTGTGTTGTCGTGTGCTGTTGAGCATCACAAATGAAAACAAATGCCAGTTTTACGGTCCTATTAACTTAATTGGAATGAAATACAGCAAACAGGTGGCCACCATTATTTGGGGGGAGTGGTGGATGGGAGAGAAAGAGAGGGAGGGATCTCAGAAATCCATATGATTTGCCAAAGATGTGGAATTTATTTCAATAAGCATAGTTAGCATCTCATTGAAACCTGCATATAATGGGAAAGCATCAGTCCTCAAATACAAGAGCAGATTTTACACATGTACCATGGAGTCTTTCTACATTGATGCATTGCAGAAATGTTCCCGTGTCAGAGCCCTCAAGGATCTTCTCTCAAGACCCCTCAAGCATGTCAGCATGTCAGATTGTGTCATCTTCCCTCATGAAGTTCTTCCATGCCATGACAAAAATATTTCTTGAGTTCAGCATCTCCCCTTTAAACACATTTCCAGAAAACTTCTGACAATACCAAAAGATAACAGCCAGGCTGTTCTGAGACAAATTGGAAAGCATGGGGATCCGGATAGCACAGTTGGTATTGAGTTGTCTAGTCTGGTTTCGATTCCCAATGTAATCAGACTTAACGAAACTGCCATTCTGGAATTGTGCTTGCATCTTAAAGCATATTGTTTAAGCCAACTGTCCTTCAGATGGTGACCTAAAGCTAACCAGCTCATCTGCATTTAGCTTGTCGACTTCATTATCTCATGGGATCCTGCCGTTTCGAAAATAGTAGGCCACTTTGTGGTGCTACCGACCACAGTTTGTGCTTTTGCTTCGCTCTCTGATGAGCACTTCCTCCAGTTGTTTGAGGTGTTGGAAAATGGATATAACACCAAGACCATGTTTTGTGAGTGAAACAAAATGCATTTTATGTACTTAAATTTTCACTATAAAATAAGCTTTAACATCCACAGCCTATTCATGATGCTGTTGGGGGATCTAAAGATGTGAACAATGGCAGTTGCAGAGCAGAATATGCCAACAAGCAATTTTTTCAGATTGAAATATGAATGCAATTGTCCCATACAATCCAGACAACCTTTTTGCAATCAGGAGAAAGATTATATCCTCAGGTGTCCATTTTGGGTGCCTATCTCCTTCGGCAAGCTGCTGTCTGTGTTCCATTTTGTGATTTCAGAGGTTTTACCGAAACTTAATATTTTCCTTTTTTTTTTTTGGATACAAGATCGAGGGTCGTGTAAGAGCTAACATCAATCACAAAAAAAATTAAAAACCGACACAAAACATACAATAAAGGGAGCGGGAGACAAGATGGGGAGAGAGATGGAAACATACAAGTACAACAGCAGAGAACAGGGAAATTGGGAGATCTGTGGGAGGGAGAGGGCTTGGGGGGAGGAGGCATGGGAAGGGGAGAGGGGGTGTGGGAGAGGTATAAAACACATGGACACTGCAAGGACTTCCAGGAAAGAAGTCGGTATTTCAAAAAGGTGGATCTGGGGTGAATTAACAGGAGTAGAAGAGATCAAGGTTTTGGAAGGGAGAAGATAAGATGGTGGTGAACAGCTGTTTTAAAGACCTGGAGGGAGAAGTGGGATTGAAGAGTGTGAGGGAGTTTGTTCCAGAGGCGGGAGAAAAGAGGAATGAAGGAGTGAAGGTGAGCAGAGAGTCTTGATTTTGGCAAATTCACCAGAAGAGGGTTACTGGCAGATATTGTGCGACCTGCAGGAATATTTGGGGGACAGAGCACAGATAGAGCTGGGGGAGCTAGGCCGGATAGCAGTTGGTAGGAGACAGAAGAACCACCTACCTGCCTACGGTGAGTGAGTGAAAGGCCCTCACAATCAGCTTCATCGTGGGAGATTCCAATGATTATGAAAGCTTTGGTTTCAACAGAGTGAAGCCGAGCCAGGTGTGAGACAGGAGCACCAGCCCAGAGGGGAGAACAGTATTCCATTGAGCTGCGGATGAAAGCCTTGTATGTGGTGAGGAGCTCAGGTGTGCCAAGGAAGGACTTTGCACGAAGGAGGATGCCCAGATGGCGAGTGGCTTTGGAGGCCAGCTTGGAAATGTGATTTTCCAAAGAAAGATCATGGCAGATAGTGAGACCCAAAAGCTTGAGTGACAGAACTTCTTGGAGAGGATTGTTGAGAAAGTAGATGGGAGGGTTGGCCAGTCAGTCTTTCCGGAGAGACATCGTAAGAGTGTGAGATTTGTCAGGATTGAAAGACATGTTCCACTTGTTTGACCAGTCTTTGATTTTGTCCAGGTTTGCAGAGAGTGATGAGGCTGCAGACTGCCGATCTGAGGGATGAGGAATGGGGCGGCAGAGAGTGGAGTCATCAGCAAAGAGATAGAGAGTATTTTCCAGAGAGTCGGAGAGATCATTGATGAAGACCAGAAAAAGCACAGGGCCCAGAACACTACCTTGGGGAACTCCAGCCAGAACAGGAAGGGGAGATGAGAGAAATCCATTCAGGGCCACACGTTGACTATGACCAGTGAGGAAGTCCGTAAGCCATGCATGTAGATTTCCATGGATACCATGGGAGGAGAGTTTGGTGAGCAAAGCGGGGTACCAGACCGTATCGAAGGCACGTGATATGTCGAGGGAGACAGCTCTGATTTCATGTTTGGCATTGAAGACCTTCATCCATTGATGGGTTAGAACATTTCCCGACTTCATCCAGGTGGGTGTTTCAAACAAAATCTGTCAATTTCAGTGGTGAATGTTGCCACCTTGCTGTTCCAAAGATAAAGTATTATCAATGTTGTTGTTGTTGGTGTTCCAGCAAGAGCAGATTCTATGGGGTAGACAGAGCAGTTGATTTTATGAGAAGAGCAGTTGTCGTGCTGCAGGGTACATCCAGAAAATCTCTGCCTGTGTTTTTACCCCACGCACGTTCAAAGCGGGGTTAAGCATTTGGTGCATGTCCGTCTGTCCATCTGTCTTATACGTTTATGATCGAAGAATAACTTGTTCAAATTGAATGTTATATTTTGAACGTGAATGGCAACATGAATAGGAAGGCAGGTTTCTCGTTTTAACGTTATTTGGCTTTGAATTCGTACCGAACGTGCATGCTCAGAGAGGAGTGGGACAATATTTTTTACTCTGCCTCTCAGGCAGTCAAACCAAATTGAAAATCATTCCAAGCAGGAAACTGTTTTGGAGGACATTATAAGGGACACAAACAACAGGCACGACTAACTAATGTAATGTGTTCGATAGGGTGATGTAATAGACACTTGGGTAAAACGGTGGTAAAATGCGGAATTTTTTTTTTTTAATATGCCTGTAAACCTCTTTAAAGCTTTATTTAAATTGAATCATCATGTACTTGAATACTGCAGAACACAAATAGCCTTCATTAATATTTCCACGAACTGGTGTGAGAGGACCTGGCATGTGAGAGGATGAGAAAGAGCCCGCCGATATGGCTACAGGTATGATTACTTTTGACGCTGCATTCTATTTCAGTAGCGCTAAACTTGCGGGTTTTTTAAAACAATTTTTTAAATCATCATTTTATTAAAATTTAAGTGTGTACTTGTTCGTTTCTGTGTTTCAGCTATTTTTGTTCATGCTCTATTCGATTGAAGCGGTAGCCTGGCATTTAAGACCACATGGTAGGCTTGCCAGCTCAACTCTTGAGGATGTCAATGGATCCCAGGTTATTGTTGGACCAGGAATTCTGGCCCTTTGGGTTACATTCGGTGTGTTTGATTGACCATGTGCTTCACACTTCGGGCTGTAGTGCATGTGTATACTCATGGGACTGGCTTGTTGGACTGTGTACTTTAGCCATGGGTCAGGGTGCACATTCAAAGCGTTTGGATTTTTTTTTAACCTTTTTTAATATAAAAGGCTTTAACCAAGAGGAGTGCTCCCCAGCTTATTGTATAACTATGCATTCTGGCTCTTTGAGTTAGAATGCGTGCAGTCGATTGACCATCTGCTTCACCATTTAGGCTGAAGTACATCAGTACACTAGTTTGACAAGCTTTGTTGGACTGTGTACTTTGGCCGTGGGGCTGAGGTGCATGTCTTCAGATTTGTTACAATGTATGATTTTTTTGTTTACCTTTATATACAAAAAGGCAGTCTCAAAAGAGAGATGGTCAGTGGTTCCCAGTTGTTGTATGACCATGCACTCTGGCCTGTTGGCTGGGATGCATGTGCTTTTTGAACATGTGTTTTGGCCTTTGGGCTGAAATCAATGTGTACGCAAGTTTGGCAAGCTTGGTTGGACTGTGTTATTTTGCCTTATAGTCCAGTCAAAGTAGTGGCTTGACCTATCACTAATTGCAACAAAAAAAAATTCACCACAGTGCATTTCACAAATATACCCCAAACACCACACACAAATATACCCTAAACACAGCCCACGGGTTCTAAAATGCTGCTCTGCCGCTCCTTCACACCCTCTCTCTGTTCTCTTCACCCTCTCTTTTGCTCAAGGTCATCTGCCATCACCTTGAAAATCAGCCAACATTACCGCTTTACATAAAAAGGTGCAAAAACAGAACCTTGCAACTACAGACCAATCAGCCTGTTCCCAATCATCAGCAAAGTCATGGAATCCATCATTGCTTCGGATATGAAATTCTTCCTCTTGTACAATGGCTTGATCACTGATCATCAATTTGGATTCAGACCAGGTCACTCCACTCTGGACAGGCTGCTTGTGCTGTTACAACAATGGGTGGAGGTCCTCAATGCCAAACAGGAAATCAGAGCTTTCTCCCTTGACATATCACGTGCCTTCGATATTGTTTGGCACCCCGCCCTGCTCACCAAACTCTCCTCACCAAACTCTCCTCTTATGGTATCCATGGAAACCTCCACGCATGGCTTGCGGACTGCTTCTCTGGTCATAGTCAACGTGTGGCCCTGAATGGATTTCATTCATCTCCCCTACCTGTTCGGCTGTAGTTCCCCAATGCAGTGTTCTGGGCCCTGCGCTTTTTCTGGTCTTCATCATTAATCCCTCCGACTCTCTGGAAAATCCTCTCTATCTCTTTGCTGATGACTGCACTCTCTACCGCTCCATACCTCATCCCTCAGATCGGCAAACAGCAGCATTCTCAATCTCTGCAGACCTGGAAAAAAATCACAGACTGGTCAAACAAGTGGACCATGTCATTCAATCCTGACAAATCTCACACTCTTACGATGTCTCTCCGAAAAGACTGACTGGCCAACCCTCCCATCTACTTTCTCAACAATCCTCTCCAAGAAATTCTGTCGCTCAAGCTTTTGGGTCTCACTATCTGCCATGATTTTTCCTGGGAAAACCACATTTCCAAGCTGGCCGCCAAAGCCAGTCGCCGAATGGGCATCCTCCGTCGTGCAAAGTCCTTCCTTGGCACACCTGAGCTCCTCACCACATGCAAGGCTTTCATTCGCAGCTCAATGGAATACTGTTCTCCCCTCTGGGCTGGTGCTCCTGCCTCACACCTAGCTCGGCTTCACCTGTTGAAACCAAAACTTTCACAATCATTGGAAACTCTTGCGATGAAGCTAACGCCTAGCGCCTGTCACTCACTCTCCACAGGCAGGTTGCTGGTCTTTCTGTCTTCTACCGACTCCTATCCAGCCTTGCTCCCCCAGCTCTGTCTGTGCTGTTCCCCAAATATTCCTACAGGTCGCACAAGATCTGCCAGCAACCCTCTTCTGGTGAAACTGACAAAATCAAGACTCTCTGCTCACATTCACTCTTTCATTCCTCTTTTTCCCCACCTCTGGAACAAACCACCATACTCTCTTCAATCCCACTCCTCCCTCCAGGTCTTTAAAACTGCTGTTCACCACCATATCTTATCTTCCCCCATCCAAAATCTCGATCTTTTCTACCCCCGTTAATTCACCCCAGATCCACTTTTTTGAAATACCAACTTCTTTCCTGGAAGTCCTAGCACTGTCCATGTGCTTTATACCTCTCCTACCCCCCCCCCCCCCACCATCCCATGCCACCCCACCCCCAAGCCCTCTCCCTCCCACAGATCTCCCAACATCCCTGTTCTCTACTGTTGTACTTGTGTGCTTCCCTCTCTCTCCCCATCTTGTCTCCCACTCCCTTTATTATGTATTTTATGTGTTCGTTTATGTTTTTTTGTCATTAATGTTAGCTCTTACACGAGCCTCGAACTTGTATACAAAAAAAGAAAAGAAAAAAAAGTATACCAAAATATATTTGATGGAAAGGTGTCAAATTTACATAATATGCAAATTAGCTGCCACCATTAGGAAAAAAAAATCAATTTTCCACATTAATTCTGTATCTAAGTATCCAATCATGAGAAATTAAGTGTCCAAACCCATGTTTTCAGGATCATTGAATATGATTAGCACATTTCTGGATGAATTACCAGTTGTTGGATGTCACTCGTCATCTAGCTCCAGTCTTGATTAGTTAGCACAACTGAAACCTTTACACTCTCCACACATCCATGAGCAGTCAAGGCCATACTGTTTGCATGTATATTTAGTGGTGCTGCACCCTGCCTTGTAGTTACATCTGAATATCTCAGTAAGTTTCGATGGCGCTGGTGGCAGATCAGTTTGCACTGGGAGTAATTGACCCTCGCTGATCTTCCATCCACATTCATCTGGTTTCAATTGTCCAACATTTCCTTTCCACTCCTGAATTTGGAAGTACACTCTCAGACTGTGATAGCTTGTAGCCGCAGATGTTGGTGGCAAGTTCTGGACCTCAACATATTTGGTACTTTTCGCAACCTTCTCACAGAAACGCTTGTATCGTAGGACATCAATACCTTCATATTGATTGCCATTGTACATGCATACAAGGGCCTTCTCCACTGCTGCAACTATATCATCCTTTGGTGCATCTCCTTCCTGGATGAACAGGTCAGCATGTTTCATGAATTGGACGTTGTTTTGGATGTGTTTCAGGGCAACAGCTTTGCCAATGCCATACGCACTGAATGTTGTGTCACAGTCAAGCAGGGTGTGTACAAATAGCATTCGGTCACAGACATTCATTCCCAAGGTCGTCTTGGTCTTTTTGATGTTCCATACTCGACGTTTCTTTGCGTTAGGTTTTGGCTCAGGCTTGAAAAATGTCCCTCCCTTGCATGTCGGCATGGTAGCAAAGAAGAATCAGTAGGTCTGTGTCATCACCAACAAGAACTGTATCTATTGTCTTTGCAGATTCCACTGCAGTCTGGACAATCAGCACATCAGCATCCCCCTTGGCATGAATTGTCAGACACCCCGCCTTCTCTCGGGAGTCACTTAGGATGTAAATGAAGCGTTGTTTGTTGATTGTGTTTGCGAGGAACTCATTCTTCTTCAGCTTCAGGACTGTTTGACCAGTGAAAGTGACATTTGGTCCTATGCAGCTTCCTACCCGTCTCCGATGTGTGGCATCCTTGATCGTGGGACCGTCCTCGTAGCCGTCGAAGACAATTGTTGCCTTCCCATACCTGCTTATCACATAAGTAATATATGTGCGACATATACTTTCGAAAGTTTGCCCACGTGACCATGGCAGACATTGCAGGAGGGAACCTCCATCAAGCACATAGTGGACATCACCAGCAGGATCTGACTGATCATGTTTCACAAGTTCCCAAATTGCATCACCAAGTGCTGCTTTATTTGGCTTCCTAGGAAGACCGGAGGAGTCGAAGAGTGCTGGAGGATGACTACAGAGCTCATACTTGAACAAAGATGCTGGATCTTCTTGTGTTTCATTAGTGGCAATTACGCTGAGTCGTTGGAAAAGCAATTGTGGATCAACTTGCACTGAGTCTCCATCAATGACAACAGCTGTCTTTGACCCAAGTGTGACTGCTTGTTTTTTTCGTTGGAATGAATAGTCGTACACACTCTTCCCAACCATGGAATCTAGTATAGTTTGCCCCACAGATCTGGCGTTATCAACATTCACTGTGTCATGTGCAGCAACGACACTCACAATACTATGTAGAGATGGTTCACTGCTGAAAGGGTTCCATTCCTTGAAGGCTCTGAGCAGTTCATATGTCTTTTATATCACATTGTTGTCTTGATATGGAATTGTCCTTGTGCTGTTCATTGGTATCAAAGGTCACACCTGTGAGCTCCTGCTTGGCACAATTCACTTCAGCACAAGCTGGCATTGCCAATAAACATATCAATCTCTGTATCTCGGTCATTCATCTGCCTCTAGTTAAGCCACCACTGGTCTTCATGCTCCTCATGAGCGCTTGTTCTATCATGAGGTCGGTTGATAGGCCAGCCCAATAACGTTCACTTCTTCTGACGACATGAAGTTCATTCATTAAACTCCTATACACTTCTGGGTGATTCTTGTAAAGTTGTTTCATCATTTGAAGGTACAAGTATGCAAACTTGGTGTAGAGATTGTGCCCTGATGTTGCAAAGTATGGAAGCATATCATGTGCGGCCTGAAGGTGCAGCATCCAATTACCCATACGCTTAGCTTTCATGAATTTCCGTAAGATCTCTACCATATCCATATATTGCAGCCAGAGGCGTGCTGTTCGTGGATCATTCATAGAGTTCTTTTCTTCCTTCAGTTTCTCAGAGATGCGCCTGAGAGCTTCTGAGGAGGATACCTCATCAGCAACACTTGGGTCTACCATTAAACGATCAAATAGTTCACCAGCTTCAAACAAGTCTTTGTGTTGTTTTTGAGCATTCTCCTCCTCCTCCTGGATAACGTCATCTTCCACATCCTGTTCCATCTGTTCATGTATCATGTGTGACTCTTGAGAAGATTCTCTGCTGTTCCCTCCAGTTGGTCCATATCGGAATATGTTGGCAGGGGGAGGATGCCAGCATCGTATTGAGGGCAGCACCCACCAAGAACTGTCCTCGTGCAGCTCTTGAGATTGCCTTGTATATACACTAACCCTGAAAATTTGAGCCTCCTGGCCACCGCTAAACTCTTGTTATAGTAGAACATGCTCTTGTCAATGTTCATCGTCCCACCACAAACCCCTTAGATACGGTACTCTGCAACAGAATAGAAAACATGCACATAGTTAAATAGCAGTTTCATATTATGAGGATAGCTAATTTGAATTTTTGCATAATTGTATGCATATAGTTAATCCAGAAATGTGCTAATCCAATAATTAATAATGTGAATATCCATTGACCATGAAAAGATGGGTCTAGACACTTCATTTACCATGATTGGATGCTTGAATACAAAGTTATTGCAGAAAATCGATATTTTTAAAATAATGGTGACATCTAATTTGCATACTTCATTGAATTGTATGCATATAATTGATTCAGAAATGAACTTTTCATAATCATCAACCCTGAAAACATGGGTCTAAACACTTCATTTGCTATGATTGGATGCTTAGACACAAAGTTACAGTGGAAATTCTGTATTTTTTTCAATGGCGGCAGCTAACTTGCAGCAAATCTGACGCCTTTCCACCAAATATAGTTTGGTATACTTTTATTATGGTGCTAAGGGGACATTTCTGAAATGCATAGCAGTGAAAAAAATTCTGTTGCAATTAGTGGTGGGTTGAGCCATAAAATTTGTTAGATTGACTGGGCGGGAGTGCACATCTATTGTGCTATTATTAGGGCGGGAGTGCACATCCCTAGCTTTGTTACAATGTTCAATTTTTTCTTTACCTTCCAACATGGTGTCAGTCCATTTGGGCATTTATATTTTAGGCTCTGTCAGTCTGTCCATCCATGTGTCCATCTGTCTGTCTGCCTATGTGTCTGTTAACCTCGACTCACAAATGACTAGACAGATATTTTTCATATACTGCACATGTAGTGCCTTCAAAAAGTATTCACACCCCTTGACTTTTTCACATTTTGTTGTGTTACTGCCTGAATTTAAAATGAATTAAATAGAGATTTTTTTAGGCACTGCTCTACACATGATACCCTATAATGTCAAAGTGGATTTTTTTTATAAATTGATACAAATTCATTAAAAATGAAAAGCTGAAATGTCTTGAGTCAATAAGTATTCAACCCCTTTATTATGGCACTACACATTGAGCTTGGGTGTGTCCATCCAATTTCCTTTGATTATCCTTGAGATGTCTCCACAACTTGAGTGGAGTCCACCTGTGACCAACTCAAATGATTGGACATGATTTAGAAAGAAACAAATGAGAAAGAAACACTTTTCCTAGTTTGATATAAGGTCCCACAGTTGACTGCATGTCAGAGCAGAAACTCCACCATAGTCCAAGGAACTATAGAACCTTGGAGCAGAAGTCCAAGGAACTGACCGTAGAACTCTGAGATCTAATTGTGAGTAGGCAGAGATCTGGAGAAGGGTATAAAATCATTTATAGAGTGTTGAAAGTTCCCAAGAGCAAAATGAGCTCCATCATCAAGAAATAGAAAGAATATTGAACTACTCAGATTCTTCCTAGAGCCGGCCGTCCAACCAAACTGAGAAACTGGGCAAGAAGAACCTTGGTCAGAGAGGTGACCAAGAACCGAATGACCACTCTGACAGAACTACAGAGTTCCTTGGCTGAGATGGGGAAACCTGCCTGAAGGACAACAGTGTCTGCAGCACTTCGCAAATCCAGGCTTTTTGGGAGAGTGGCCAGAAGGAAGCCACTCCTGAGAAAACTTGCAAAAAGGCACATGAAGGACTCGGAGAACATGAAACAAAAAATTCTGTGGTCTGATGATATGAAAATTAAACTCTTTGGCCTGAATACAAAACACTATGTCTGGCAGAAACGGTACACAGCTCATCACCCATCTAACACCATCGCTACCAGGGAGCATGGTGGTGGCAGCATCATACTATGGGGATGCTTTTCAGCAGCTGGATTTGGGAGAATTTTAAGGGAGGAGGGAACAATGATTGGAGCCAAATACATGTAAATCCTTGAGGAGAACTTGCTTCAGAGTGCAACGACCTTAGAATGTGAAGATTTACATTCCAACAGGACAATGACCCCAAGCATACAACCAAAGCAACACTGGAATGACTTCAGAACAAGAATGTGAAAGTCATTGAATGGCCCTGCCAAAGCCTAGACTAGAATCCCATTGAGAATCTGTGGTACGACTTGAAGATTGTTGTTCACCGACGCTCCCCATCCAACTTGACAGAGCTTGAGAAAATCTGCAAGGAAGAATGGAAGAAACTTCCCAAATCCAGATGTGCAAAGCTAATACAGATATACCTAAGAAGACTCCAAGCTGTAATCCCTGTTCAAGGCACTTCTATGAAGTATTGCCTCAGGAGGTTGAATACTTATGTAAATTAGATATTTCTGTATTTCAATTTCAATAAAGTTGTAAAAGTTTCTAAAAACATCTTTTTAATTTGTTATTATGGAGTAATTTGTGTAGATCAGTGACAAAAAAATCTCAATTTAAATCCATTTTAAATTCAGGATGTGACATAACAAAATGTGAAAAATTAAAGGGGTGTGAATACTTTTTGAAGACACCATAGATAGGATTTATATTTTCTTAAATCATGCAAAAACAGCCTGATGTATACAGATGATCCATTCCTCATTAGACATGTCTGATCCGTAAAGGACATGAGCATATTTCTGAGGTTTTACATTTCACCAACTTTTAGCTAGTTGCAGTACACTTAATGAGTTACCCTAAACACAGAAACAAACCAAGTTGATGGTTTCGCTTCTTCTGCTTTGGTTCCTTTCCTTCAAGTTATGGTTCCTTTCAAGTTAGTTCTGAGATGTGACAAAAGGTTGCTTGCTCTACCACAGAATGGATGATGAATCGACATTGTCTTCTTGTTTGATGCAGTGACATTTTAATTTCCACCAAACTTAAATGCCGAAACAACAATGAGTTCCTATTGGGATCATATCCATTTGAGAACTAAATATGTGAGCAAGTGCAAATGGGATCAAAATTTTATGGAGCAGCATAAAAGTCAAGTGGTTTGATTTAATCTACTAATTGACATCTCACAGAAACAGATGCGTTCCAGTATTATTTGGAAGTTTTTTTTTATTGCGACAATTTATTGTAAATTGAATTTGTTGTTGTGCTTGTGCTTTGTATATGAGCAGCATCAAGGGATTTCATTAATCATAAAGTTTAATTATATTTTAAACAACCAATGGTGATACTTTATGAAGTGACGACCTGCTGCGTTGTGCAAGAAGTTCTGGTTGTTGCAATATACCGTTCTTATTATTGAATCTTACACATTTTAGCAGCTCAGCATGTGGTTTTCCAGTCTGCATAATAAGGCACTACTTAAAAAAAAATCGCATGAGATGTCCTCATTCTTTTCATCAGTGTGCACCGTGTACACTTTGCACTGCCATTTCAAGACATTTGTATCAGTACAGCACCTGTGAAGAGCCAATTGCACATGAGCCTGAGCTTGGCAATGCCAGGGACTTTGAGGAGACAAGCATTCATTCAACAAAAGACAAGTGGAAGCTCCTTTTTCAACTGCAGTGGATGCAGGTAACCCTCCACTCACAAATTTCCTTGAAAATACAGTTTCAAAACATACGACATAATTGTTGCAAGAAATTCAACAGAACACAACACGACCACATGAAAGGAGTCAAAATGTATCTTCTGATGTCAAGAAGTGTAGATTGCCTTGAAATGTTTTTGGTAGATTATGCTTAACGGGTGGCACGGATGTCTTATTTGAAGTAGTATAATTGTAATCACCCTCGTATTTTTCCAATAAATCAATCCTCTAAAGGTAAAAGCTTTCTGAGTGCTTCTCAGCAAATCACTTCAACGAACATTTTGATCACTCACACAATTTTCATGTTCATCAGGTATGAACTTTGATTGGTTGTCATCTTTGGCTTTAAAGGCTTGTTCTTAGCTGTGGATGAGATACACTGATTATATTATATGTTCCCAACATTCTAATCCTTTCATCCAGAAAAACCTTTTTTTCAGGAAAAATTTAAAAACCTACACCATCCACACTATAAATGTCATTATATAATTGCTCATACCAATAATGGTCTATTCATGTAAATGAATAAACAAAATGATGGATATTTTTTTAAATCACAATCAGCAGATCAGAAGCCATGGACCTGTACTGAGCAAGGGTAAAGGTATCCAAAGCCTCTAATTCAAGGTATCCAAGGAGGGCAAGACCTTTGGAAGTGCGAAACCATTTACCTAGGCATTAAATACATTGAGGGATTTACCATAACATCCCCAGCATGATCAACACTTAGGTTTGGAATGTAGAAGCATTTCTCTTCCCTAGACGTTATTAAATAAGTACTAAAATGGAATGGTCACTTAAAGTTGCTTATAAAAGGCAGCACTGCTCCAAAATACCCAAAACACCATATAAAATACCATGAAAGAGTTGTTCGCACATTATGATCGGTCAGGTGACGTTTTACGTCACTATTTTGGTCAATTTAAAGAGAAGCAGTTGTGCTTAATGTAATCACTTCATAACATATGTAACACCGGATCCACGGGGTCGTCAATCGCGACTAAACTCGTGGTCGACGGGTTGCTAAGTAACTTCAAATGCCAATCCCCTAACCACGGGTGAGGGTTATTGGACACTACCCAAATACCTTTGAGACCACGTGGTTAGAAAGACCGGGAATTGAATCTCCTCTCGCGATTTCACACATTATTCCAATCGA
This sequence comes from Myxine glutinosa, assembly GCF_964187855.1. Classification (NCBI taxonomy): domain Eukaryota; kingdom Metazoa; phylum Chordata; class Myxini; order Myxiniformes; family Myxinidae; genus Myxine; species Myxine glutinosa. Next base: position 84,311,116 of record NC_136263.1, on the reverse strand, counting down.
GTGCGCCAAGCGGGGTTTTTTTGCGCTGGTGTGAATCACGGTTATGCTGCGTGATTTATGGACCTAATTAAAGAGTCAAATTCGGTTCGGACTATGCTGGGCCAATGGGGAAAAAGAAGTACATGCACAGGTTGAAAGGAAATGAAATGTACACTTTTATTTATTATTCACAGAACAAGGACGAGAGGCAGGCTTATCAATTCTTACCTATCTAAATCCCAACAGGCGCCTTGCACACACACACACGGGGGATGAATCGCACAGGATAAGTCGTACCAAGCAACGTGCAGCCGCGGACTCGGGTTCGCCAGCTTCCGTGCGCAGCTCATGGGCTGTTCAGGATGCGCAGCTTGAAGAAGGTCCGCCAAACAAACCGCTGTGTCAAAGTCAGCATGAACGACGATCCAGGTCGAATGAACGATTTAGCGCAGGCGACGACCCAGCACAGATGAAGCACCGGCATGAGAAACGAAGGTCGAGCGCAGGAAGGATGAACCAGCACAGAGGACAGCCAGCTTGAATGACCACGACGAGAGAGGGCAGCGAGAGAGACCCGAAGTGCGATGGGCACCAGTTTATATCGAGTGGAAAAGCTTTCTAGAATGTTCCACGGCCTCCCATTGGCGAGGCAACATTGATAGTCTGCTGGCAATGTGTCCACGACCTGATTGGTTGTTTGCGTGTCCACGATCTCTCATTGGTTGTTTGCGTGTACACGATCTGTCATTGGTGGTTTGCTGGTGAAGTTTGCCGGTGAAGTGTCCACGACCTGATTGGTTGCTTACGTGTCCACGACTTCTCATTGGTTACCTGCTGGTGACGTAGGCGGTTATTTTAGCCACACCTACCACAGTTGTGGTTGATCACGTGGACTGTGCTTGTAGCCACGCCTACCTGCACATGAACAAACATCTTCCTTCAACTACATGAAGGTTTTAAATCCTGCCTAAACTCAACGCATATCTGCTTTAATTACCTCACAAGGTGAAGGGAGCTAATCTTTACGTTTATAATAAATAACTGACTACTGCAGGCTACATGTTGTCGTGTAATTAACTAGGGGAGGTGTTCTTTATTGCAAAACCACAACAATATACATGTATTTATATAAACAGGAATTAAATTCCTGCATGGGGCTAAGTGTGAAAAACTCTGACTCAACACGGGACTAATTTTATATTCTCCGTAGGTGATTCTGTGAGTCTGTCTGTGAGTCTGTGAGTCTGTCCGGGGGTGTGGCTGTACCTGGTCTGGGAGGGGCTTCAAAAACAAATATCCACCAGTTTGTTGACTCGCATAGCTTTGAAGCCTCTTTTGTTAGGCCCGTGGTGTCTTGCTCTCTCTCACAGTTATATTTCAACTCTAATTCGATATCTCATTTCATTTTTCACAGTCGCTAACATGGTTTTAGACTCGGTTGAAAAAAACAGGAAGAAAATTCGATGAAAGTTACCATTTATAGAACAAAATGAATTTTCAAAGGCCTGTAACATAAAGTTCATTGAGTCTCCCTCACGGCTTTATCTCCACTCGAATTCACCATCTGATTTCATTTTTGTCGATGGTTTTAGACTTGACAATTATTGAGAAAATTCACGAACACAAAGGAAAATATTTTAAAAATCGCGGCACGATGGCACGCGATATCATACAACGCCCAAATAACTCAGACTGGAAAATGTCAAGATATATAAAAAATTCGCTTTTTCTTTTCTGTTTTAAGATATACAGTAATACCCCGGCCTACATCATTAATTGGTTCCATAAGCCATGACGTAACTCGGTTTTTGACGTAAACCGGGCATAATGTCTTTTAAATGCCTTAAAATGAAGACAAACACCGTAAAACTAGAGTAAATAACTGGAGGAGGCTGCGGCTTCACCCTAAATCTTTGCCGCTCCCCGTCGGGAGTCCCTCCGTTGTTTTCTATCGGTCGGGTCTTCTCCTCGAACGGAGTGACCGGCACAGACGTGTCGACCGTGAGCTGGCTTGTGTGCCGAGTGGCTCCGCAGCCCGCTTCACCACGGCGTGCTTTACCCAACGTGTCCGAGCAGTTTCACCGGTGGTCGTGTCGTGTCGTCTGTGACGAACGAACGAGCTCAGGGTTCCGTGAACCCGGCCACCCCGGGGATCGACGCTCGCCTCCGAGTCGTAGGCGTGCCCCGTCTTTCCTCGAGCGGCCGAAGCTGCGTGCTTCTTTATTTTTGGACGATGCGATATACACAGAAACGACGACGTACAGGCAGGCATTTGCAAATCCATGCACATGTGCACATGCACACGTCGATCGGTTCATCGACGCCGGATGCCGGCGAGGTGCCCGACAAGGCACCCCGGCTCGAGGCATGACACGGTCGTTCGTTTCACATGGGCCATGGGCCATGGGCCATGGGGCCTGACCTCGTCACGGACATTGCACACTCTGCACGGTGACATGATGTGACGTCTGCCATGGACGGTCGTCCAAGCCGGCATCGTCATGTTTCGCCGTTGCCACATTACATTGGTTGTTTTACACAGTAAAGGAACCTTTACACAGTAAAGGAATAATCACAAAAATACCAGCGAAAGGCAAAGCAAGCACGCGACCGCAGCACAGGACAAAATGCATATGGCGTCGCCTTTGTTTTGAATGAGAACCAGCAGCTACGCATACGTACAGTATACTGTACATACATTTTTAAAATATTTTTAATGTGCTTTTTATTGTATTTTAAATTGTTTTTTAGCTTCTTTTATTGTTAATTTATGTACTATTTTATTTATTTTAAATATATTTTTAAGGAAAAATTTGATTTTTTTCACGTCCGTAGGAGTGACGTAAAGTCGCACATAATGACGTTCGCTGAACTGAAATTTACTCTAGAAGAGTGGCGTAAAGTCGGATTTGACGTAGGTCGAAATGGTGTAAAACGGGGTATGACTGTATTACTTTTCCGTTTTGGTGACAGTCAATCACAAACAAGTCAACAATGTGGGGAGAGGGGCAGAGCTTCGTTCAAAATTGCTGACAGATATTTCTTCGTTCCAATTTCATTCATCCAAAGGTCATCCCGTTTGAACACTCTATTCATTCCATCGATGTAATTCACATGTGTAAAATAAATAAATAAACAGACGGCAGATTGCCGAGAGATATTTTTTTCAATCAAAATGTATCCCAACAGCCGTTTTGAATGTGTTGACTGTTATGTGGGCACGGGGAAGGAGAGAGGAGAATGAAGGGGGGGAATGAGAGAGGGAGAGGAGAAGGAGAGAGGGGAAGGACAGAGGGGAAGGAGAGAGGAGAAGGAGAGGAGAGAATGTTCCCAGGACTTCGTTATTTATATTTTATATTACTAGTACCCGACTGCAAAGCCGCAATGAGCCGGTGAAGCCAAAGCCTCTTGCCACGATTTTACCCATCACTATGGCATCAGTAGGTTAGGTAGTTGGTAGTAGGTAGGTGTAGTAGGTACCGTACTTAGTTCAAAATGACATTCTGGATGAGATTAAAATTTATAAAAGTTCCTTCTTGATTAATTCGGTGAATTCCGTCTCAACTTCGGATATTTCCGGCCGTGAAAAACTATCCCCTACGGCCGCGAGATTTCTAAAAAATAATTCTTCGTCAATTTTAGAATATTTGACGCCGTTTTCACCCTCCGAAACGCGTAATAAGCTTTTTTGAAATATTTTTTCAAATGCTCGAATCTCATTGGTTCCGGTGTTTGTTGACGATTTTCGTTGAAGATAACAAGGTTGGTCTTAAAGTATTTTAATTACAAATTAGAGATGCATAAGATTGTGAATCAAACAAAGACGATGGAAACAAACTCCTATTGAACTTTTTCGCAATATTTTATGCATACTTCCGCATCCGGAAGATGGCGGCCTCCATTGAGTGAATTGGTTTTTGAAATATTTTTTCAAATGCTCGAATCTCATTGGTTCCGGTGTTTGGTGACGATTTTCGTTGAAGATAACGAGGTTGGTCTTAAAGTATTTTAATTACAAATTAAAGGTGCATAAGATGGTGAATCAAACAAAGATGGGTGAAACAAACTCCTATTGATCTTTTTGCAAATTTGTATGCATACTTCCGCATCCGCAAGATGGCGGCCTCCATTGAGCGATTTGGTGCGTCAAAGCTTCGAAATTCTCAAGGGATCCAGCAAAATCTGGCTTTTCGACATGATACGTACGCGTTCATTCACAACACCGGCTTCGCCGGCTACTAGTACCCGACTGCAAAGCCGCAATGAGCCGGCGAAGCCAAAGCCTCTTGCCACTATTTTACCCATCACTATGGCATCAGTAGGTTAGGTAGTTGGTAGTAGGTAGGTGTAGTAGGTACCGTACCTACTTCAAAATGACACCATTTGCATTCTGGATGAGATTAAAATTTATAAAATTTCCTTCTTGATTAATTCGGTGAATTCCGTCTCAACTTCGGATATTTCCGGCCGTGAAAAACTATCCCCTACGGCCGCGAGATTTCTAAAAAATAATTCTTCGTCAATTTTACAATATTTGACGCCGTTTTCAGCCTCCGAAATCCGGTAAAAAGTTTTTTTGAAATATTTGTTCAAATGCTCGAATCTCATTGGTTCCGGTAATTGGTGACGATTTTCGTTGAAGATAACCAGGGCCCATGTGGGCCCGGGGAACGAGGTTGGTCTTGAAGTATTTTAATTACAAATTAGAGGTGCATAAGATTGTGAATCAAACAAAGACGGGTGAAACAAACTCCTAATGAACTTTTTCGCAATCTTTTTTTGCATACTTCCGCATCCGGAAGATGGCGGCCTCCATTGACTGATTTGGTTTTTGAAATATTTTTTCAAATGCTCGAATCTCATTGGTTCCGGTAATTGGTGACGATTTTCATTGAAGACAACCAGGGCCCGGGGAACGAGGTTGGTCTTAAAGTATTTTAATTACAAATTAGAGGTGCATAAGATTGTGAATAAAAAAAAAGACGGGTGAAACAAACTCCTATTGAACTTTTTTCAATTAGTTAGGCATACTTCCGCATCCGCAAGATGGCGGCCTCCATTGAGCGATTTGGTGCGTCAAAGCTTCGAAATTCTCAAGGGATCCAGCAAAATCTGGCTTTTCAACATAATACGTACGCGTTCATTCACAACACCGGCTTCGCCGGCTATTACTTCGTAAAAGTACAGCGACTGAATACTGAATTTCCGCATCAAACCGAAGTCTAATCATATTTTTCTATGTTCCTGGTGGTGGAAACACAGTGTTTGTTTTAAGCGAGTCAACTCTTTTCCAACCATGGAATGAAACAATACAGTACTTCGAAAATGTAAATAATAATGTAAACTAACTATGGAATACAATATTTATTAATAACATTTGGTTTTAATCTATTTTTACTTTGTAACCAGGTAATGCCTGTTTCATTCAGAGCAATTATAGACCGCCCAAAGAAAACGCATTTCATAGCGACAAGAAATAAAATCGTGAAATCTTTATTTAATTTTTTTTTCGCACGAGTTTCCGTGTGTGTGTGTGTGTGTGTGTGTGTTTGTGTATGTATGTATGTGTGTTTATGTGTCTGTATGTGTGTGTATATGTGTTTGTATGTGTATATATGTGTGCGTGTGTATGTGAATATGTGTGTGTGTGTGTGTGTGTGTGTGTGTGTGTGTGTGTGTGTGTGTGTGTATATGTGGATGTGTGTGGATGTATATATATATATATATATGTCACTGTCACTCTGTCCAGCTTTGCCCACCCCACTTTGCATATACCCCGCCCACTTTGCATATACCCCGCCCACTTTGCATATAAGGGGATGTTGAGATGATTTTATCACTTTTGAGGAAGATTAACGGAGGCGTGTGGCTTTGTCACATGTTGTTAATCGAAACGTTGAGTCATTGTTTGTTCAATTAAAAGTTGGAGATCTTACCATGGAGTCATTTGGATTTACTCCCAACCGCACATCTTTGCTTATAATTATTGGCGAAAGCCATGGGCAGGACATTGCCAAGAGATGCCGTCATTACACCAACCTTGTGGAGCGGACCGAAGTAACGAAGGCACTTCTTCGGTTTAACCATCTCTATTTGGAACAGAACATTCTTCCGAAGCCTCTACGTTTCAGACCTCCCATGCCGGGTTTGAAAGCTAAGCAGATTATGCAGGCAACAGGACGGAGGTTTCTTCGTTTGCGCATTTCAAACTGCCACCATCACCTCGCTAAACGGTATGACCATGTGCAACAGTTGGCTCGTACTATTACGCCAAGACTACCTGGCGAGTTATGGGATCGAGTACAACGGAGAGCTCACACTTTCGCGGAGCACACGAGGACATCGGTGGGGAAACGGCATCAACGAAAGTTCACAGCATTGGTTGATGAAACCACACATTGCATGACTCCCGTCGTTGACGTTAACATTCTTCGGAACCGGTGGGTGGTTAGCCGGTCGAGTACGCAGCTCTCGGAGGCACAAACCAGCTTATTGCAGAAGGGCCTTAATTTTGCCATCACTCCCCGATTTGTTCCGAAAGACACGTGTATCACGGGTAGAATTTGCGATGATGAATCTTGATAACGCCACCAAGAACGAAATAAGATCACGTGTGGCTGCTGTTTTACTTCGCCCTCCGCGATTTTCACGCAACAATTTCAATTTGGACCCGAAAGAACAACAAGCTTTACGAGAGTTACGCAACATGGATGATGTGGTGTTCTTACCAGCGGACAAAGGACGGGCAACGGTGCTCATGGATCGTCTTGTATACACCAACAAAATGCAGGATATGTTGGCAGACCAAAGTACTTATGAACAGTTAACCGCAGATCCAACTAAGAAGGAGGAACGAAGGTTAAACTCAATGTTTGCCAGATTAAAAGCGACTGGAAGACTATCAGCTGCGGCATAAAAACGTCTGTACAGCAGTAAGGGAATGGCTCCCAGGGCCTACGGGCTACCGAAAGTGCACAAAGAGGGATTTCCGCTACGGTTAATCGTTTCCTGTATTAATGGTCCGTAATATGCTCTATCCAAGTTTTTGGCAAACATTTTGAAACATTTGATGGGGACAATAGAGCGAACCGTGCACAATAGCACAGCATTTGCTGAAAGAGTGAAGCAGCTCACCATCGAAGCACACGAGACCATGGTTTCGTTTGATGTTGTGTCTTTATTTACCAACCCTGGCGATTGAGTTGGCAAACCGGCGTTTGATGGAAGATGATCGATGGAAAGAGACTGCGGGAGTTTTAAGCCCGATGGACGTCTGTGACATGCTTTCTACCTGCCTCTCTTCCACCTACTTTGTATTTAATGAGGTATATTACAAGCAGGTTTATGGCACCACTATGGGTTCCCCGGTATCGGCTGTGATTGCCAACATGGTGATGGAGGATTTGGAGGAACGCACCATTCCAGCCCTGTTAGTGCAACCACGTGTTTGGTTCCGGTATGTGGATGACACATTTGTCATCTGTCACTCTGATGAGGTGGGCATCATACATGCGACCATAAATAAAACTTTTTCCTCCATTAATTTCACCATTGAAGAGGAGAAAAATGGAGCCCTTCCCTTCCTGGATACACTCATAGCAAGGGATCCCAAAGGAGCCTTAAAGGTAATGGTGTACAGAAAACCAACACACACTGATCGCTACCTTGATTTCAATTCTTGCCATCCAATGGAACACAAAAGATCGGTGGTGCACACCCTCTCAAAAAGAGCACGTGATTTACCATCTACCTTTGAAGACAAGATGAGTGAGGTGGACCATCTTCAAAATGTGTTAAGGGCAAATGGTTATCCTGACAGGTTGCTACCCAACAGGAAAACGATAAGGGCTTCCCCACACAACAGGCTGAGACCGAGAGAACCAAAGGGTTTGTGTGTTCTGCCTTTTGTACCGGGGGTTTCACAGAGGGTCGGCAGAATTTAGAAATCGGCAGGAGTGAGGGTTAGTTTCACACCGGTTTTCACCCTTCGCCAAGCTCTTATGAGGGTCAAGGACAAGCTTCCGAGGAAGGATAGGTCAGGGGTGGTATACGTAGTGCCCTGTGGTTGTGGAGCTGAGTATGTGGGTGAAACCGGGAGGACCTTAGGTCAACGTATTGCTGAACACCAAAAAGCATTTGAATGTAATTATCCCAGCAGATCTAATCAGATCTAATTATCCCAGCAGATCCCACTTCCGGTCCCTCGAGCGACGGGGCTTGCTTCGATCTCTCCAGGGCATCAAAGTTTGAGTGTTTTCCCGTTCGTTTCTTTGTCAAATTTCCGCTGCGTATTTTGTTGTGTATGTGTTATTGTGTGTTTCTATTTGGTTTTGGTTTTGTAGTTGTTGCAAATTTGTGTGTAATTAGTCGTTTCTTTGTTCGCGCCTCGTGCGCCTCGTGCGGCCTGGTGTCTCGTGCGGCCTCCTCGTCTCGACTTGTGCCCCGCCCACTATATCCCGTTTTTCTTTCACCTCTGCTCCTGCTTTCTCAAATCCACGTTCTCACTTAGAGACTTTTCCGAGATTGTATTTCATGGTTTTGTTTAAATATTTATTTAAATATGTTTAAACCGCAGCCGTGATGCTGACGCCGCCCCCCAGAATTTCCATGTTTTAAACGTTTCCCAGTGTGTACCCTGGATAAGATTAGGTACGCCGTATCCCTGCGTGTCGTAAGAGGCGACTAAGAGGGTTGGCGTCAGGAAGGGCATCCGGCCATAAAAAACATTGCCTCAAAAAGAGAACCATGACAATTACAACTACATGTGGGCAGGGTACAGCCCGAAGTGGAGATCGGTTTCTGAGGTTTGGGACATGGAATGTAGGGACAATGACAGGGAGATCAGCAGAAGTGGTGGAAGTATTGGTCAGAAGAAGAGTGGACATATGTTGTGTGCAAGAGACGAGATGGAAGGGAAGTGGTGTGAGAATGGTGAAGGGTAGGCAGGGACAGAAATACAAGTTTGTGTGGCAAGGGTGCCTGGAGGGCGTGAATGGTGTTGGTGTCCTGTTTTCTGAGGAGTTTGTAGACAGTGTGGTGAGTGTGACTAGAGTGAGTGATAGGTTGATGATGGTGAAAATGATGATTGGAAAGCTCTTGGTGAACGTCATCTCGGGATATGCTCCGCAGGTTGGTCGGAGCGATGAAGAGAAGGACAAGTTCTGGTGTGCGACCGAGAAGATGATGGAAAACATGAAAGATGAGGAAGTTGTTGTGGTAGGAGGAGACCTAAATGGACATGTGGGAAGGAGTATGGATGGTTTTGACGGAGTTCATGGGGGTTACGGATATGGTGTGAGAAATGGAGAAGGTGAAAGGATTTTGGAGTTTGCTGATGGAGCTGATTTGTTGATTTGTAATACTCAGTTCCAGAAAGAGGATAATAAGCTTGTTACATACACGTCAGGTGGGTCGACGACAACCGTTGACTACCTGATGGTGCGTAGGCGAGATAGGGGGCACCTCTGGGACACAAAGGTGATCCCGGGGGAGGAGGCTGTTTCACAGCACCACTTGGTTGTCTGCGACGTAAGGGTGAAAGGTGCGAGGAGAGCTCGGCGGGTGAAGTACCAACCGAGAATGAAGGTGTGGAGGTTGAAAGAGGTGACAGTAAGGGAGGCATTAAAAGAGAGGCTGAGTAGGGTCGAGGATGATGTGGTTGAGCTTGAAAGTGGTTGGATGTCAATGAAAGCTAGTCTGTTGGGAGCCGTTGGTGAGGTATGTGGATGGACAAAAGGACCACCGAGGCACTCGGAAACATGGTGGTGGGATGATGAAGTTGGAAAGAGGATTGACGAGAAGAGGAAGAAGTTCAAAGAGTGGCAGAAGGCGAAGGGTACGGGAGCAGAAACAGCAGAGCATGAAAGTTATAAGGCAGCCAGGAAGGCTGCAAAGAAAGAGGTAGCAAAGGCGCAGGAGGCATGTAGGAAAATGTTCGGAGAACACTTGGATTCGGAAGAGAGTCAGAAAGCAGGATTCAGGATTGCAAAGCAGATAGCGAAAGAGAGGTGTGATGTGATGGGGGTGAGTTGCTTGAAGGATGAAGTGGGACAAATCGTTGTGGACCCAGATGGAATTAAAGGAAGATGGAAAAGATATATGGAAATGCTGTTGAATACAGAGAATGAATGGGATAGCATCATAGAGAGTAACCCAGTTTTAGGACTGGCAGAGAAGATAACTGAGAAGGAAGTTGAGGAAGCGATAAAAGCAATGAAGGGTAGAAAAGCGGGAGGGCTGACAGGAGTTGTGGGAGATATGTTGAAGGCAGCAGGAAGTTGGGGTGTGAAGAGAATGACAGAGATCTGTAATCTGGTGGTGAAATAAGGCCGCATTCCAGTGGATTCGGAACTGAGTACCCTCGTCCCTCTATACAAGGGGAAAGGTGACCCTCTGGAGTGTGGCTCGTACCGAGCGATAAATCTATTGGAGCATGGAATGAAGGTATTGGAAAGGGTGTTGGAGAGGAGGATAAGGAAGAAAGTGAAGATCGACCAAATGCAGTTTGGATTCATGCCAGGAAGAGGAACGACAGACGCGCCTTTCATTGTGAGGCAGTTGCAGGAGAAGTACATGGAGAAGAGGAAGAAGTTGTTTCTTGGGTTTGTTGATCTGGAGAAAGCATTCGATCGGGTTCCACGCAAAGTATTGACATGGGCATTGAGGAAGTTAGGAGTGGAGGAATGGTTGATCAGAGTAGTGATGGCAATGTACAAAAGAGCGCGCACAGCTGTAAGGACGAAGGACGGGAACAATGGTGAGTTTGAGGTGAAGGTGGGAGTGCATCAGAGGTCGGTACTAAGTCCACTACTATTTGTAGCTGTGATGGAGGTGCTGGCTCAGAACGTAAACGAGGGTTTACCGTGGGAGTTGTTGTATGCAGATGATCTGGTGTTGATTGTGGAAAGTATGGATGGACTGAAGGAAAAGATGAACACGTGGAAGGAATGTATGGAGACAAAAGGTCTGAAGGTGAATATCGGAAAGACGAAGGTGATGGCAAGTGGTAAAGCATGTGGTGAGGTGGAAAGAACTGGGAAGTGGCCCTGTGCTGTGTGTAGGAAGGGTGTCGGAGTGAACTCCATTCAGTGTACAATGTGCGCTGAGTGGGTTCATCAAAAATGTAGTGGTCTGAGAGGGTCATTAACCAGTGTGGCAGCTACATTCAAATGTAAGGTGTGCACAGAGGGAGCTGCAGATGGAGGAAATGTTGAGTTGGATCCTGGAGACGGCGTGAAGCTGGAAGGTGTGAAAACATTTTGCTACCCCGGAGACATGCTGAATGGAGAAGGTGGATCAGACTCGGCAACGGTTGCTCGAGTGAGATGTGCATGGAAGAAGTTTCGGGAATTGAGTGGCATGCTGATGATGAGGGGAGTGTCGTTGAAGCTGAAGGGAAAGGTGTATGCTGCATGTGTGAGCAGTGTTATGATTTATGGGAGCGAGACATGGGTAATGAACGTAGAGCAGCAACGAAGGTTGGAAAGGGTGGAAAGGCTGGCGGACTTCCTCTCTAGTCATAGTCAACGTGTGGCCCTGAATGGGTTTGTCTCATCTCCTCTTCCTGTTCAGGCTGGAGTTCCACAAGGCAGTGTTCTGGGCCCGGTGCTTTTTCTGGTCTTCATCAATGATCTCTCTGACTCTCTTGAAAATCCTCTGTATCTCTTTGCTGATGACTCTACTCTCTGTCGCTCCATTCTTCATCCCTCAGATCGGCAGTCTGCTGCCTCCTCACTCTCTGCAGACCTGGACAAAATCACAGACTGGGCAAACAAGTGGAACATGTCTTTCAATCCTGACAAATCTCACACTCTTACGATGTCTCTCCGAAAAGACCGACTGGACAACCCTCCCATCCATTTTCTGAATAATCCTCTCCAAGAAGTTCTGTCACTCAAGCTTTTGGGTCTCACTATCTGCCATGATCTTTCCTGGGAAAACCACATTTCAAATCTGGCCTCCAAAGCCAGTCGCCGACTGGGCATCCTCCGTCGTGCAAAGTCCTTCCTTGGCACACCTGAGCTCCTCACCACATACAAGGCTTTCATCTGCAGCTCAATGGAATACTGCTCTCCCCTCTGGGCTGGTGCTCCTGCCTCACACCTAGCTCGTCTTCACGCTGTTGAAACCAAAGCATTCAGAATCATTGGAATCTCCCACGATGAAGGTAACTCCAAGGGCCTCTCACTCACTCACCGCAGGCAGGTTGGTGGTCTTTCCATCTTCTACCGACTCCTCTCTGGCCTTGCCCCCCCCCCCCAGCTCTCTCTGGGCTCTGTCCCGCAAATATTCCTACAGGTCGCACAAGATCTGCCTGCAACCCTCTTATGGTCAAACTGCCAAAATCAAGACTCTCTGCTCACCTTCACTCCTTCATTCCTCTTTTCTCCCGCCTCTGGAACAAACTCCCTCACTCTCTTCAATCCCACTCCACCCTCCAGGTCTTTAAAACTGCTGTTCACCACCATCTCTTATCTTCCCCCATCCAAAACCTTGAACTTTTCTACCCCCGCTAATTTCACCCCAATTCCACTTTTTTGAAATACCAACTTCTGTCCTGGAAGTCCTTGGTGTCCTTGTGTTTTATACTTCTCCCTCCACCCCCCCCCCCCCCTTCCCACGCCTCCTCCCCCCAAGCCCTCTCCCTTCCACACATCTCCCTGCTCTCAAATGTTGTGTTTGTGTGCTTCCCCTTCTCTCCCCATCTTGTTTTACGCTCCCTCTTTTTGTGTGTTTTGTTTGTCTGGTTGATTTGTTTGTGAAGTAAATGTTAGCTCTTTCACGAGCCTCGATTCAGTATACAAAAAAAAAAAAAAAAAAAAAAAAATGCGAATGGTTCGACGGATGTGCGGAGTATCGTTGAGAGAGAGGAAGACAAATGAATTGCGAAAGATGATGGGAATAGAGCCTGTGATTGATGCTGTGAAGAGGAACAGGTTGAGATGGTTTGGTCATGTGTTGAGGAAGGATGAAAGTGACTGGTTGAAAAGAGTGATGGAAATGAATGTAGAAGGAAGTAGAAGACGGGGAAGACCGAGAAAGACTTGGCAAAAGATGGTGGAAGAAGAAATGCGGGCAAGGGGGTTAACAAGGAGAGATGCAGAAAATAGGGCAAAATGGAGAAGATTGTCATGGGGACCGCAAGGCTAACCCCCGCTCTAGCAGGGAAAATGGCCTTTAAAATGCATGTTGTTGTTGTTGTATCCCAGCAGATCTGCTATTGTCAAACACGGCCTTAAGGAAGGCCACACACCTTTATGGGATAGGGTTAATATTTTGGGTTCCACACCCAACAGAAACAGAAGACGTGTTTTGGAGGCTTGGCACACAGAAGAAACTGTTACCTCGATCACACAAGAGGTAGTTGACTTACCGGTAGCGTTTGACCCACTCTTGTGTAAACGAAGCAGGCATTCCGTACTTTGAACAACGAGTCCACATAATATGTCACTCAAGGTTTTTATTCGGACAATTTGCCCCCTCCCCCTCCCCCCCTCCCCCCTCCCTCCAAACCACCCATCTCCCAACCCCCCCCCTCCCCTTCCACCCCCCCTCTGGTCTCCCCCCCCCATTTTATCCCCCCCTATAACCCACCCCCTTCCAGCATTCCCCTTTTCCGCATAGGGCCACATGTGATGATCTTGATATGATGGCAATTTTATTTTATCTTAAAAATTTTTGCTTCAATACATTTACAGTTTTAATTTAATTTACAATTTAATTGTTTACAAGTTTAACTTTTAATTAAATGTAATGATCCTGATTTTCAAAACACTTGAGTTATAATCCAGCATTGCTTACAGGATTATTTTGAACCGTTAATATGCGGTTGATTTTGGAATTTGGTCAGTAACGTCTCCGTTCACGAGAGCGGTGTGATAGGGTTTCATTGGCTGTCCAGCTTTGCCCACCCCACTTTGCATATACCCTGCCCACTTTGCATATAAGCGGATGTTTTAGATGATTTTACACTCTTGAGGAAGATTAACGGAGGCGTGTGGCTTTGTCACATGTTGTTAATCGAAACGTTGAGTCATTGTTTGTTCAATTAAAGGTTGGAGATCTTACCATGGAGTCATTTGGATTTACTCCCAACCGCAAATCTTTGCTTATATATATATATATATATATATATATATATATATATATATATATATATATATATATATATATATATATATATAGTTGCGGTTTTAGAACCCACGCTTGTATATAAACTCTTGTAAATATGTCATCATTAAAAGGTTAAAGGTAGCACCCCTAGTTAGTCCGCAAGCAACACGTGGGCCACCATAGGACTTCAGTTATTTCATTAGTATGTGTTTTAGATAAGGCCATGTTTCCAATATTTGAATCTGCGTTGTGTCAATTAAATAAGAGTAGGCCCATTCTGTCCATTTTTGCCAACCTCTCTCTCCAAGCGATGCCATTACGTGCCTCTGCCAGCAGCGTTCGCTGCCTTAGCGCTCGCTCAAGCGCCGCCATAAGCCATGCGGTTAGGCCCGAGAAAGGAGGTGGAGCGCCAAGAAGAAGGTGTGGCCACGTCATCCAGTCATCAAAGATCGTGGCCGGTAAGCCCTCACCAGCCAACCAGGGCTGAAAGAACATCACCAACGGGCGTGGCTTTTTGGCACGCGGAGCAATCTTTGCTCGCATTATATATGCGCGAACGCAAAGTCCTTTCACAAGACTTATTCAGCGGCGCTCATGAGAAAGGACTTACGCGGAGTTGGAGGCGCGCGCATTACCAACAGGATTCGGACCCGGACTTACTGCGGGAGAGAGCTCACCTTTACCACGGGACTTGCGTGCACACGGCATTGAGCACAGAACTAATTGGGAGAGCGCACCTTATCAAAGGAGGACTTGAGAGAGAGAGTTTAGCACAAGTGTGCACGAATTACGTACGCAGCGTCCCAGCCTCCCCCATTATATAAACTGTCCGCCCGCGTCCAACTATGTGCGGAGCTGTCTGCTGGGTTTCGCCCGCTGGACTGGAGCCGACTGGAGCCTGGACCCCATCACCGGACCCTCTACCTGACCATCCACCAGCTACAATCCCCGTGTGAGTGTGTATGTTTGTCTGTGGTATTAAGAGTAAGACTGTTTTTAAGGCTGCCCTGTGTTCTGCTTCTTCCTCTTCCTTTCCTGTACATTCTTTTGCTTCCTCTTCTTCTTTCTGTACATTTGTAATAAACCTATCTTTGTTCTTCCTACCTTCTGGTTTCCTCTCCATCCGATCGCATTCATCCTTTCTATCATTGGGTAAACGTGGCACGATTCGGACCGCTCAGAATCGGGTCTAGTCACATTGTTAACGGCTCGGATCGCGGATTGCTATCCGCTCGGCATTTTCCATCTTATCCGTGGTTCGAGCGGGAGTTATTTCCCTGCTTTACGGTCGGGTTAGTAATTAGGTATTTGGGACGAAATTGACCAATCACCCTACCTAATACCGACCGGAAGGAGCGTATAACCCCCAGGACTCTGGTCGGGAAGATAACAAGACAAGGGGATGAACCCCCCCCCCCCCCCCCCTTTGATAAGGGGAGCGCCGACGTCCAAGATTCGTAACAATATACATATATATATATATATATATATATATATATATATATATATATATACATATATATATATACATATATATATATACATATATATATATATATATATATATATATATATATATATATATATATATATATATATATATATATATATATATATACATATATATACACAAAGAATTAAGTTAAGCACCCCCCCCCCCCCCGTTTTTTTACAACCTCGCACATTACAAGTTTGTTGTCGTCAAAACAGTGTAATATACCCATGATATTGCTATATTTTCTGGAGAAGTGATATTATGGTCACATAAAAACATAACAATCATGCCGTTTTCAATATTTTATTCTGCATAATTTAAGGTGAAATTTTTTGGGAATTTTAGGCATATTTTCACCTCAATTTGAGTATGGAGCTATAGGTCCATCACGGACAGTGTGGATGACGTTTATGTTTTCTAACGTACAGTCATTGTTCTGAGAAGACCTCTAGCGATCTTTGCGTCGATAACGTCAATAACGTCAATAACGTGTAATGTCAATAACGTGTAAGTGACGTCAATAACGT
The DNA here is from genome assembly GCF_964187855.1 of Myxine glutinosa. Taxonomy (NCBI): domain Eukaryota; kingdom Metazoa; phylum Chordata; class Myxini; order Myxiniformes; family Myxinidae; genus Myxine; species Myxine glutinosa. The sequence goes on along the minus strand of NC_136263.1, from coordinate 84,295,003 downwards.
CAATAACGTCAATAACTAATGTCATACCAATCATTATTTGATCTCACATACCTTAGAATATATGCCAATGTATACATATACACAAAGAATATATATTAGGGGGTGCTTACCTTAATTCGTTGTGTAGGGGTGCTTAACTTAATTCTTTGTGTATATATTGTTGTGGATATGAGGATTGTGTTTTTTTTATTGTGTTTTTTATTGTTAGTGCTTTATTCTGGACCCTCCTTACTCCAGTTATGTATAAAGGTCAAAGGGCGTCCCATAATTAGGTCATAAACAATCACGTCAGCCAATCATAGATTTCCCCCTTTGTTGATAGTTATATCTTTTATTATGTGTATTAGGGTAAGGCCTTGTCTTCCATTAAGATGACACTCCATTGCACCAAGTGAAACAAGATAGATCCCCTTTCATTCCCATTCCCAAAATCTCCATTTCCAGCTACATCCCCTCCAAGTCTCCATTGCCAACCGCACTGGGCAGTTTGCCAGGTTTGTTACAGTGGTGGGTTGCTGATTTCGCCCCAAAGCCGCCATTAAGCATGTGCTCAGCTCGGGGAAGAAGGGCGTGCCCGCCCATCGTCATCAAGGGCGGAGCCAGAGGGCCGTGCCGACCAATCAGGGCCGAGGCGAGCTGACCGATGGGCGTGTCCTGAAGGCCGGCGGCTTGATCGCCCGAGGCGCTATAAAAGCGCGCGCACAAGAAGCAAGGAGTGGTGTGGAGTTGTTGAGTTGTTGCGTTGTTGAGTTGAGTTGTTGAGTTGAGTTGTTGAGTGGAGCTGTTGAGTTGAGCTGTTGAGTTAAGTGGTTGGACCAGATGAGCTTTGACAAGACGAGAGAGACGAGTCCTGAAAAGAGCACGTGACGTCCACACAGCCGCAGCAGCAGCAGCAGCCACAGCAGCAACAACAGCCGCTTGGGGCCTGGACGGAAGTTTTGAGCAGGGCCGCGAAGGAACGGCGGCTGCGAAACGTGCCGATCGTGCTGCAGGACCCGTTGGACCTTCCTCTCCCTCCAGCCATCCACCTCCTGCCTTTCCATCCTTTTGTGTACGTGAGTTTGTTCTGTGTGTCTTGTCCCTGGGTATTAATTAAGTTTGTATAAGCTAGCGTTGCACTGTGTCTCTGAATTCTTCTGTAAATTATTTTCTTATCTTTCCTTCTTCCTTGGTTACTTTTGGTTGTAAATAGTAAATAAATTATATTCGTATTCCTTACCCTTTGGCTTTCTTCTTCTTCACATCCTTCGCTTTAGTCTTTTCCCCATTGAATATCTGTGGCGCGATCCGGCCAACGTTCAGGAATCGGGTTAGTCGGGGTAACTGTTCGGCCGCGGTGCCATCCGCTCGGCAAACCAACATCTTATCCGCGGTCCGTAACAATTGGTGTCAGGAGTGGGATTCGAACCTGGGACTAAATTTATTTAGCCCAAATTTTGGGGACACCAATTGTACTATTGGCGGTAACAATTGGTGTCGGGAGCGGGGTCGGACCCGAAGCGCGCTTAACGCGCTCAAAATTACAAGCTGCCGAAATTTGTTTTGTTTTAAAAAACCCGAATTTTGAAATTGCGCCATGGATAGTCAAGGCGATCGGATGCAGGTGGGTGAGCTAGAAAAGGGGTTGGGGGTAACTCAGGACCGGAGGGAAAAAATGGTGGAGGAGAACAATGAGGAGGTGGTTGAGGAGGTTTCAGGCGCGCAAAATGGCGTTCTCGCACACGAGGTTACGGGTGCGCAAAATGGCGCCTTTGCGCACGCGGTTACAGCGGCACCAAATTTAGCGGCGACCGTGACCGTAGCAGCACCGGTGGATTTGAACCTTTTTATGGAACAAATAAAGGCCTTTATGGTTAAGTCGGGTGAAGAAATGGAAGACAGAAGTAGGGCTGATAGTGAGAAAATGGAAAGCAGAATGATGGGGGCAATGAGGGACGAAGCAAGGGGTACCAGTGAACAGTTGGGAAATAAATTTGAGGGTCTCGAAAGCAAATTGGAGGGACTCGGAAGCAAATTGAAGGGACTCGGAAGCAAATTTGAGGGATTCGGAAGCAGATTAGGGGACAAACTGGGGGGCATGGTTGGCCAAGCCAAAGAAATTAATGAGGGGTTGGAGAGGGACAGAGACGAGGTTGAGCGAGCAGGTCCCAGGGGTGCACGAGGAGGTAACGCGGGTCGAGAAGCGCTGGTTGAGCGAGGCGGAGGAAAGCGCGGGTACAATGATGGGGAAAGAGATCGCGACCCGGGGTATGGAGCAGCCGGCGACCGCTGAGGTAGAAGAGGGTGTTTTATTAAAGCCAGCGGTCGTCGAGGGGAATAAAGAAAAAGCAGTAGTGGGTATAATTAAAATTGAAGAGACGACGGAGGTAGCCCAGGAATCGGAGGAAGGAATGGAAACTCTACAAAGTCCGTGCTCACATCACGATGCTGTGCTCATTAATCCTTATAAAGATTTGCAGGTGTTGGTGCAGGGAGGAAGAAGAACCCCGAAGGTGAGACGGGCTGCATGTGGTGCCGGGAGATTTTGTAAAAGGCGGTTTGACGACAAGAGAATTGTCGCGGGATTGGGGTCAATATGGCACCCGGGCGTTGGTGAAGGGTCCCGTGTGAGTGGAATGGCACGCATGTGGAAAAAAAGTGTGCGTCGGCGAGTGGGTGTGTTATAAAGTGTGGGAGTGAAACCGAGTGCGAGCGAGAATGCACGTCGGGGTGTACGGTGTGTGACACAGGGAGTGAGAGCGATACGGAGTGTACGTGCGAGGGTGAGTGTGACACGGAGAGTAAGGTGGTGGTGGAACGTGTGCGAGGAAGCACACCTGAGTTGGTCGTGGCACGGGTGTGGGAGAGCCCATCTGAGCGCGTTAGTGGGTGGATGCAAGGGTGCAAGCCCATGGTGAGTGGTACGGAGTACGTACCGAGGGAGAGTGCGCAAGACGGTGCGCGAGGTGTGTTAGGGGAGTGTGCGAGCGGCAAGTGTGCGCGAGAGGTGTGGTGTGTAACAGGGAGTGCGTTGGTGGAATGTACGGACGGCGTTGGAACGCCGGGTTTTGTGAGTGTCAAAAGGGTCGCGTGTGCGTGTGGGCATGCGAGTAAAGCATCGACGTTGAACGGGGTAGCGTTTAGGGCGACGGATAGCCGATGCGAGCACTCGGGACGCGGTGCGCTTTGTTGGATGCCAGGCCCGGCGCGGATCGATACTGCGTCGCTTCTCTTCGAAGCGTCGTTGCCGATTCGGGCTTGGCCCCGCCCCGCACGGTCGAGTCCGGGACTTGTCGGGCGAGGCGACCGGTCTGGTTCAAGGGCGAGAGGGAGGAAGCGGTACGGTGCCCCCTCGCGGGGACGGGGTTCCGAACGAGCGAGCCTCGGTCATCGGGCCCGGGACCGCAAGGTACCGCGCCGAGATGGTGCGTGGAATCTCGGCCCGACCAAACCACCTCCCTTGAACCGAAAGCCGAACGGATTCAACCTGCAGGCGACCAAACCACTCGCGTTCATTGCTCGGCTTTGCGAAGCCGAGTTTTAATGATGTGACGACGCACCGAGGCTCAGATAAAGCAGACTGTGATGATGATGATACTGATAGTGTTTTTGATCCAAAATTTAGAAAAGTGAATAGAATTGGCAGTAATTGGAAAATTTTTGGTTGGTTGCAATTGGATGAGTCAAATTGGTAGTGGGAGATACCCGATGTGGTGGGATGGCAACTCTGCCATCTCTCACAGAGGGGGCAAAGGAGCACTAGATTTATGGGGTTTGGCAGTGAAAACTAGCCCGGGAGGGTTAGGATATAATGATAGGGACCTAGAAGATGACCTTAGGTAACGTTAAGATTAGTTAGTGACAATGATACCTGTAGTGGGGACGCAGGTAGATTAGTGTGGATGATAATGACGTGGTATGTGCTTAGTTTAAAGGGAAGACGGGGAGCACTAAGTTAGCAGGGCAACAGGTAGTTCAGATGATGCCGTGTGAGTGTTGGAGGTGTATTCAGAAGTGTATTGTGAAAAGTGTGTGAGGAACAGGTGTGATTGCACAGGTGTGCAACTGGACAGGTGTATGGAGCAGTGTTTGAGTGAGTGATGGTGATGAGTATTGTGCTGACCAAATGGTCCAGGGAGGAAGGAGGGTGCAGGTGGCACCAGGTAAGATTGCACAGGTGTGCAACTACAGGTGAATGGAGAATGGTTGTATGGAATAAATGGTATGGAATATATGGAGTATTGGAATGGATGGTCGTGGAGTGAGTATGGTGGAAATTGTGGAGTGGAGTGGATGGTGCGAAGGTGTGAATGGGGGAAGAGTGGACCCCCATCACGAATACCCGGGGCGGGTAGTGTAAGTGTTAGGTAGAGGGTACAGGTAAATTGTGGTTCGATATTGGCATCTGTGGTGCGGGTGAAAGAATGGTATTTGGATGGGTGCATTAGTGTTGTGGAAATGACTGGGCGTGTAGCCTGTTAGTGTGTGTAGTTGGTTTGGGCACTCCACCACTGTGAGGATGTTGGCCAGGTGAGGCCGCAGGTGGGCTCTGGGAGCCGGTAGAGTTGTTGTGGATGGGGCCCGAGGATCCGCAGGACGGACCCGGGTAGCCCAGTGCCAGAGGGCACCGAGGGGTGACAGAGCCAGGAGGGGCCTTCCCCAGTTAGATAGGTTAGGTAAGGAGCAGGTAAGCTCGGAGGCAACTACAGTGGTGGAGGTGTGCAGGTGGGTAGATCTGCTGGGAGAGCTGCACGACCCAGCCCAGAAATTGTGCAAGCGCACAGGGAGATGAATCGGGGAGTGAGACCCCAAATTGAGAAGCACCACAGTTTGGTCAATGGGAATTGGTTTTTAAAACCACATAGAGTAAGATTGCCAATGGTTTGGCAGGGAAAGACCCCGGGTAGTGTAAAGTGTGTTAAAGTCATTTAGAGGATAGTTAGGATTGAAGTCTCCTTGCACCATCTGCATCCACTCACCTGGGATGACGTACCTCCACACCATGCCAGGTTGTTTTATTATTTTTGATGCAAATGTTTGGAATATGAGACGCATCATGACGTGGGTGTGACATTGTGCTTGATGTTCCATCTCTCCCTCCTTATGAGGATTGATGATGAATTGGTGATGGCAAATTTTGGTTAGAGGGATTGTGGAGACGAATTTGGTATGGGGGAAATATGGGGAAGACGTGACATTAGCGACGAATTTGTAAATGTGTAGATTTTTGTAAATATGGGGTAAGGGCAAGGGTAGAGTAGGCGACAGGGGGTGTGACGTACGGTAGGGACGAGCTTTCTCACTTCGCTCTCCGTACGCACTTTGCCTTCCATAGCCTTGATTGATGTGTACCCTTGTGACCTTACCCCTCGCTCATCTGTCTTTCCCCCCTTTGTCTCCCACATGAGGACCTGTGCGCCACTGGGCACCAAGGGGAGCGTGCGTGATTCCGCCATTGTGCGCCCGGAACTCCCAGAACCAGCTGTCTGCATCGATGCACCACATTATGGACCACATGTCTGTGGCCGAGCACCACTTATGGACCCCATGGGTTGGGGCATGGCCCCCTGCTGGAACCGGCCATGAAGGCCCGAAATCCTGCTGGCAGACCTTGGCCACAGGGCACCGATGCCCCACAGGTGAACCACATTAGTCGGCCCCCTGTGGGCCATAAATAAAATAAAAATGGACACGTTGGGTGCATTTCATTTTATGTTCAAATAGGCCGCCAGTAAGAAAATGAAAGAAAATGACAACATCTGGAAGAAAGCAAATAGCCAGCAGAGGGAGCCGAAGAGCAAGAGACCACCAGCAGGGTTAGGGGTTTGTTTGTTGTTTTTATTCATTGAACAATGATGACTGTGCACCGATTGGTGCTTGAGGGTGTTTTGGTGCGTTTATGGGTGCTTTCATGGTGCATTGATGCAGAGCAGACTGTCTCTCCCCCCCAAAAGAACAATCACAGGTCCTGGGTTAGTTTTGTAAATAAAAGCAGAGCCATTGTAAATAATGCTCCCCACCGTCAGTGTATAGTTTGAAGACCATTCCGCAATTTGGTTAGCTGTGGGCGTGAGTCTGTTAGGCAGGGTGCAATGGAGCAGCGGGACATATTTATTTATGTTTTAAAACTGTCGCACTCAGGGTCAGGTTAAAAGTAGAGGGAACTACACCTACGTGTCACACTAAGTTAAAGTTATAGGCCCGGGTCGTGCCTAAGAGGAGGAGGGTGCAGTGTTGTGGATATGAGGATTGTGTTTTTTTTATTGTGTTTTTTATTATTAGTGCTTTATTCTGGACCCTCCTTACTCCAGTTATGTATAAAGGTCAAAGGGCGTCCCATAATTAGGTCACAAACAATCACGTCAGCCAATCATAGATTTCCCCCTTTGTTGATAGTTATATCTTTTATTATGTGTATTAGGGTAAGGCCTTGTCTTCCATTAAGATGACACTCCATTGCACCAAGTGAAACAAGATAGATCCCCTTTCATTCCCATTCCCAAAATCTCCATTTCCAGCTACATCCCCTCCAAGTCTCCATTGCCAACCGCACTGGGCAGTTAGGTTTGTTACAGCGGTGGGTTGCTGATTTCGCCCCAAAGCCGCCATTAAGCATGTGCTCAGCTTGGGGAAGAAGGGCGTGCCCGCCCATCGTCATCAAGGGCAGAGCCAGAGGGCCGTGCCGACCAATCAGGGCCGAGGCGGGCTGACCGATGGGCGTGTCCTGAAGGCCGGCGGCTTGATCGCCTGAGGCGCTATAAAAGCGCGCGCGCAAGAAGCAAGGAGTGGTGTGGAGTTGTTGAGTTGTTGTGTTGTTGAGTTGAGTTGTTGAGTTGAGTTGTTGAGTGGAGTTGTTGAGTTAAGTGGTTGGACCAGATGAGCTTTGACAAGACGAGAGAGACGAGTCCTGAAAAGAGCACGCGACGTCCACACAGCCGCAGCAGCAGCAGCAGCCACAGCAGCAACAACAGCCGCTTGGGGCCTGGACGGCAGTTTTGAGCAGGGCTGCGAAGGAACAGCGGCTGCGAAACGCGCCGATCATGCTGCAGGACCCGTTGGACCTTCCTCTCCCTCCAGCCATCCACCTCCTGCCTTTCCATCCTTTTGTGTACGTGAGTTTGTTCTGTGTGTCTTGTCCCTGGGTATTAATTAAGTTTGTATAAGCTAGCGTTGCACTGTGTCTCTGAATTCTTCTGTAAATTATTTTCTTATCTTTCCTTCTTCCTTGGTTACTTTTGGTTGTAAATAGTAAATAAATTATATTCGTATTCCTTACCCTTTTTTTTCTTCTTCTTCACTTCCTTCGCTTTAGTCTTTTCCCCATTGAATATCTGTGGCGCGATCCGGCCAACGTTCAGGAATCGGGTTAGTCGGGGTAACTGTTCGGCCGCGATGCCATCCGCTCGGCAAACCAACATCTTATCCGCGGTCCGTAACAATATATATATATATATATATATATATATATATATATATATATATATATATATATATATATATATATATATATATATCTATATATATATATATATATATATATATATATATATATATATATATATATATATATATATATATACATACAGTAATCCCTTGCTATATCGCGCTTCACTTTTCGCGGCTTCGGTACATCGCGGGTTTTTCTCGCTAGTATATGTAAAATTATATGTCGGATTTTTCATTATATCGCGGGATTCTGCGGCCTATAGGTATTTTAATTTTTTTAGATTTTAATTATTTTTGCGGTAAAATAAGCATTTTCTAGCCTAAAAAATTAATAATAATATAAATAAAAATATAACACATTAATTAATACCTATATTAAAAGAATATTACAGTAAATCGAAATAAAATACGCATTATAAATGAGTAGACAAAGAATCGCGCATTTTAAAAGTCCCGTATTCTGGGGGTAATTAACTTGTCCATGATTCTGGGGGTAATTAACCCATCCGTAAGGAGGGTTCTTGGACAGTTCTTCGCTACTTTAAGTAATTTGCAAGGTTGATGCCAAACTGTGTCCTGCAGTTTAATGATCAATATGGTTTTAAGAGTCATCATACTTTGGGTAACCTCTAATTTACAATAACTTATGTTTACAACTTAGAGACACATGATCATGATGACGATTTCGATGATGTTGTCTAAAGCTGCAATTAAATTAAGTCGCTGAGTAACATGAATGACCGAGGTTGTGGAGGATGGGATTTTTCGGTCATTACCTTTTGATACAGATGAGATATCTGCTTCATCACTGCATCAGATCAGGAATAACCACCCTCCTCACCTCCTCTCCACCCCCCACTGCTTCCTACAAATTAACCATCAGGAAGCTGCTGCATATGCAAGAGGAAGCTAATGCATTTCTTATTAATTTTCAAAATTAATCATCATCTCTATTTTGAATAGCTCATGAAGACTTCTTTATGCTTAGGCCTCAGGTTTGATTAAAGGCACTTTTGTCAATTATTGCCTTTTGCTTTCAAAAACACAATTTGCATCAATGTAAATACTTTGTTGTACTGTACTTGTGTAGTTCCATGATCATATGTGTATGTTTGTTTGTTAATTAATTGCAATTATAAAAGAACTTGCATCAATGTACTGTACAGCTATATATACACGTACAAATATTTTTCTAATACGTAAGGACTAAGGATGGGTCTCAAAAGTGTGTTTAAGAGTGTAGAAAGGGTTCATAAGAGCGTGGGAAAGGTTTATAAGAGTATGGGGAGGGTTTTTAAAGGCTTAAAATATATAAAAATAATAAAATTAATATATGGTTTCTACTTCGCGGATTTTCACCTATCGCGGGGGGTTCTGGAACGTAACCCCCGCGATAAACGAGGGATGACTGTATATATATATATATATATATATATATATATATATATATATATATATATATATATATATATATATATATATATATATATATATATATATATATATATATATATATATATATACTGTATATATATATATGTATATATATATATATATATATATATATATATATATATATATATATATATATATATATATATATATATATATATATATATATACTGTCTGTATATATATATATATATATATATATATATATATATATATATATATATATATATATATATATATATATATATATATATATATACTGTATATATATATATATATATATATATATATATATATATATATATTTATATATATATATATATATATATATATATATATATATATATATACTGTATATATATATATAAAGCAAGCGATTATATATATAATATATAAAGCGGTATATATATAAGCGATAAAGCGATATATAAAGCGATATATATATATATATAAAGCAAGCAGTTATAGATGCCTATGAGTCTGGGAAGTGATTTAAAAAGATCTCCAAACAATTTGAAATCCATCATTCGACTGTCCGGAAGATCATGTACAAGTGGAGAAGATGCCAAACAACTGCCAACTTGCCGCCCCAGCAAGTTCAGTCTGAGAGCAGACCGCAAGATGCTGAAAGAAGTCTCTAAGAACCCCAGAATGTCATCATGGAACCTACAGGTAGCTCTTGCCACTGTTGATGTCAAAGTGCACGAGCCTACCATTAGAAAGAGGCTGCACAAATTTTATCTACATGGGAGGTGTGCCAGGAGGAAACATTTGCTGTCCAGAAAGAACATCAGGGTATGACTAAAGTTTGCCAATGAACACCTCGGCAAAGACCAGCACTTCTGGAACAATGTGCTCTGGACAGATGAGTCAAAGGTAGAGCTATTTGGCCACAGTACCAGAAGACATGTTTGGCGAAAACCAAAGACAAAATTTGACCACAAGAACCTGATACCAACTGCAAAGCATGGTGGTGGAAATATTGTGGTTTGGGGCAGCTTTGCTGCATCAGGGCCTGGGCAACTCACCATCATAGAATCCACCATGAATTCGTCATTGTACCAGAGGGTGCTTGAGGATAATGTGAGGCCATCTGTTGGAAAGTTGAAGCTCAACCGAAGGTGGACCTTGCAACATGACAATGACCCTAAACATACCAGTAAATCCACCAAGGAATGGCTGAAAACAAAGAAATGGAGGGTTCTGGAATGGCCAAGTCAAAGCCCGGATCTAAATCCCATCGAGATGTTGTGGGGGAATTTGAAACGACCTGTGCATGCAAGAAACCCCTCAAACATCGCACAGCTGAAATAAATCTGCATGGAGGAGTGGGCAAAAAATTCTCCCAGTCGATGTCAGAGACTGGTAGACAGTTATATGAAATGCCTACTTGAGGTTGTTTCTGCCAAAGGGGGCAATACCACCTATTCGAGCCAAGGGTGTACTTACTTTTTCCACATGCGAAATTTGCATTTATGTTTATTTAAATTATACAATGGACTACAAAATGTAAATGTTTCATGATATTTGTTATATTACATCACCTTTATCTACCAATATTGTTGAAATGAAGATCAAATAGCTGTATATTGAAATATGTTGAAAAAGTCAAAACTTTACATGGGGTGTACTTACTTTTTCACGTGACTGTATATACGTAGTATATATATATATATATATATATATATATATATATATATATATATATATATATATATATATATATATATATATATATATATATATATATATATGTATGTATATATAGTTGTATATATATACATATACGTAGTGTGTTCAAAAAGTATCCGACCTTTATTTTTCGTGCGCAAAAAAAAAAGAAGCTAGGGAGGCGTTGATTGGTGCACGTATGTAGGCGATCCTAATGCGCACGCGTGAATTTTTTCCCACCTGCAGAAGCTGTCATTCTACGGCAGACCGCCGATGAGTGAGGACATGTAGGTGAGCACCGTCGGATTTTCGTTTTTGACAAAATGACGGAAAAACTTGAACAACGCTACTGCATCAAATTTTGTGTTTTTTGGCCTCGGGGATGTTGGATGCTTCCATTGTGATGGCTGCAACTTGGTTTCTGGGTCGTACCCATAAACCCAGGACTCATCGCCAGTGATCACTGTGTTGAGGAAGCTGGGATCGCTGTTCACAGTCTCCAGCATGTCCTGTGCGATCTCCAAACGGAGTTGCTTCTGCTCAACCGTTAGCAGCTTTGGTATGAACTTCGCTGAGATTCTCCTGAAGCCCAAATCCTCCTTCATAATGGAATGAACGGTGTTGAATCTTGCGGATCGTTTCCACTTGGGAATCGCCAAGCTTTACACAAAATTTGATGCAGTAGCGTTGTTCAAGTTGTTCCGTCATTTTGTCAAAATCGAAAATCCGACGGCGCTCACTTACATGTCCTCACTCATCGGCGGTCTGCCGTCGAATGACAGCTTCTGCAGGTGGGAAAAAATTCACGCGTGCGCATTAGGATCGCCTACATACGTGCACCAATCCACGCCTCCCTAGCTTCTTCTTTTTTACGCACGAAAAATAACGGTCGGATACTTTTTGAACACAGTAGTATATACATATATATATATATATATCCAAATATATGTTCAGTTCTCCAGCTTTCAATGAGCGCAAGTAATGACGTCACTGCCATGTACATACGCTCTGCCTGTGAAGCTCTCAGGAGAACCCTCTGACAGAGAAGAATTTTGATCTTAGTTCAGATACTGTCATAAATGTATGTAAAACTCACAATTACCGACCTGGTTTCACCCTTTTTGGGGCTCATCAGGGCAACGCAGTGAGTCCTGCATACACTTATGACTCTGAAAACCTTTCGGTTATATACCAGTCACATGATATTTGGATTGGTTTGCTCCCGGCTGCATCCAGGGGATTCCATATAATGAGTGGATACCAGAGATAATGTGCCATGTGGCAGATGGTACGTATCGCTCCCATTAAGGTACAGCATAGCTGGATGGGATACCTTAATGGCGGTTCACCACTGATGGTATGAAATCGCATAGTGACTGATATATATATATATATATATATATATATATATATATATATATATATATATATATATATATATATATATATATATATATATACATATATATATATATATACATATATATATATATATACATATATATATATATATATATATATATATATATACATATACATACATTTACATGTACATGTATTTAGGAGAAACCCGCTCAGACTTCAGGGTAACCCGCGTACTTGATGTAATGCCCAATAAACACCAGTGATTAAAACGCATAGCCTCAGCGAGGCTGCCTCACACATTAAAGAACCGGGGTTTGGTTTTACAAATGAAACCATTGATCTCCCAGGGCAATATAATCTACTCATCTACAAGGCATCTACAAGGCGTTGGTGTAAGGGTAAGGAGACAGGTAGGTCAAATAACCGAATTGGCACACACACAACACCACAAGGCATCACAACGCAACCTCAGCACACCACTCCACGTTCTGCAAACATGCCATCATGCACCGATGCACACTCACTCACACCATTTACCAGTACATGTACAACACATGCCATGCCCACAGTGCATCAGACCACACCCCCACATCCCACCAAATTGCAATTTAGAGGGATGATATCGAACAATCCAGACGCACTTGGGGGAGGGTATTAACAGATAACTGATTATACGCATAAGTATAATACTAAATCCTGTCAATTTAAAAACAAGAATCAGCAGGAATCCAATGATTACTTACTGAAAAATGACTACTGAATTTTTTTAAATTATTACTGAAAAAGACGCATCTGAAAGATCATATGGATTTTGTGAAAAAGCATCTTAATGATACTGCAGACAGGTGGAGAAACGTTTTGTGATCGAACAAGAAAAAAAATTGAATTTTTTGGTCGAAATGAAAGTGTTACATCTGGCACAAGCTTAACACTGCACTGCACCCAGTCAACAACTTCCCTACTGTCAAGCATGATGGTGGCAGCATCATGTTATGGGGCTGCTTTTCATCAGCAGGGACTGACAAGCTTATCAGAATAGAAGGAACAATGGATGGTGTAAAGTACACAAGAATCCTTAATGGAAACCTGATTGAGTCATCCATGCACAGGGGCATCGACTGGGGGGAGGGGGTGGAGGGGGGGGGGGAAGTACTCTGCCTCGGGGCCTAGGTCCGTTGAGGGGCCCGGGCTTGTCCTGTAATTTTTTTTAAACAGTAAAGTGAAACCCTTCTTTGGCTCATCCTCATTTCCTCATCGTTACATTTAAACCCAGAAGCTGATTTTGCCTTCCTTGCCGGCTTTCTTGCTGGAAACAGAACAACATTTACCGCTGTTAATGGTACAGCTTCAAACTTTACAGAAAATTGTTATTAACCAGAAATGTGCGTCACAAAGAAATGGGTTTGTATCCTCTTTGTCCAAAAAAAATATTAACCATCTTCTCACGTATGTTTTGCCAATCTTATGGAGAAATAGTGTTCAACAGTCAATGGTGTGAATTGACTCCATTTGTCCAAAGGTCCCAATATCTCCTTTATTTTCGATCATACAGCCAATTAAGTGACTATTTGTTTTTAAAAAGTTTTTGTTTTTCATTAAAGAAAATTCCTTAAAAAGTTATAAAAGAGAGAAAGGGTGGGGGCCCCAAGGTTGTTTGCCTCGGGGGGCCCGTGCTGGCTCTCGACGCGCCTACAGCCATGAATCTGAAACTGGGTAGGAGATTTACATTTCAGTAGGACAATGATCTGAAGCACAAAGCTAAAGCCACATTGGGATGTCTGAATAAGAAGAAAATTAATGTTCTGGAGTGGCCCAGTCAAACTCATGACTATTGAACACAATTTAATACTTATGGCGAGACTTGAAGATTGCAGTCTGTCGACGATTCCCATCAAACATGGCAGTTCTAGAGAAATTTTCATGTCAAGAACAGACAAAATTTTCATCATCTCACTGTGTAAGGCTGGTCGAGACCTACCCAAAAAGACTTATAGCAGTCATTGCTGCAAAAGGTGCTTCCACCAAGTACTTGCCCGAGGGACTGAATACTGTTGCACGCCACTGTGTGTGTGTTTGTGTGTGTTCGTTGTAGTTGTAGTACTAGTTATCAAATTCAATTTCACTGTTTCATAAAGTGGATAGGAAGGTGTATGCATCATGCTAACATATTAGACCTTTGGAGGTGAACTAATGAGCTGGGTAATGTTCAGCTCTCATAGTCAAAGGTCATGCACCTCATTGATAAATCATATGTAATACATTGGGGATGCGATGTCGGAGGAGAGCTGTACAGATTTTCCTGACAAAGTTCACACTTTCATGTTTTTCTGCACTCGATAATAACTGAGTGTTTTAAGTTGACAATTCTGCCATCCGTCCTAATTGTGTGGTGATGGACTGGTTTGAGGAATATAGCCTGGGTTTTATACATCTGATTTGTTAACCACAGTCACCAGAGATCAATTTCATTTAGCATCTTTAAGATGTATAGGACCTTCCTTTCAAGTGTTAATGGCATCCTCTTTGATGTAACTATGCTCAGCCCTCCTAAATAAATGTTACCACATCTAACCATAGAACATTTCCCATTTTCTTCAATTGATGACTCCTCCTTTTGCTGCCATAATTGAAGAATTATTTTGTACATCCTATTTATATACTGGAACTCGTGCACCATTCTCTCCAGAGTATTTGGTGTTGCCGAAGCAGTTTATTGGCTATAGTTACAATACTGGATGTCCACCACTCTAACGCAGTATTATGTAGTATTCTGTAATTATTTGAAACTGCATATAAAAATTCAATGCTTTATATTGCTGTTTACTAACATTAAAATACAATTTCTGAGATAAATATGAACCCTTTAGTAACATAATGTTTGTTTAAACTTTCTAAATTCAACAAAAATAAGCCTATACAGTATACATCTATTCAAAACTTCCTAAACAAATACCATCCATCCATCAGTTTTAAATAGAGGTTTGTCGGCAAGCACATGGATATAGATTTGAGGATAATGACAATCCAAAATTTTGCTAAAGCACAAAGAGAAAATAACCTCATAACAGTATTCAATATGAGGCGTTGATTGTCCATTAGAATAAAAAATGGAAGGAAGGGCAGGTAGATTTGAATTCCTCCTGCAATTCACTGGGACTTGTGTGTTTGAAAGGTGTGAGTGACATGTGACAGATACATTCAAGTAAAGACTGGCAAACAATCTATAGTGGAGCAAATGAGAGACAATGAACAGGTTAAACATAATGTGAGCTTGGCCTAACAAAGCTAGTGAAAGTCAGACAATAAATAAATCAGCTACAGCAAGAGCTGAGCAAGGGTGGAACATCAAGGGGATGCTACGCCAACGGTGAGCAAGAAGTCTGCCTTGTTCCTTGAAGTAATGTTAAGAGCTGTCCATGATTCTTCAGGTCTAACATTAGAGGTGTCATGAAGCCCCAAAATCTGAATGGGGTTTCATTAGATGAGATTGCTCTCTGATTCTCACTCGTTTATTTACAAAATAAAAACACTATTCATAATGAGCATACATTTAAAATAAAAAAGATGAAAAGACAAAAGAAGACAACACACAATGTTGCCAGTAAATATGGATTGAACAACTTCCTAAAGGGGCTGCCACATAGTAATTGTAAGGAGTTGTAAATTGTATATGGAGAATATTTTGGAAAGATGTTTCCAGATGCATAATAATCATCTAAAGATTTGGACAAGACAACAAGGGAACAACAAGGCACTTTGAATTAAGGGGAGGTTGTTCAACCCGCCATACCTCGACCATAACAACACCAGATTAAACAAGTTTATGAGGTTTTAGACTTAATTTCACTGAGGGTATATGGAGGTGTTATATATGCAAATAAAATTAATATTTAAACAAATTTACTTTTGTTCTTAGTACTATTAAAATGTTTTATTTTAAATTGGTGTGGGAGTTGGATGGATGCAAAGGTGGTTGTAGGGAGAGGATTGCAAAAACACTGACCAAACATTGACAATATTATCAGTTATCAATGCCAAATGACTCCTAAAATCTCTTCTGCATTTCTAACCCACTCCAGAAGCGCCATGTTAACCACCTGTTCTAAATTTTTGCATTGCGATTCGTACCTTTCAGTTTCAGGAATCGCTGATCACAACAAAAGAACGTAATACAAGCAGATTATATTTGGGAAAAAGACCATATCTTTTCCATCAATTGAAATAGATCAGGCCCGTGCATATCACCCCAGGGAAGGAATGAAAATATGAATGATCGCTTTAAGGCCATTTTCCCCGCTAGAGCGAGGGTTAGCCTTGCGGGCCCCATGACAATCATGGTTCCCTGTTTGAGGCAATGTTTTTATGGCCGGATGCCCTTCCTGACGCCAACCCTTGGTCACGCTCTTTCGATGCGCAGGGATACGGTGTACCTATTCTAAACCGGGGTACACACCGGGATCATTCATCCCAGCAAGCTGGTACTCAATTTGCCGACCTCGGAAGGATGACAGGCTGAGTCAACCCCCCTGGCGTTAATTCAGCGATCGACCGGGATTCGAACCCAGGATCCAAGGATCCCAAACCGGCACCCTAACCGCTAAACCAACACCAGGCTAGAACCACACCAGGAAGGAGTATAATAGATATCCAGAGTATCTTTTATTTTGCCAAACTCACCATCTGGGTTATCTGCATATGAGGAAAATTAGTCCGTACAGGGCTCTCAGACGCTGAATGTGTAAATTGGTAGTTTGGTATGCTCACTACTCTTCCTTCCATACAAATGCTTTCTCCTGGTCACATAGAGCAGCATATGCAAGTCGTGGTGTGGTTCCAGAAGGACAAAAAATTGATAATTCTATCAGTGGATTAATAGTTCTTGAACTTTTTATGTTCACAGAAAAGTGATTCATTGTGTGAACACACGAACATTAATACAAACAAAGAAATGAACAAATAAATAGACAAACTCACAAACAAACATAAGAAACCAGCTGGAGTACCCAGCATTCCCCAGGAAAATTTAATGAAATATGTATTTAAATATTTCCTGCATGACAATCACAAAACAAATTACTCGATCACTCCCGAGAGAAAAACACCCAGGTAGTGTTTAAGCAACATACTCACTCAACGCCTGAACACAGATGAAACAACAAAGCTGCATCAAGCAATCTTTTAAAATAATAAGCACACATGTAAACATTATAGTAATTAAATTTGTGTTGTTCACAACATATTGTTGCGGATATGGGATTTGGCCTCCATCCATATCCGCTTGTAAATATTCCCCTATTTCCCCAATACTTCCCAACTATCCCCAATCCCCCATTCCCTAGTCCCATTTTCTGTAAACAACACTCTGTAGAACCGACCTTCCCCTATTTCCCCCATTAAATGTCGCACCCAGGTTCACCGCATCTCACGTAGACAACTATAGGACATCTTGCTAGTTATTCTTAGTCTATGTCAGTTAAGGACTCGTTTCCATTAATTCTGACTCTTCGTTGCACCAGAATGTGATTGTATGGCACCGTTAGAAAGTTTAGGACCTCCCAATACCTCCCCGCAGCTCTTCCTCATGGTACAACAACAACAACAACAACAACAACAACAGCGGCGGCGGCGCGGGGAGTGTGCGTCCTCACTCCGGCTTGGTTAGCCGCCATTGAACATGTGCTCCGACGGGGTTACCACGCAGGGGCTCGCTGTCAGCTCCTCGTCAAGGGCGGAGCCCGGTAACCCCCCACACCCAATAGAAGTGGCGGACCGATTCCATCTGGGGCGGAGCTAACGAGCCGAGGGCGTGTCACTCCCCGCTGGACATGCGCAGGAAGAGGGAGGTGACGTCAGATGCGCGCTGGACTGAAAGGAAGAGAGACGCCACCAACCGAGCGCGACAATACCTCCCCGCATCTCTGGACCGGACCGGGTCGATTCTGCCCCTGAGCCAAGGTGCACCTTGAGCTATCGACTGCCTGCCCTTCCTTGCCATCAATCCCTGTGTAAGTCAGTCTTGTCCCGTTTGTCTGTGGTCTGTCGGGGATAAGATAAGACTGTGTCTAAGTGCCCCTCTTTCTGTGCTTTACCTCTTACCGTGTAATCTACCCGTTTCTGCATCACCAATATTATATCCTCCTCCGGAGGTCTTGAGAACTGTACCCCTTGTGTCGTTGCCTTAATCCCAGCCGTTGTGTCCTTTCCTTCATTGATTTAGCATAGCGCGACTTGGTCAACGTCGAGTGGAATCGGGCGGGATAGGGTTCTAATCGGGGAGTAACTGTGCGGACGCGGTAATACCAAACCGCTCGGTAAACTAACATCTAAAACCGCGTCTGTAACAATTGGTGTCAGGAGTGGGATCGGACCCGAAGCGCGCTTCACGCGCTCGAAATTGTTAACGGCGAAATTTGATTTTGTTTTACAAAAATAAAAACCCGAATTTTGAAAGTCGCGCTATGGCGGAACAAGACGGCTGGGTACCGGTAGAGGAGAGTGAGGCAGGGTCGATCCAGGACCAAATTGAGGGACATGAGGAGAGCGAAGCAGTGAGGGTGGCAGGGTCGCAAAATCGCGTCCTCGCGCACGAGGTTACGGGTGCGCAAAATGGCGCCTCGCACATGGCCACGGCGACCGCGCCCGCGACCGTAGTAGCGCCGCTGGTAGATTTGGACCTTTTTTTCATACAAATGAAGGCCCTTATGGCCCAGAATATTGAGAAAATGAGGGAGGACATGGGGTCCAATAGCGAGCAAATGAGGGCTGATAGTGAGCGATTGGGTGAGCGATTGGAGGGCCAAATGGGAGGAACGGGGAAGACAGTAGGGACGTTTGTTTGATGTGTAAAGTAGATGTTTATGGGTAGTGTTGTGTTTTGTGGATACAGTAAGGGGTAAGGGAGGGGCAATGTAGGTTACCTGGTGGGGGGGGGGGGCGTACGATAGGAACGTACCTGTCTCACCTGGTTCCCATGTGCCCCCAGTGTGCATTACCTTATACTGCATGCACTTTTGCGCCCTTACTTCTTTTACTTTTGCGCCCTTTTACACATGCACTTCCCCTGTCTCGGTTCTCCCCAATCTCTCCTACTGACCTCTCTGAACTCCTCATAGGAATGAAAACTGCCACCTGCACTCTTGACCCCATCCCCTCCAGCTTTGTCAAAGCCTCCCTCCCTGCTCTCTCTCCACTTATCATTGCAACAATAAACTCCTCCCTGTCTACAGGCATCGTCCCACCTTCCCTCAAAATTGCTGCTGTTACCCCCATTCTAAAAAAACCTGGTCTAAACCCTGACACCCTAAACAACTTCAGACCCATCTCCAACCTACCCTTTCTGTCAAAAGTTTTGGAACGCGCTGTAGCCACTCAACTCAAACATCATCTCTCTGCCAATAACTTGTATGAAACATTCCAATCCGGATTCCGCTCCAACCACAGTACTGAAACTGCTCTCCTCAAAATCACCAACGACCTTCTCCTCTCCTCTGACGCTGGCAACCTCAACATTCTCGTCCTCCTCGACCTCAGCGCTGCCTTTGACACCATCGATCACACTATCCTCCTCACCCGACTTGAATCCACCTTTAACGTCACCGGCACTGCCCTCTCTTGGATTAAATCATACCTCTCTGACAGATGCCAGTTCATCTCCATCAATAACTGCAAATCCCCCACTGCTCCCCTCCCCCAAGGTGTCCCCCAAGGTTCAGTTCTTGGCCCCCTCCTCTTCATCCTTTACCTGTCCCCGCTCGGTCACTTAATCCGCCGTCATGGTCTCCAATTCCACTGCTTCGCTGATGACATCCAGCTTTTCATCTCCACCAAGTCCGTCTCCACCGACACCCACTCTATCCTGACAAACTGCATCACTGAAATAAAATCCTGGCTTCAAATCAACTTCCTCAAGCTTAACTGTGATAAATCTGAAATAATCATCATTGGCCCAAAAACGCTCACAAAATCCACCCATAACTTTGCCCTCAACATCGACGGTATCCCAGTATCCACCTCCCCTCACATCCGGAATCTTGGCGTCATCTTTGACCAAACCCTTTCCTTCGACAAATACACTAAACAGATCACAAAGTCAGCCTTCTTTCACCTGAAAAACATTGCCCGTCTCCGCTCATCCCTCTCCTCCACGGCTGCAGAAACCCTCATCCACGCCTTCATCACCTCCCGTCTGGACTACTGCAATAGCCTCCTCTATGGTTCACCCTCAAAAATCACCAATAAACTCCAATACATTCAGAACTCCGCTGCCCGTCTACTCACTCATTCCCGGACCCGTGACCACATCACCCCCGTCCTTTACAAGCTTCACTGGCTCCCCATCCCCCAGAGAATCCAGTACAAAATCCTCCTCTTGACATACAAAGCCCTCCATAACCTGGCCCCATCCTACCTGGCTGACCTCCTCTCCAGACACACTCCCACCCGCAACCTCCGCTCTGCTGGTACCAACCTCCTGACCCCCTCCATCCGGACCAAATTCAGATCCTGGGGGGACAGGGCCTTCTCCATCGCTGCTCCCACCCTCTGGAACTCACTACCTCACACCATCAGAGACTCCTCCTCACTCACCACATTCAAAACATCACTAAAGACCCACCTGTTCAACGCTGCATTCAACATTCAACCCACAGCATTTAACCCCTGACTATCTCTTCTCCTTCTCCCTCCTTTTGCTTTAAATATTTCCCTATTGATTCTTGTCTTGTCTTTTTGATTCTTGTCTTATATATATGCCGTATATCGCTGCTGTTTGTTTTCTTGATTCTTGTCTTTTTGCAATTGTTGTTTTCATGTATTGTTATGCATTATGTTTTCCACTCTGTCAAAGCGCCTTTGGGCTTCTGGAAAAGCGCTATACAAAATAAATGAATTATTATTATTATTATTATTATTACCACCTTACTCACTTGCTTCTTTTTGTCTCCCACCTCCGAGGATCTGGCTTTGGGGCAGAGAGAGAGGAGAGAGAGGTGCTGGCTCTGCAGTTGTGGGCCTGCACTTTCGCTGCTTGCTGCCTGGATCGATACACCATATGGACCGCAATTTTGGTGGCCGCCCACAATGGACCGCAGTTCTTTTGCGGGCAAGCACCACCCGTTGATGGACCTCTGGGTCAACGTGGCACCTATGCCATAGAGGTGAACCACTATAGTTGGCCCCCCTGACGGCCACAATTTAGAAATGGACGCGGTTGGTGCCTTTCTTTATTTTTGAAGGAAGCCAGAACACCAAGTGGGCTCCAAGGCATGACCAGCGGCAGAACATCGGCCGGCTGCGACACCACCGGTGATTATTGAACACTTTATTGGTGCACCGGATGGTGCTGACTGTACATGATGGGGTGGTGCTTTTGGTGCTTGGATGGGGTGCTCTGCACATTATTAAAGGCCGTAAGGCCACAGAGCACTCGTGGGTTGGTGTATCGATGCTGGCATGCGTGCTCTCTCTCTATGCATAACATCTGCATGTGTTCCTCCAAAAACAGGTCCTGGATCGTAGTGTAAATATCAGTGTAGTCTTGTATAAATGATGCTCCCTACCGGCTGTATGTTTAGTTTGAGGATTCTTTCCGCGATTCGGTTATCCTGTGGGTGTGTTTCTGTGAGGAGAAGGGTGCAACGTCGCAGGGGGACATATTTACTCATTTGTGAACATCTGTAAAACTGTCGCACTCAGGGTTGAGTTAATAGTACAGGAACTACATCTGAGTGCCACACTAACGTAGGTAAAAATTTATCGGGTCGGGACGCCCCGAGGTAGAGAAGGGTGCAATGTTGCGGATATGGGATTTGGCCTCCATCCATATCCGCTTGTAAATATTCCCCTATTTCCCCAATACTTCCCAACTATCCCCAATCCCCCATTCCCTAGTCCCATTTTCTGTAAACAACACTCTGTAGAACCGACCTTCCCCTATTTCCCCCATTAAATGTCGCACCCAGGTTCACCGCATCTCACGTAGACAACTATAGGACATCTTGCTAGTTATTCTTAGTCTATGTCAGTTAAGGACTCGTTTCCATTAATTCTGACTCTTCGTTGCACCAGAATGTGATTGTATGGCACCGTTAGAAAGTTTAGGACCTCCCAATACCTCCCCGCAGCTCTTCCTCATGGTACAACAACAACAACAACAACAACAGCGGCAGCGGCGCGGGGAGTGTGCGTCCTCACTCCGGCTTGGTTAGCCGCCATTGAACATGTGCTCCGACGGGGTTACCACGCAGGGGCTCGCTGTCAGCTCCTCGTCAAGGGCGGAGCCCGGTAACCCCCCGCACCCAATAGAAGTGGCAGACCGATTCCATCTGGGGCGGAGCTAACGAGCCGAGGGCATGTCACTCCCCGCTGGACATGCGCAGGAAGAGGGAGGTGACGTCAGATGCGCGCTGGACTGAAAGGAAGAGAGACGCCACCAACCAAGCACGACAATACCTCCCCGCATCTCTGGACCGGACCGGGTCGATTCTGCCCCTGAGCCAAGGTGCACCTTGAGCTATCGACTGCCTGCCCTTCCTTGCCATCAATCCCTGTGTAAGTCAGTCTTGTCCCGTTTGTCTGTGGTCTGTCGGGTATAAGATAAGACTGTGTCTAAGTGCCCCTCTTTCTGTGCTTTACCTCTTACCGTGTAATCTACCCGTTTCTGCATCACCAATATTATATCCTCCTCCGGAGGTCTTGAGAACTGTACCCCTTGTGTCGTTGCCTTAATCCCAGCCGTTGTGTCCTTTCCTTCATTGATTTAGCATAGCGCGACTTGGTCAACGTCGAGTGGAATCGGGCGGGATAGGGTTCTAATCGGGGAGTAACTGTGCGGACGCGGTAATACCAAACCGCTCGGTAAACTAACATCTAAAACCGCGTCTGTAACAATTGGTGTCAGGAGTGGGATGTAATGGGGAACCGGATGGATGCTCAGGGTGAGCGATTGGAGGGCCAAATGGGGGTAATGGGGAACCGGATGGATGCTCAGGGTGAGCGATTGGAGGGCCAAATGGGGTCCAATAGCGAGAAATTGAGGGAGGACATGGGGGCCCAGATCGGAGGGTTAGGGAGTAGAATAGAGGGATTAGACAATAGATTAGGGGAAATACAGGAGGGGTTAATGGGGGTAGAAAACAGAATGGCCGCTCAAGAGAATCAAATGGAAGGGATGCAAAAGGGGTTAGAGGGGTTAGAAAACAGTATGGAAGGCAAATTGAGGGACATGAGGGACCAAGCGGAAAGGGAAGTTAAACAAATGGGGCAGCAGATAGAGGGGGTCAGAATGGGAGTAGAAACGAAATTGGATGCTCACAGGGAGGAAATGGAGCAGATGAGGGTGGCATCTGGGCAGGAGATGCAAGTGATGGGAGAGGAGATCAGAAGAGGTGTGAGTGAGGAGGTCGGAGGAGTGCGCGAGGAGGTGAGGCACTGTAAGGAGCACATGGAGAAGGAGGTGAGAAAGGGGACTGTAAAATTGCAAGGTGGTATAGAGGAGTTGACGCTGGGAGTAGAACAACTGACAGTGGGACAAAAGGAGTTGGGGGACCAGGTAAAGAAGAACACAGCGGTAATAGAGGGTTTAAAATCGACACAGAAGGAGATGAAAAAGGACGTAGGGGTAATTAAAAAAGAGTGTCAGACGGTACATGAGGACCTGACGAGGAAAATGAACGAGGTGGTAGAGGTGATGGAGGTTAAAGAGCGGGAGGTGCGGGAGCACATAGAAAAAAATAAGGTGGAGTTAGAGGAAGAACTTAAGGGGGCGCACGAGGAGATGAAGGAGGTGAAGCAGAAATTAGAAGAAGTGGAAGAAGGGGTGAGCGAAATTAAGAAGCGACGGAGAGAGGATAAGAAAGAGATAAAGGAGGAAGTAAAAGAATTGGTCCAAAGTCTGTGTTCGGATCGTGATGATGTGCTCATTAACCGGATGAGGGATTCGCAGGTAATGGAGGAGAAGCGAAGAGAAAGAGGACCCGGTGTAAGTGGTGACCAATATGGTCGTGCGTATGATGCGCCAGGTGATTTAATAAGCTAGGGGGTCGAGATAGACCCGGATGTTCGTGAGAGGCCAAGAGTGAGGTGTATGGCTGGTCCGGAGGGTATGGAACGAGAGGTGCGAGGTGTGGGTGAGCAAGGTTGTGGTGGTATGGAATGGGTAGCGGGTTGCGGAAGTGTGACCCATGCATCGACACCAACAGGGGTAGTTGTTAGAGGGACAGGGGAGGCACGAGAGCCCCTTGGGGGTAATGTACTGTGGGGGCCCGGCCGGTTCGGCCCTGCGCTGACCCCGCAAGGGGCGACGCACGGGGTCCGGCAGGCGGGCAACGACTCGCATACGAGGTGGTCCCACAAGGTCCCACTCGCGCCGTATGACGGCAAGAGTGATCTACGCGCGTACCTGGCGCAGTTTGACTGTGTGTGTAAGGGCAACGGTTGGGGTGAGGACGAAGGTGGAGTACACCTGGTGGCCGCATTGCGCGGCGCGGCGGCGGAGGTGCTGACGGCATTACCAGCGGGTGCTCTCACCCTGCCAGCCCTCCACGACGCCCTAATTAATCGATTCGGCATTGAACAGCAGAGCGAGCTTGTTAAAGCTCAGCTCGCGCTGCGAAAACGCAAGCCCCAGGAAGCCATCGGGGAACTTGCCCACGACATTCGCCGCGCAGTCGGGATCGCACATGCTAGCATGGCAGCGGATTCCCGGTGTCAGGGAATTTACTGGGGGACTCACAGGACTCCAAAGACCGGACACAGGTTACAAAAGGTCTCGTTTATTAAACTGTATTCACTTCATCCAATTACCAAAATGATACCGCATAATATAATGGATCAGGTTTAACTCTTTTCGCTGGTCCTTCTCTCCATCCGACACTCCCGTTCGGTCAGCGCTTCACGTAGCAAGTACTCGTTCATTCCATCGTTCCGTCGGGCAGGGCTTCTGAGGACCAGTGTACTTTACTCAACGTTTGCTCTCGTTATATCGCCAAACTGGACTTAATCTCCTCTCCGCTAATGTCCCGAGGTCATGCATCGCACCGAGTCCTGGCATCAGCTCGCTCCCCTCCTGCTGTGTAAATGGAAATCACAGCAGGGGGGGGTGCTCTAGCCTGGGGCCTTGACCAGGTGTTTCAAGAGATTACATTGTTCATACACATAAAATGTATCTGCTTTGTTACCAGGTTAATTAATAAGTTACCAGGGCCAATCAATATGTTACACTGAGTTACACTTCCACAATTCCCTCATCTTTTTGTTTTTGTTTATATTAACCATTAATCTAAACATCAATATAAGTAAACAATCAATCACTACTAGTAAACATCATTACAAGTATAAGTAAATAATCAATCACTTTGGTAATCAAATTCCCTTAGGCATACACCGTCATCCTGCAAGAATCACAAAACATTTCGTTGGTCATTGACTCCTTCCATATTGTTCAATCTATTGCATTTGCATCACAAATATATTTTCAAAACAACACTTCACCATCACCAAGATACAACAATTTCACTTCATTTTCAAGTTTTGTAAAGCATCTGCACCATCTGGCAAAAACGTTTGCCTCCACACAAATGTTGACTTTGTTTGAAAGGAAGGGCTGATCACTTGTGTTTGAATCCAGGTATGAAACATTTTCTCCTAATGTCTTCATAGCTCCTGCACTACTTCGTGTAGGATTTCGCTGTTGTGGTAACATTGCGGAGTCATAGACTGACCCTGCTCTCCTTGTAGCATTCTTGCCACTTTTTGCTGTAAACCATAGTAATTCCTGAACAAGGCCTTCACCCAGTTGTAGTCGACTTGCCTCCTCCCTTATTGTGAGTGGGCAGCAAGTATTGGTGTGACATTGATTGGCCAGCAAGATGTGGAACAGGGATGCCGGATGCATCCACAATGATGTTGGGACCATGGTGTTCAGGTCATTCATGGTCCTTACCAGGAGCAATCCAGCAGAATCGTGCACAGCTGTTGTGACAAGGGCACAGCCGTTTTTTGCAGCTCCATGCTGGTTCCCCGGACGTTGGTGAAGTAATAACATATGTCCCCGCATTTCACAGAGGTTGCAGGTAAAATGTCGTTGTCCTGCAACTTCTGATGTGGTGAATGTTTGAAGTCTTCGAACAAGAGTAAGTGATCGCCTTTCTTTCATATGTTGCAGTGTGATCCAGGCAAATGGTCACATAAATTTCCTTGGTGAAGGTAAGCATTCATCTCCAAGTTACACGGGAGAATGTCTTCATCATTCTTTGAGAAAGAGGGTGTATGCCACGATTAACTTCATTTTTTAGCCACAAATTTTCTTTCTTTCTTCTTCCCAATTCCGTTAGCAATCCCTCCAAAATGTGATCTCGTCTTATCCTTATGCTCAGTCATATCTGAATCTGCTTTCCGCACACACTGAATCAGATAGGGTACATCTTACCATGAAATCAGCATAATCATGTATATCTTCCGACAGTTTCACATTCAACAATTTGTTGTTTTTCCTTAACACAAAAAGTTATATTCATTTATATGCGTCACACAAATAATATTCAATCAGGTATGTATTTTATTACTAAACTAAGAATAGCATTGTATATGATTACAATCACACACGGGAATACCTAATTCCCAACAACAATTTTCCCAAACCAACAAATTAAGCATAATGTATTATTACCATAATTCCTCTCCACTTTTTCTTTTCCCTCTTTTTTTTTTTTTTTTCTCCTAACAGTGTGTCACTCGTGGTGATATGAGTTCATTGATATTGTAATTGACACAACTCATAACATTGTCGTTATGCCATTATCTTAATTCTACTGTTTATGTCACCATAAAAGTCTTCCTTTTCTGGGTCCACATTTCTTTCCTCATTTGTCACTTCATGTGTTATCATCGTGTTGTTGGTTACCTTATTCAAACACACCGTCACTAAGGCTTTCAAGCAAGCCACCACTAAAACAATTGCCAATATAACTACTAAACCAACAAACAAGTCTGCTACTCCTTGTATATATTCATATCTATGACATAGTTATATGTCGATGACATTTAACATTATATACCAAACTAACAAGCTTCCTAAAAGGTAAATAAAGAAAATCCCTTAATATGTAACATAATCAGATTATTTGTCTTACCCTGATCCCCCTATCTCCCGGGGTTGAACTCAATCCCCTGATCATGAGTGTAGTTGTGATACATTTTTTCACTCATGTTGTATTTATATCAGCAGGTAATTGTATGTCATGTAGGCAAATAAATGTCACTATTCCAAGTAGGAATATCACATGTTGAAAATGTAATGTTTATCAATGCAAGGGGTGTTAAAATGTAATTCAAATGACTGTAAATCATGACTATCATTTTTCTACCACTGAATGTTCTGCTGGGCTGCTAGGTGCAGCCTCATTTTCTGTGGGATCGTCCACCTTAGCCCCATGTGCTTGCTTGCAATGAGAGGCATGAATCCAACTTTCTATTTTGGGTCCATATTTGTTTCTATTCTTATCAATCTCCTATGGTTTATCAATTCGTTCCAAGATACCGCAACCAAAGGTTTTAACCAAAGCTCTACCAAACTATTTCCAATTTGAACAAAAATGCCAGTGAAACAATGATTCGAAGGATTAACTTCAAGGGGTCAATAAATTTATTCTATAGCCAGATCTAATTTTCCCATCCAATAGTTTGCCTTGCCACATGTCATATTATAACACCTTAATAAACCTTCGAAAAAATGTTTCCCATCTCAACAAATTTCCTTTTTTACAAATAGCCATGTGTAACTTACGTATTTAACTACAATTTCCTCTCAATTTGTTTGGCCTAACTGGCCGCAAAAGTGGCTGCCAGCATGCAGTACCGTTTTTATCTACCAAGGAAGTGTTCCACACAAGACCTCTACCAAAATGTTGTTTGTAAAAACAAATCTGGGATTTCTGATTACATGGATGCACACTCTCAGGACATTTTCAGGCTGCTGTTAACAATCCACTACGATGACTTAATTCCTTTACCCACAATCAAATAATTAGTACAAATTGAGGATATTATCCCTATCACATTCTTTTATAGATTCATTATGTTGGATCTAATTTTTTCCAATAATTTTCCACTGCTGTAAGGCGGAACAATAGCTCTCATAAGTCTTAGTAATATCGTACTTAATTTGCCCAGCAGAGAATAATTTATTTACTATCCTTTCTCATCTGTTAACCAGTGACTTTGTTTGAACTCCAGAACTGAAAAACCCACAATAGTTCAAACCAGCAAAATTTTCTTTACTCTTTTCCCATATCATCTATGCCTAAAACACATCCATACATACAGCACAATTTATATGCTGATAAAATTCAAGTTTATATATATAAAATCCATGAGCAGAGTATTCTGGGAAGTCAGTGTAAGACCTCTCCCAAATTTGGATGATTTTGTACTTCCTCATTTCCTTTTATGAAGCTCATATCCATAAATAGATGTTATTCTCATATACATTCTATCAAAAATGGAATCCCAAAATTACTCACAATTTTACTATTAATTAATGGCTGCTCATAACCCAGCACATCAAAAAAAAATTTTTTTATATTCCATTTCCCTTGACAAAAGAGATAATGTTCATAATCAAATTATATTTCTATTTTATTTTACGGATTCTCTGGATATTCAATCCCATCCACATATCCCAATCCCATCCACATATAACTATCCATTTCCAGACAGGCACACTGTCGGTGTCAACAATCTTGTAAGATTGATACACAAAAACACACACACACATGCATTATGCATATTTGTTTGCGTTGGAACCATTATTTACAGATCAGATGGGTGTCAATTTTATTTCAATTTCATAAAATTTGTCAATCAAATTCAAAATGCTTATAGACAAATAAACCAAAAGTCCATTCTTAGAAAACCCTTATGATGTCAAATTGAAATTACCCTTTCTGCCTTCACAATAATCTATCCAAATTTTGACTACACACCCATTTGCATGTCAGTCGACCATTGACCTATCAATCGTGCGGAACAATAGTCCGAAATTCCCACCTGATCATCATGTGACTCTTGTTACTTGGTTTGCCAACAATTGCAACGCAATTGTTCCAAACTTTGTAAATTTAAAATTGCTGTGCCCAAAATAGAAGATCCAATTTTGGCATTTGATCAATTAATTATTAATTTGTTAACAAGCAAAAAGAAAAATGAATCATTCTTGCTCTGAAAACTTTTCAGACACAAGAATCATTGACAGTTGTTCATGTTTGTCCAGTAATCGAATCTGTTGAGGCCAATCATCATTTGGGATTTGCAGCAATGAAGGCCTAATCATTGTCTGAGGTACCGGTAAGCACTGGTACCCTTGATCTTGGTTTGCCCCATGACCTTGTCTTCCTGTTGACATACGGACATCTTCTTCTCCAATGTCCCATCTTTCCACACTCGAAACACCGGTTTCTGTCGTTGTCTGATCTGTGCGCCTGTGCACTTGTATTGCTGGGCTGCATCTCTACATCCCTGAGTTGCCACTGCAATCTCTCGTTATCTCCTGAAACACGAAAAAATTCTCTGTACCGTCCTTTTTGGGGAGACAACTGGAAATCAGATGGGACAACTGTGACTTTCATTCCTAATTTCGAGGGCAGTTGTGCATTTGTCTCCTCCACTGTATCCTGTATCCTTTTTATTTTAAGTTCTAGTTCCCTTATCCGTTCTTGCTGTTCCCGTTGTCTGGATTCACCATCCCAAAGATGGAATGCAAGCCAGTCTACCGTTAGATTCTGTCTCTTCCTGGCTTTCAATCTTTGTTCCAATCTTTCCAATCGACTTCGCTCAAATGTACCATCTCTTGGAAACTCCTCATCATGTCCCTTTGTCCACAAATACCAATTCTCGACCTGCCTTATAGCTTCGGCACCATAACGGTCGTACATATGATGTGTACAAGTACCTTTTTGTGGAATCTCTGGTTGTCCTTGTGTGTTCTTGCAGGCTCCATTTCCCATTCTGCCTTTTATCAAAGTAGCGTTGGATGTGTTGTAGCTTGTTCCAGGTTCCTCTAAAGCTTCACTCGTACCTCCAGGAAGGATCTCTCCACCTGTTCGCACGGTGATTTCCAGAGAATCTCCCTCAGCTGTGGCTTTTGCACAATCCAATCTCACAGATCAGTATTTGCAGATGAGCCGGAGGGTCAGTATGAAGTGGGTGAATCCTCAGGTGTCCGCTCTGTTTGACGGGGAAATCACACAATGGTAACCGCACATATATATCTGTATATAAACTCACCACCTTGCTCAATTTTCCCAGGTTGTCTCCACATTGATAATATCTCGCAAAGATATCAAAGCTTCTTTCTTGAGACCGCATTTTCATCAATCAAACAATCAATATATTCAATTCAATTTATTCAGTTCAATTTATGCAATTAAATTCAATCAAATAATATTCAATCAATTAACAATTCAATCAATTATTCAATTTCAATTAATTCATCAATATTCATCAATAAATCAAATTAATCATTTTGAATGACTCCTTGCATAAGCCCTTTCCCCAATGATGTCAGGACAGGTCCATCCATTGACTGAGATCGAATTTCATCGGTCGTCACCTCGGATTCGTACCTCATGTCAATTGATGAATCGCCGTCCTGTCCTAGGGTCATATCTGACATATTTTCCCATTTTGCCTGGTCTCCACAAATTTTTCTTTGCAACCACTAAAGGCAACTCATCCTTCATTCGTGAGACAGCCAAAATGGATGCCAGATATTAAAGTTCTTTGGGAAAAATATCTCATCATTTTCCTTTTAATAGTACCCAAAATCTCTTGGCAATATAAATTTCGTAAAACTCCTGAAATGGGACTGTCAAATTCCTTCAATCATGCTAAATTTTGAAACTCCATCGCTTGTAATACCCAATTTATCCCATAGGGCTTGAAAGTTCTTTCCCAAGTTCATGCAATCATTCTGCATTTGAACCCTATGATATCATTCATAATAATCATCATGATTTTATAGTCATGGTCCTATCATAATCATCTATTTAAACGAACATTTCCTTTATCACCACAGCTATGTGGTATAATCAACAATAGAATAAAACTGTACATAGCAACAGGCTACCTCATGGCCACTTAGTATACCTATTGACAATAAGTCATAACAATATCGAATAATCATTGAACAATTCAAAACTCGCTTCCACTGCTCTAGCCGCAGCATCCGTGATATTTGTTTGCTCATTCCCTATTCCTGATTCGTCATCAAGGATCTCCATCATCACACAGCGTACTTAATTCCGCATTTTAATGAGAATTCAACAGGAATTTACGACTCAAAGGAAAAAGAACGAGCAGACCTTTTGCAGGATGATCGTTACAAAATCGTTACATATATTAAAGTATTTCTAATGTCGACAAATCATATCTTAATTCTTGCAAGATTTGGTTCTTTGAATAAATCACAGCACCGGGAGAACCAGCTCCAAAAATGGATCTTTGTGTTTATTCAGCACCCTAGTAATTGGTTCTTTGTGTACTAATTACACAGCACCCAGGCCCCGCTCATATGGATCTTTGTGCAGCGCTACACAGCACCTGAGCAAAAGGGGTTTCATCTACATTTTCCCTATCTGGTGTACCATCCGTGATATTTGTCTGCTCATTCACTATTCCTGATTCGTCATCAAGGATCTCCATCATCACACAGCGTACTTAATTCCGCTTTTTAATGAGAGTTCAACAGGAATTTACGACTCAAAGGAAAAGAACGAGCAGACCTTTTGCAGGACGATAACTGGAATTAGTCGTGAAAATATATCCAAAATACTCAAAATAGACACCCACAAAAATCGTTTCCATTTAAAAAACATCGCCTTTACTGCTCCAGTCGCAGCATTTGTCACTTTGTTTGCTCATCCGCATGACCAAAACGAAATAAAGGGAGCTCAACCATTACACTGCGCTTTTAATGGCGCATGCCATAGAAACTCAACGCAATTTCGACTCGGCCAGCAAACGAGCAAATTGTGCAGGATGTTAACTGGAATTAGTCGTGAAAAATATATCCAAGTTCACAAAAATACACACCCACACAAATAAACAACATTTATTCCGTTTAACAGAACAAACATTTCCTCTATCATGACATGCATGTCTTCAAAATTATATGCCCAAGAGAAAAAGTAAAATTAATTAAAACTGCGGGCAGTGATGATCCGGGGACCATACCGCTCCATCCTGATTGGACGAGTGCGTGCTAGAGTCGTTAACAACGACAGTCCAGATCCGATTGTTCAAAATTTCAACTCAATCGATCGAAAAATGAACGCAGGGATGCATTTTAAAGGTGCAGTGGCACTAACTGAGTTGCCACGAATATGGCCACGAAATTGCCAATATGGCCATCACAAAATATTTTCCTTAATCAATTGGCTCATAGCATAACCAATCTGCAAGTATTTCATCCGAAGATGTATCTCTCAGGAATTTTAATTAAATAAGTCATTTATAAATCAACGAGTTAATTTATTAAATGATTAATCAATAAATCAATATTTTCCTTGACAGCCACATCACTTGGTCAGTGTCATGTCCAAATATCAGCTTCCTTACTCAAAAGGTGCCTGAGTTAATGTAATGTAATTACTGTAATAAGATTACTGCAATTACTGTAATGATTACTGCAATTACCGGAACTGTAATTACTGTAATTACCTCAGGTAATTACTGTAATGTAATTACTGTAATGTAATAAGAAATGTAATTAATTAAATAAGTACTTCATTAATCGTTAATAATGAAATAATTCCTGAATTCTCATTCGATTCACTTGACATTCGAATGTCCCCAAAACGTTGGAGCAAAACGTTGCAACAACGAAAGTGAAACGTTGTAGCGACGTTGTGGAAACGTCAGCAAAACACAACATTTAAATGTTCACAAAACGTTGGAGCAAAACGTTGCAACAACGAAAGTGAAACGTTGTAGCGACGTTGTGGAAACGTCAGCAAAACACAACATTTGAATGTTCCCAAAACGTTGGAGCAAAACGTTGCAACAACGAAAGTGAAACGTTGTAGCGACGTTGTGGAAACGTCAGCAAAACACAACATTTAAATGTTCACAAAACGTTGGAGCAAAACGTTGCAACAACGAAAGTGAAACGTTGTAGCGACGTTGTGGAAACGTTAGCACAACCCAACCTTTGAATGGTCCCAAACGTTTTGACAACAAATGGTCACAAGTCATTATCACATTGCAATGACCTCTAAACATTCCTAAACCAATATCCCATTAAAAAATCCCATTAAAATCCCATATTTTGTCACCCTTTGCATTGTTGAAAGCAATTAATTCCATAACTTAATATTACCTCAATTTATATATACTAGGGCGTGCCCGCACGTACGTGCTCGCCCGTACGTGCTTGCAAAAAACATGCGTGCAAACAACAACAACAAAACTTTGAAACCACGTGGCAGTAACGACCACAGAACCCCCCCTTCTATTTGCATGCAATGGTTTGGTCCATTCGCAAAGCCAAAGCGAACGACCACAGAACCCCCCTTCTATTTACATGCAATGGTTCGGTCCATCCGCAGAGCCAAAGCGAACGACCACAGAACCCCCCTTCTATTTACATGCAATGGTTAGGTCCATCCGCAGAGCCAAAGCGAACGACCACAGAACCCCCCTTCTATTTACATGCAATGGTTCGGTCCATCCGCAGAGCCAAAGCGAACGACCCGCGAGCACGGCGACCACACCCTGGGACCCACCCGTCCGATTAATTTCAAACCTTGAAAAGGCACATCCTCGGGTCCCCACAAATATACCTGGCAAGTTTCAAGTATATCGGACCGGTAGTTGTTGAGAAACAGCGGTCGCATACAGACAGACCGACACACACACCGAGATTACTGGAATTATAGATAGATAAAAATCCGATCTCATTAAAACCTTCATACAAACCACTAGCATATATTATTCCTAGGACTAAAATCACCAGGACCATTATCAAACATTTATCAAAATATTAGGACCATCATCAAACGAATGAATGACTCAATCCTTTAATGACTCCATCCAAACCCAGACATTTTGAGTTCCGTAACTTTTATACTTCAAATTTTCCATTCCTTCCCTTCCTTATCCTTCGATGTAGGGATGGGTTCTTTTTAGGATCATGTTGCATCGAGCATTATTTTTCAAACAGTGTGACTATTAAGCCCACGCCAAGACCTCTGACATCCCACCATTAACACCTATTTTAAGCGTGCCGAATCAGTAAGCATCACCCCTTCTATGAGCCTCGACCAGAGGGTGGTTGTCACCCACAAACACTCGTCGCTAGCTATTCCATTGTCTGTTGATTCCCATTCTGCTGTTTTTGTCTCATAATCAAGATAAATTTGGAACAGCCCTTTAAACTAACACCAAGCAGATCAATTTTTATATTTAAATATAAATCATTTTCTCATTAATTCATAATCATAAAATCATTTAATCCGTGTCACCCATGCTATTTATCTAGCAAATTTCGTCAAAAAATACAACAGCACTGGTTCCGTGTCACCCATGCTATTTACCTAGCAAATTTCGTCAAAAAATACAACAGCACTGGTTCCGTGTCACCCATGCTATTTATCTAGCAAATTTCGTCAAAAAAAATACAACAGCACTGGTTCCGTGTCACCCATGCTATTTATCTAGCAAATTTCGTCAAAAAAAAATACAACAGCACTGGTTCCGTGTCACCCATGCTATTTATCTAGCAAATTTCGTCAAAAAAATACAACAGCACTGGTTCCGTGTCACCCATGCTATTTATCTAGCAAATTTCGTCAAAAAAATACAACAGCACTGGTTCCGTGTCACCCATGCTATTTATCTAGCAAATTTCGTCAAAAAAAAATACAACAGCACTGGTTCCGTGTCACCCATGCTATTTATCTAGCAAATTTCGTCAAAAAAAATACAACAGCACTGGTTCCGTGTCACCCATGCTATTTATCTAGCAAATTTCGTCAAAAAAAAATACAACAGCACTGGTTCCGTGTCACCCATGCTATTTATCTAGCAAATTTCGTCAAAAAAATACAACAGCACTGGTTCCGTGTCACCCATGCTATTTATCTAGCAAATTTCGTCAAAAAAATACAACAGCACTGGTTCCGTGTCACCCATGCTATTTATCTAGCAAATTTCGTCAAAAAAATACAACAGCACTGGTTCCGTGTCACCCATGCTATTTATCTAGCAAATTTCGTCAAAAAAAAATACAACAGCACTGGTTCCGTGTCACCCATGCTATTTATCTAGCAAATTTCGTCAAAAAAATACAACAGCACTGGTTCCGTGTCACCCATGCTATTTATCTAGCAAATTTCGTCAAAAAAATACAACAGCACTGGTTCCGTGTCACCCATGCTATTTATCTAGCAAATTTCGTCAAAAAAAAATACAACAGCACTGCTCCCAAAATTCTCTATTTAAAACGGGTGTACACGATTGTACACGTGTACGGACGGACCTTACCGAACCGGCAAACAAGTCGCTTCATGCACATCAGTGGTGCGTTTCTTCGTGGCGCGTGTCAGAAGAATTACACAGCGCAGGAAAAATACGTATTTACAGAAATCGTTAAAAAAAAAACTCGGATAATCGCTAAAATCGTTGTGGCCGGTGTACCATATTGGAAATATATATATATATAAATATAATTCCGTTTCCCGGTTCCCTGTCGCTCGCCGAGCGCCGATCAAGTCAAGTGCTTCGAACAAGTGCAAAAAAAAAAAAAGTAGTACTTTATCCGTGTGCGAGTGGGTAAACGAGTGTACCGGCCTTACACGTCCTTGAAACAAGCGGTCGCAAGGTGCACACTTGCTCCGCCCGCTTCCAGGTCACAGTAAGGCCCTTTAATAACCAGCGCCAAGAAGCCCCAGATCACCTGCTCCCCCATATATGTACCCATAACTTCCAAGTTCGTAATCATATTGGGCAAGACAAGACACACTCACCTTTTAAAGAAGACTTGCTTGTACAATTGATCGCAGCGGTGCCTCCAAGATTGTCAGGGAATTTACTGGGGGACTCACAGGACTCCAAAGACCGGACACAGGTTACAAAAGGTCTCGTTTATTAAACTGTATTCACTTCATCCAATTACCAAAATGATACCGCATAATATAATGGATCAGGTTTAACTCTTTTCGCTGGTCCTTCTCTCCATCCGACACTCCCGTTCGGTCAGCGCTTCACGTAGCAAGTACTCGTTCATTCCATCGTTCCGTCGGGCAGGGCTTCTGAGGACCAGTGTACTTTACTCAACGTTTGCTCTCGTTATATCGCCAAACTGGACTTAATCTCCTCTCCGCTAATGTCCCGAGGTCATGCATCGCACCGAGTCCTGGCATCAGCTCGCTCCCCTCCTGCTGTGTAAATGGAAATCACAGCAGGGGGGGGGGTGCTCTAGCCTGGGGCCTTGACCAGGTGTTTCAAGAGATTACATTGTTCATACACATAAAATGTATCTGCTTTGTTACCAGGTTAATTAATAAGTTACCAGGGCCAATCAATATGTTACACTGAGTTACACTTCCACACCGGGAAAGCCTGGCGCTGGACCATTTTATCCAGGCCCTCCCGGATATTGAGCTTCGGCAACAGCTCGCCATGTGGCGCCCGCAGACTCTGAGCCAGGCGGCTGACGCTGCGGCCCGTTGGGAAGCAGCGAGGCCCCTGGCCTGGGGGAGCGAGCGTCATGCAATGGCGGTCCGCCAGGTGGGACCTCCGATGGAGGGCGGACCCCTTAGGGGGCCCGCCCCCGACGTGAGTCCTGACCTGGCGGGCATGGTCCGGAGGCTGGTGGACCAGCGCCTGGCGGGACCTGCACCATGGCAGGCGGCCCCGGAGGTGGCCCGCGGTGGACCACGAGGGGGTAATCCAATTCGGACCTTCAGGGGGGGAAATTTGGAATTCCGGAGACAAGCACCTTATCAGGTGAGGTGCTATACTTGCAACCGTCTGGGTCACCTGGCGCGGCACTGTCGAGCCACGTGCCGGGATGATCCCCGGCGGTTGAGGTCCTCAACTCCGCCCAGGGGGGAGCGGGTTAGCCGACCCCAGACACCCCCCCGCCAGACCCCGGGAAACTAGAAGGTGTCGGGCACGTAGGGCGGTGTTCGGCAGAAGAGGATGGAGGAGAGCCCTCATTGACGCGACAGGTCATTTATTGTGGCCAAATTGGAACCGGTAGCCTGACAATCAGATGCAAAATTGCCGGCGTGGGGGTAGACGCCGTAGTGGACACAGGAGCTAGCGCCACGATCATCAGCCCTGTGGTCCTTGATTCGAGCGCAGGTGGCTGGGATAAGATCCAGCGCCTGCAAAATTATAGTTTGCAACTTGCTACCGGGGTAACGGCCCCGATCATAGGGCGTGGTTCTGTGACCCTCAAGTTAGGGTCGGTAAGGAGGGAGATAGATGTTTGGGTGGCGGAGGTGTGCGACCCATGTTTAATAGGGTTGGATTTGTTGACTGCCAGCGGTTGTAAAATCGACTTGTGCCGGGGGATCCTGCAGGTGGGAGTAGAAGAGCTGCCGTTAGGGGGAGTGAGCACGGCCGAGAGAGCGGAGCTGGAGGCTTCCGAGGCCGTGACCATTCCCCCAAGGGCCGAGGCGATAGTGCCGGCCCGGTGGGCAGCTCGCCCAACATGGCAGGAGTCCTGCGGCCTGGTCGAACCGGTGGCAGCGCAGTCCATACCGGGTTTAATCGTGGGCCGCACCCTTGTAAAAACGGACGGACCGGTAGTGGCCGTCCGAGTAATAAATATGAGTACAGAACCACGCACTATAGTAAGGGGCACGAGGGTAGCTGGCTGCACCCCAGTTGAGGAAGTCGCGACAGTGAGGGGCGAGAACGTCCAGCCGAGCCGACCCCGGGGGGAGCCTTCAATAAGAAGTAGGAATTGGCCCGATCCCATTTGCGAGATGGTAAATCGTAGTAGCGTAGAGTTGGGAGGTACCCAGAGGGAGGCCTTACACAAACTGGTTGGGTCCCATTTGGACCTCTTCTCCCTGTCCACCGACGATATTGGACGTACGGGCCTGGTGAAACATCAGATCCACACCGGTGAGGCCCGGCCTATTCGTCAGGCCGCCCGACGGCTCCCTTGGAGCAAGAGGGCGGAAGCTGACGAGCAGGTTGAAAAAATGCTCGACGCAGGCGTGATCGAGCCCTCGGGAAGTCCTTGGATGTCACCTGTTGTGCTGGTCAAAAAGAAGGATGGGACCACGCGGTTCTGCGTGGACTATCGCCAGCTAAACAACGTGACACTCAAGGACTCATATCCCCTGCCAAGGATTGGTGACACCCTCAATGCCGTTGCGGGCTCAAATTGGTTCTCAACTTTGGACCTCAAGAGTGGGTATTGGCAGGTGGAGATGGATAGGGCAGGGAAGGAGAAAACGGCATTTTCCACAGGTAAGGGACTGTATCAGTTTACTGTGATGCCGTTTGGTTTGTGTAACGCCCCCGCCACCTTTGAAAGATTGATGGAGCATGTACTCGGCGGCATGCCATGGCAATCATGCCTGGTGTACCTGGATGACGTCCTAGTACATGCCAAAACGTTCCCCCAGGCAGTAGCTAATTTGGACCAGGTGTTCGGGTGCCTCAGACAGGCAGGGTTGAAGCTGAACCCGAGTAAGTGCACCTTGTTTGCCAAGGAGGTGGCCTATTTAGGCCACGTCATCGGTTGCGAGGGGGTAAAAACGGCCCCAGACAAAATTAAAGCGGTAGAGGAGTGGCCCGCACCACGTACCATCAAAGAGGTGCGGGGATTTTTGGGACTCTGCTCCTACTACTGGCGCTTTGTGGCGAAATTTGCGGAGTTGGCCCGTCCCCTCCACCGGCTTACGGAGAAGGGGACGTGATTTAATTGGACACGGGAGTGCCACGAGGCCTTCCAAAAATTGAAGGGGTGTCTAACATCCGCACCCCTTCTAGCTTACCCCACTAGCAACGGGGCATTTACCCTGGACACGGATGCGAGCCAGGAAGGATTGGGCGCAGTTTTGTCTCAGACACAGGAGGGCGTGGAGAGAGTGATTGGTTACTATAGTCGGGCCTTAAGTAGGCCCGAGCGAAATTATTGCGTCACTCGCAAAGAGTTATTGGCTATGCTGGCTGCCATGAACCATTTCCACCCGTACTTGTACGGGCGGAAATTTTTGGTTAGAACTGACCATTCCTCCTTGCAATGGCTCCTTCGGTTCAAGGAACCAGAGGGCCAAATTGCAAGGTGGTTGGAAAAGTTGCAGCAGTACGATTTTGATGTGGCCCATAGGGCCGGGAAGGCCCATGGTAATGCGGACGCACTCTCTCGGCGTCCTTGGCTGGGGGAAAACTGCAAATTTTGTGCGAGACACGAGGAGAGGGAACAATTGGGCGATTCGGACCCGACCCTCGTTGTCCGGGCAACCCGGGTGAGAGGGCCAATTTTGCCACTAACCGCAGATGAGGAATTCGGAACTTTGGCATGGAGCACGGCCCAGCAGGAGGATCCTGTCCTGGGGCCAGTGTTCAATTGGGTCAAATTGGGGCAAAGACCAAAGGGGGAAGAGGTCACCCCCCTCGGGGCGCAAACAAAGGCATATTGGGCTCAGTGGCAGACCCTGGAATTGAAGGATAACATCTTGTATCGCAAGTGGGTGGAGGTTCCCTCTGATAAAACTTCCTGGCTGGTGGTAGTCCCAAATAAATTTAAGACCGATATATTGCAACAGGTGCATGGTACCCGCCCCGGCGGCCATTTGGGCAGGACAAAGACGACATCGCAGGTACGCCGGAGGTTTTATTGGGTGAATATGGGGCGCGACATACTGGACTGGTGTCGGAGATGCAACGCCTGTACTGCCAAAAAGGGACCAGCACGGAGGATGAGGGCCCCCCTTCAATTACACCAGGTGGGGGCCCCCCTAGAGCGGGTGGCCATGGATATCCTAGGCCCACTACCCCGCACCCGCCTAGGTAATAAGTACATCCTCGTTGTGATGGACTACTTCACCAAGTGGCCGGAGGCCTACGCCCTCCCCAACCAAGAAGCAGGGGTGGTAGCGCAGGCCTTCATGGAAGGATTTGTGTGCCGGCATGGGATTCCACAGGAGTTGCACACCGACCAGGGACGAAATTTTGAGAGCAAATTGCTAAAAGATGTGTGCAGTCTCCTGTCAATTCGGAAAACCAGAACAACGCCTTTAAGACCTCAATCTGACGGGATGGTGGAAAGATTCAACCGAACTTTAATCCAACAACTGGCACTGTTCACCGCCACCCGTCAGGATGACTGGGACGAACATCTCCCTTATTTGCTCATGGCCTACCGAACCAGCCAGCACGGGGCCACCGCATGCAGTCCAGCGTTGCTTATGTATGGGCGGGAGTTACGGGCTCCCACCGACTTGCTATGCGGTCCCGTGCCAGACACAGTGGTTAACCCGCCGAGGGAGGGGTACGCACGTCACCTAGAGGAAGGCATGGAGCTAGTCCATGCCTTCGCCCGCCGCCAACTCCATCTGGCGGGGGAAAAGATGAAGCGCAGGTACGACCACCGGAGCCAGGGGTGTCAGTACACTCCGGGGATGAAGATTTGGTTCTTCAATCCCCGGAGGAGGAAGGGTAGGTGCCCGAAACTCACCTCTCCCTGGCAAGGCCCGGGGGTCGTCCTGTCGCAAGTCTGTGACGTGGTAGTAAAAATCAAAATGGGGCCACGAGCCCTCCCTCGGATCATCCACGCCGACCGGATAAGGCCTTACACCGGCGAGCAGGCGCCCCCGTGGATTGCCTCAGCTTTAGATGCCGAGGCGGGACCCAGTACCTCTGAATAAGGGGGGCTTATTAGTGCCAGAGGACTGGGGGATTGATGAGCGATGGGCCCGGTGGGTAAGGGTGGCATCCCTGCCACCCTTCCCATGGGGGGGGGCAAAGGAGCACTAGATTATGGGGTGTATGGCAGTGAAAACTAGCCCGGGTGGGTTAGGTTATATTGTGTGTAGGGACCTAGAAGATGACATTAGGTGACGTTAAGGTTTAGATAGTGACTGATACCTGTAGTGGGGACGCAGGTAGATTAGTGTGGTTGATAATGACGAGGGAGCGCAATACTTTAAAGGGACGACTGGGAAGCGCAAGTTTCAGAGGGGAGTAGTTAGATGAGATGATGCTGTGTGAGAACTGGACAGGTGTGTGGAGCAGTGGATGAGTAGTGAGTGTTGTGGATCAGCGCGAATGCGCTTGGGGGAGAGAAGGGTGCAGGTGGCACCAGGTGTGAGAGCACAGGTGTGCAAGTACAGGTGTGTGGAATACATGGAGTAAGTGGTACGGAGTGGTGTGCATGGTGCGAAGGTGTGGATGGGGGAAGAGTGGACCCCTTTCACGAGTACCCGGGGCGGGTAGTGTAAGTGTTAGGTAGAGGGTATAGGTAAATTGTGGTTGGATATTGGCATTTGTGGTGCGGTTGCAGAATGGTATTGTGGATGGGTGCATTAGTGTTGTGGAAATGGCTGGGCGTGTAGCCTGTTAGTGTGTGTAGTTGGTTTGGGCACTCCACCACTGTGAGGATGTCGGCCAGGGGAGGCCGCAGGTGGGCTCTGGGAGCCGTTAGTGTCAGTGGGTGCCTGAGGATCCCGGGTGTGGATCGGGCAGCCCGTGCCAGAGAGGGCACTGAGGGGGTGAGAGTGCGAGAGGGCCTTCCCCAGTTAGTTAGGTTAGGGTGAGGAGCAGGTAAGCTCGGGTGGCAACTACAGTGGTGGAGGTGTGCAGGTGGGTAGACCTGCTGGGAGAGCTACACGTCACAGCCCAGAAATTGTGCGAGAGCACCGAGTGTTGAATCGGGGGAGTGAGACCCCAAATTGAGAAGCACCACAGTTTGGTCAATGGGAATTGGTTTTTAGAACCCTATAGTGTAGGTTGGCCAATGGATTGGCAGGGAAAGACCCCGGGTAATGTAAAGTTGTTAAAGTCATTTAGGAAATAGTTAGGATTGATGAACCTGTCGCACCATACGCAGCCACTTACCTGAGGTGATGATGATGACTCCACACCTGTGTTCCTTTGTTCTGTGTTGCAGGAAATAAGAATTGCTGTTTGGATTTATGAAACGCATCACGACGTGGATGAGACATTGGGGTGATTCCATCTCTCCCTCCCTAGGAGGGACTGATGATGAATTGGTGATGGCAAATTTTGATGTTGAGTTGGAGATGGCAAATTTTGATGAGAGTTGGAAATGGCAAATTTGATTGGTTAGGAGGGAGAGAAGACGAATTTGGTTTATGGGAGGAACGGGGAAGACAGTAGGGACGTTTGTTTGATGTGTAAAGTAGATGTTTATGGGTAGTGTTGTGTTTTGTGGATACAGTAAGGGGTAAGGGAGGGGCAATGT
The DNA here is from genome assembly GCF_964187855.1 of Myxine glutinosa. Taxonomy (NCBI): domain Eukaryota; kingdom Metazoa; phylum Chordata; class Myxini; order Myxiniformes; family Myxinidae; genus Myxine; species Myxine glutinosa. Next base: position 84,252,648 of record NC_136263.1, on the reverse strand, counting down.
AGGTTACCTGGTGGGGGGGGGGGGCGTACGATAGGAACGTACCTGTCTCACCTGGTTCCCATGTGCCCCCAGTGTGCATTACCTTATACTGCATGCACTTTTGCGCCCTTACCACCTTACTCACTTGCTTCTTTTTGTCTCCCACCTCCGAGGATCTGGCTTTGGGGCAGAGAGAGAGGAGAGAGAGGAGAGAGAGGTGCTGGCTCTGCAGTTGTGGGCCTGCACTTTCGCTGCTTGCTGCCTGGATCGATACACCATATGGACCGCAATTTTGGTGGCCGCCCACAATGGACCGCAGTTCTTTTGCGGGCAAGCACCACCCGTTGATGGACCTCTGGGTCAACGTGGCACCTATGCCATAGAGGTGAACCACTATAGTTGGCCCCCCTGACGGCCACAATTTAGAAATGGACGCGGTTGGCGCCTTTCTTTATTTTTGAAGGAAGCCAGAACACCAAGTGGGCTCCAAGGCAAGACCAGCGGCAGAACATCGGCCGGCTGCGACACCACCGGTGATTATTGAACACTTTATTGGTGCACCGGATGGTGCTGACTGTACATGATGGGGTGGTGCTTTTGGTGCTTGGATGGGGTGCTCTGCACATTATTAAAGGCCGTAAGGCCACAGAGCACTCGTGGGTTGGTGTATCGATGCTGGCATGCGTGCTCTCTCTATGCATAACATCTGCATGTGTTCCTCCAAAAACAGGTCCTGGATCGTAGTGTAAATATCAGCGTAGTCTTGTGTAAATAATGCTCCCTACCGGCTGTATGTTTAGTTTGCGAATTCTTTCCGCAATTCGGTTATCCTGTGGGTGTGTTTCTGTGAGGAGAAGGGTGCAACGTCGCAGGGGGACATATTTACTCATTTGTGAACATCTGTAAAACTGTCGCACTCAGGGTTGAGTTAATAGTAGAGGGAACTACATCTGAGTGCCACACTAACGTAGGTAAAAATTTATCGGGTCGGGACGCCCCGAGGTAGAGAAGGGTGCAATGTTGCGGATATGGGATTTGGCCTCCATCCATATCCGCTTGTAAATATTCCCCTATTTCCCCAATACTTCCCAACTATCCCCAATCCCCCATTCCCTAGTCCCATTTTCTGTAAACAACACTCTGTAGAACCGACCTTCCCCTATTTCCCCCATTAAATGTCGCACCCAGGTTCACCGCATCTCACGTAGACAACTATAGGACATCTTGCTAGTTATTCTTAGTCTATGTCAGTTAAGGACTCGTTTCCATTAATTCTGACTCTTCGTTGCACCAGAATGTGATTGTATGGCACCGTTAGAAAGTTTAGGACCTCCCAATACCTCCCCGCAGCTCTTCCTCATGGTACAACAACAACAACAACAACAACAGCGGCGGCGGCGCGGGGAGTGTGCGTCCTCACTCCGGCTTGGTTAGCCGCTATTGAACATGTGCTCCGACGGGGTTACCACGCAGGGGCTCGCTGTCAGCTCCTCGTCAAGGGCGGAGCCCGGTAACCCCCCGCACCCAATAGAAGTGGCGGACCGATTCCATCTGGGGCGGAGCTAACGAGCCGAGGGCGTGTCACTCCCCGCTGGACATGCGCAGGAAGAGGGAGGTGACGTCAGATGCGCGCTGGACTGAAAGGAAGAGAGACGCCACCAACCGAGCGCGACAATACCTCCCCGCATCTCTGGACCGGACCGGGTCGATTCTGCCCCTGATCCAAGGTGCACCTTGAGCTATCGACTGCCTGCCCTTCCTTGCCATCAATCCCTGTGTAAGTCAGTCTTGTCCCATTTGTCTGTGGTCTGTCGGGGATAAGATAAGACTGTGTCTAAGTGCCCCTCTTTCTGTGCTTTACCTCTTACCGTGAAATCTACCCGTTTCTGCATCACCAATATTATATCCTCCTCCGGAGGTCTTGAGAACTGTACCCCTTGTGTCGTTGCCTTAATCCCAGCCGTTGTGTCCTTTCCTTCATTGATTTAGCATAGCGCGACTTGGTCAACGTCGAGTGGAATCGGGTGGGATAGGGTTCTAATCGGGGAGTAACTGTGCGGACGCGGTAATACCAAACCGCTCGGTAAACTAACATCTAAAACCGCGTCTGTAACAATATCATTACAACCTCATAATACGATCTTCACAATATATATTACTTGACCGCTCCATGGGGCGGGGTGGGGGGTTGGAGGGGACGCAGGCAGTGTATAAGCGCAAGGCACAAACGAGGCCTGAAGGCAAATTATCTGGTTTTATTTGGGGTCATTTTTTGTGGGAACACAGCCCTCGACCTTCCTCTGGATGAAAGTGGAGGCCATGCAAAGTTTGGTTGCAATGGTTCCTGCAAGATCTGAAAGCATAAATGAACTAGAACGGCACTCAGTAGAGAGCATACCTCCACCAGGTGAACAGCTTACGTTTTGTATCCCAGAGTAGAGCAGAAAATCACAATACAGAATCACATTTAATCAAAATCCTCCGTCCATAACTTTTTGAGATATCCTGCTTTGTATCGTGTTTGGCCCTATCTCCCAATGGTGAAGAATCGCTTAAAAAATTCTACGATCCGGATCTTCACCAAAATCTAATCATTTTGTCCTTGTCGTATATGCTACATCTCTGCCAAATTTCGGCAGAATCCGTCCATAACTTTTTGAGATATCTTGTTCGCAAATAAACAGACAAACAGACAGACAGACAGACAGACAGGGGTGAAAACATAACCTCCATCCACCTTTGGTGGCGGAGGTAACAAACAAGCAAACTTTCTTCTTTATATATTCGATGTTTAAATCGGGAAGTCAGACTATACCCAGGACAACGATTGCATTAAAAAAAAACATTATATCAAGGAAATTATTTATACAGAGGGATATCAAGGGAATGGATAGGCAGGATAAGCAACTAGCAAAGGGAAAAATTTGCAAAAGAACTCGGCAATGAAGGTGAGCCTTTCCAATCATTTCAACCGTAGCAGCAAGGTGTCGTGACAGCTTACCAGCTGTTTTGCACTAATAATTTTTAACGAGACAAGTATACCCGTTTGGAAATATCATCAGAATGGAACAGATATATCCGTTCCTTGCCATGCTCTTTCCAATGCGTTGGCACTGCCGATGCACTCACTCTACAGAAAATGCACTGGGTGGTTTGCCACTGCTCTTCCCGGCAGTATTCAGAGCATGAATTTGGAATTTTGCTGGAGTACTGGCAAAAAATGGCCTCATCGAAACAGAAGGTAGCACAATATCTTATCGTATGGGACACCGGCTCAATGCCCCAAAATGGGAATGCACACTCATTGATGCAACATTGGGCAACCATAAGCACCAGAGTGGAACTTTTTTTATTTGGGTTGAGAATTAAACACAAACAAGAGACTTCACTAAGGTATTCTGAAAATTTTTGAAACATAAATGTACTTGACATTAATCTTCCTTCCAATTAAAAAACCCAGATTTTGCTTTTCACCAACTGCTTACAGGATTATGTAAAATAGATGACAAACAGGCATTCGCTGCATTAAACTAACTGTAAACAAAAAGGTTGTGTCATTTCTATGCAAGTATTCTTCTTCAATACCCAAATGTAATTAATAAATATCAATGTATTATTTGAGGTATGTGGTTTCACATGATCTAGTGTATAATATTTCTTCTGTATAATTATCATTAAAATTATGGATGCTATAAATACATGGTTTATAAATTCGAATTTCAGTGAAACCTGTCCTGCTTTAAATTGGAAAGATGCAAATGGAAAAAGATAAAAAAAATTAACGCAAAACAGCTGGTATGCTGCCAGGACACCAAGCTCCAGCCTGCCTCCCTTCATTTCCATTTCATCATTCATTGGAAGCAAAGGGCCTCCACAGGAGACCAAATTCTGCAGTTCTTCTATCTGTGTGGAAAAATCATGTAACCCAGGAAGTGCCAATAAAGTCTATTAATAAATCGTTGAAAGATTTTTCAACCCTTCCACCCTCCCACTTCCACCTCACACCCTCTGTACTGACGTACCCTCTGTACATGCCAAAAAATTAGTTTGATCCCTCAGACTCACCTAGATGCGTTTCCATACTCACCTACAAAATTAGTTTTGATGCACAGACCCAAATAGGATGTCTCATTTTGTTCAAGACATGGACTCGTAAAATTAGTAGGTTTTTTTAGTTTAATAATTAAGTCTCCCCCTATAGCATAGGGAAGGCTTATTACCCTCGCCAGAGGAAAGAGTATTGCATTTGAGTTTGTTACTTGCCGGAATAGATTCCGGCAAGTATGTTGGTTGGTTGGTTTGTCTGTCTGTTTGTCTGTCTGTCTGTTTGTGTGCAGTACTACGTCTACATCGTTGCACATAGCATCGCCATATGTTACACACATATTTGCCTTGCCCTGGAATAGACTGTGCCCAATTTTTAACTCTCTAGGCCCAAGGTCAAGCTCAAGGTCACCCAAAACGTGAAAATCGTGACCACAGCGTAAAGCCGGGGCGAGGCGGAGTGATACAGCGGAAGGATTCGACGGTTTAAATGAAGCCGCGATGAGGCGGATTTTCATTGGGACCTTCATCCTGTTTTCATTACCTCCGCCACCAAAGGTGGATGGAGGTTATGTTTTCACCCCTGTCTGTTTGTTCGTTTGTTACTTGCTGGAATAGATTCCGGCATGTATGTTGGTTGGTTGGTTATTTGCCGGAATAGTATGTTGGTTGGTTGGTTACTTGCCGGAATAGATTCGCCGGAATAGATTTTGGGTGGTGAGGGGGCTTGAAGCCAGATTTTAATCTTACAGCCGCCATGTTGGTGCTCGCCGTCACTGCGATGCGAAGCGAAAGACGCCTCAGAGCTGTCACATTCACAATCGCTATGTCGTATGTACTCCCAATACGTTTCCTTCATTGTAAAAACTACCAAGTCAACAGTTAAAAGGATTTTGAGCCGATAGGTGTTATGGCCTTGGCAAGATCGATAGAGACAGTGATCTGTTAGCTTATACACCGCCCAAATAGCTATGTGGAATTCTCTCATGTAGAGATTAAACCCACGTCATTTGAACTTTGGCAGAGGTCATTATTTACTTTTAATGATCCAAAATGGCCGATAAAAAAGTACATTCTGGCAAGTCATCGGTCTCTGACCGATTTTTCATTTGTTTGTCTGTTTATTTGTCCGCACAGAATAAATGATTTTCTCTGCAACCGTTGGGCCGATTGACAGGGAATTTTCACCATAGGTGCAACTCCACCTGTATAATTTTTTAATAATTATTATGACGTCATAGGGCACGTGGTTCGGCCGCCATCTTGGAAAAATAGAAAAAATTTGCACCTCTATATCTCGGAAAGCGCTGAATAGAAAAAATTGAGACATGGCTCATTGTAAAGAACTCTCCATGGGGAATAAAATATGTTAATGATGATGTCATAGGTGCCTCCATTATGACGTCATAATTCGACAAGTACAAAACTTCATCCTATCAAGATGAAATTTCTTGAACGCCATGTAGGCTTAAATTGGTGAAGAAAAAAAATAATGATGACGTCATCGGTCAAGTGGTTCGGCCGCCATATTTGTTTTAACACAAAAGCCTTAAAAACCACTGAAAATACATCCTGGTGAGGGTTTGCAATCTCTGATTGCTCTTTTTCTTGTTGCTATTGTAGTGCTTGTTTCTACAATTAGCACAACCATTTTTAATGGTACCACAGGGTTTCTTAGACCCCTCGGTCGAAGAAACTCTGTGCTACCATTAAAACGAAACTAAACCACCATTTAGAAAAGCCACCATTTAGAAAAAACCACCATTTAGAAAAAACCACCATTTAGAAAAAACCACCATTTAGAAAAACTAAACCACTAAACCACCATTTAGAAAAACTAAACCACTATTTAGAAAAACTACACCACTAAACCACCATTTAGAAAAACTAAACCACTAAACCACCATTAGTAAAAAGTAAATCACTAAACCACCATTTTGAAAAACCCACTAAACCACCATTTAGGGGAAAAAAATCTTCATCGACTCTCAGCACAATTCAAAATTCTCAACTGTATCAATTTCCGAGCTGTATCTCAGAACCGGCTGGGATTGTCAGAATGAAATTTTGCATCAACAACAGGAATACAAAGTATGCAGGGTTGACATAATTGTTTTGACCTTGACCTAATTTTAAGGTCATGATTCATATTATAGACATTTTAACATTGTTCACCAAACCCAACCAAGGTTTGTCTGATCAGAACAAAATTACCCTCGCTAGATAGCCTGAACCCTAGAGCAGGTGCATTTACGGTTAATGTACACAATGTCCATTTGGGTTAAAGGTCAACGTTAAATGGCAGTCTGAAAAAAAGAATGCGTTTTTTTTGACAGAGCTCTATTTTGCCAATGAGGAATCTTAAAGACTGCTTCGCCTTCCAAGATATTATTGCATCATAATAGTGGACCTGGACTGAAGTTGTGCACCTGATATTTGATTTGTGTACTTAACGATCACAAAGTGATTGCCAAAGGTAAGCCTCCCCTGGTCGGGGCCGTCTTTGTCCCTTATGACAAAAGTTCCTCACAATGTCTTTATGTCCCTCACAATGCCTTTGAAGCCCGAGTCTTCAACAACAGTTGAAGGCTGCATGTCTCCAACGATCATATCTATCAGCATCCGGTCAATGCGATTTTGTCTTGGGGCAATCAGCAGCATACTTGTACCATTTATTTTTAAAAAGTGCTTTCAATCGTCGATTGCGAAAGGGAACTTGCTGCTGTTGCAGACTTTGGTTTCTTTGAATCCGCATTCTCAACCGTCACTAATAGTAATAGGTACTCTCTCTGCCTCAGGTGATTGGTTTTCAAATGTTTTAGCATATTGGACGTATTACTATTACAGTGATGACTGATGAGCAATATCTATTGAACAATCTAAGCATGTAACCTTTTGACTGTCTTCTTTAGCCTTCCCGAAATAGTTCCAAACTGCACTTCTGCACCTTTTGAACGACATGTTGTCAAAACGAACACGCAAATCTACAAATACTTATCGCTTATCAATCAATGTATTCGATTGCCTACCATTAGTCAGCAAAGAAATCAGCACGCTTTACTCGGCCAATTGTAAGTGCCTTGTGATTCATTGAATATAAACACGCTTTTGGGGCATATGTAGTGTGCAAGTGACTCGCTTTTGTGCGTTATATTTCAAGCGGGACGCCCCAAGGGCGTGTTCATTTTCAATTAACTAGTAGGGCCGTTCGTTCATTGGACCAAATTTTCATTGGTCTTTACGGTCTTGTACTATACCAGCCGGTTGCGGTGCTTAACTTAAAGCATTAGGTTGTCTCTCTGTTACGGATTCGTCACTTCCGCCTTTGTTGTTTTTATATACTTGCAAGGAGGTATATATAGATTCTATTTATAACTCCGTGTATACTTGTAGGATTTTTAGTTTCAAATAGTATTGTTGTTAAGATTTTTGTGTGAAATGGAGACGATTTTAGTAAAAGGTAAAAATAAATGTTTGTGAAGGAAAAAGGAAAACGCGGCAAAGTGACCGGAAGAAGAGAGATCGATTTGGGCAGAGAGAGGAGGAGAGAGCTGTGACTTGTGAGTGACGTCGAGGCTGCAAGCGGACTTGCTTTTATATATTGGTCGCGAATGAGTTGAGGTTTCCCGTGAAAGGGATTGCGCGACATTGTCATATATTGCGAGTGCAGTTAAACCTGCGTGCCAGGTTTTATCACCAAGTGTGAGTCATCGTTGGAGAACTGAACGGAACGTTGGAGAACGTCGGCTGAATTCCCATATCGACCTCTCACCTCATAACTCCTCATCCACAGCCGCGCCAATACCTGCCTGTTGTTTTGCCGTTCCGCACAACCTTCATTAAACTGGGGGATTATACGATCATTTATTTTTGCAGAATTACACTAATATTATTATTGTTGTTAATAGTATTAGTGTTAATGAATAAAGTATATGCTTTGTTACAATGTTATTGTTTTTATAATTTATTTTCTAAATGGAATGCCATGCCATGGAAGGACATAAAAACTGCCTTATACACCTTAACTTGGCATGCGTTTAAAACATGGGATTTTTTTTTCTGGATTGTTAGTATTTAATCAGCCGAATCAACTCAGGAGATCATAACGATCATTTCGGTGCATCACATTCCATTCGAAAAAAAAATTCCAGCCAAGAAACGCTTATTTCACGGAAGTACTCGGAATCGACGTCGATTCTGATTCACTATTCGATTCCTTTCGATTCGATGGTTGGAATCGAGTACTTTGGAATCGATTCTGCCCACCACTAACTAGTATTTACGTTTATAGGAATAGAATGTCGACACGTTCCCGCTATGCGGCCTTTGAGGCCTTGACGCGGAAACATGGTGTGGTTTGCGTTACCCCGAACGAGACCAGCGTGGAAGACATCGTTATTGCGGTGGGTAATGTAATCGGGCTCGAGAAAATCCGTGCAGCTTCACGGATGAATAAACATGTGGTTATATTCGTAGCTGAAGAGAAGCTTGTACATGAAATTGTGGCGACTGGATTGTCTACCGAGAATGGACATTTTGTCCTGGTCTCCCCACTGGACACCCCAGCCGTGAAAGTCTTGATATCAAATTGTCCCCCATTCCTGAAGAATGATTAAATTTTAAAGGAGTTATCTCGTTATGATACAGTCGTGTCACAGAACACAATGTTATCTCTGGGGTGTCGAAAAGAGCAGGTTAAACACATCATGTCCTTCTGGCAGCAGGTGTAGGTCGTGTTTCCTGCATCCATTCCAATGTGGACAAGGTGCTCAACGCTGTATTTACATTTCGTGTCGATAATCACGATTACCAGGTATATGCATCCACGGAAACGTTAAAATGTTTCAGCTGTGGGAACTTTGTCCATCTAAAACGGTTTTGTCCACAAATTTCCCCAGCGGTGGCCGAGCAGACGACATCCCATGTTACTGTAACAGAAAACGTACCATCGACATCGAAAACCTCCAAAAATGATTATGTTTGGGACGGTTTTACACTCGTCTCCTCTTTGAGAAAGCGGAAAACACCTCGGGATGTCCCACCACCCCGTAAGGAAAATAAGGTGATGTTAGACTCCAAAGCATTGGACTCAGTACCACCTTCTGATAAAATATCGATAAGTAATCGATATGAAATATTGGTAAATGTGAATGCAGATGCTCTGCCTGCTGCCGATATGGATCCTCAGCTTAATGTGGAAGAGTTGCATGCACTACCTCCAGATGTGGTTGGAGTTCAAACTACATTAAATCCTTGTGCAGATTATGACAAGTCGGGTCTCGACTGGGGAGTAAACAACACAACAACAGGCATTTTAAGGCCATTTTCCCTGCTAGAGCGGGGTTAGCCTTGCGGGCCCCATGATAATCCTCTCCACTTTGCCCTATTTTCTACATCTCCCCTTGTTAACCCCCTTGCCCGCATTTCTTCTTCCACCACCTTTAGCCAAAGGCAAAAAGGTTAGAATTCGACCCCACAGTGTTCCAACGCACCTGGTCGTGACATTTCAACCCAAATAGTCGTTGTGCCGGCCATTTTAGAAAACGTACCTGAGCACAATGTTTGTCCCGAGGAAGAACCTCAAATTGTGCAACATGTTGCAGAATCGCCCCTCCCTCGACCCCCTATCCACCCCCCCCCCCCCCACATTACCCAGGGTTCTGGTAGAACCTCCCCCTCAACCTGCTCCTACAGAAACATTGCAGGCTAACACCTGCACACCACAGAGTTCTGATGTCTCAAGAGCCAGGGGTTGTAAGTGTCCTGGATAGTGCTTCTGACATGTCTGAGGAGGAATCCAATGACATTGAGGAATTCCCCACATACAGTGATTCCAATGTCTTACCATCGCAAATACTCAAGTTGCCCGAAACCAGACTTTTTGAAAAATACATATTGAAATAAAAGATCATTTTTCTGATCTGCATGGGTTCATTGAAACGGCAAGGAGCATTATTCGCCGACCCAGTGACCACAATTTTACGGAACCCCAATTCAGTAGGTTTAATAAATACATTGTTAAAGCTAAAAATGAACAAAAATGATGATACACACAGTTCCCTTTCTTTACCTTTTTTACATCTCCATGACGATCTTTGGTAGCCTCAATATAAATGGTGGCGTGGGCCAGTCTAGGATGCTCCAAGTGGTCAACCTTGTAAGGCAATGAAAACTAGATGTGGTTTTCTTACAAGAACCCCACTCAACTCCATCGTCTCATGCTATCTGGAATCGAATGATAAAAAAGGCCGGCTACTTTAGCGATTCAACCTCTCGTACAGCAGGAGTTGCCTTTCTAATTAATCCCCATTTTTGCCCACTCCAACTCTCATTTCAGGAAATAATCCCAGGGCATTTAGCTTCACTGGATTTTGTTGATGGAGACATTAATTTTACTTTAATAAATGTCTGCGCCCCTTCAAAGGGCACAGACCGATGAACCTTCTATGACAGGTTACAACTCCACATGATGCAGTTAGACCTGCAGAAGTGCATCATAATGGGGGGGGGGGGGGGGAGTGATTTTAATTGGATCCTGCAACCTGAGTGCGATCAGAATGGTGCAGAACCTCACCCCGGACCAGCCAGACTTATCTAAAATAATAAGAGATTTTGGTTTTCAAGACATCTGTCAGGTACATAATCCAGGTGCCCTCGTGCCATCAATTTACCTGGTGCCCTCGCTAGGCTTGATAAATTTTATATAAATTTGCCCTTTACCAACCTCTCCCCCACCATGGAAATTTCCTCATCTGGTTTCTCCGACAATCACCTCATTACCATCAGTTACCATGTAGGGTCATCTCCAAATCGCCACTCTTTTTGGAAACGACATTTCCATATTAGATAACCCCTCCTTTCGGAATGTCTTTGCAAGGGTGTGGTCCAGTCTCATAGGCTCCAAATCCAGTTTTAAGGACCAGCGGTTGTGGTGGGACAACACAAAGGTCCAAATTAGAAGTTTCTGTCAGCAATTCTGTTTTATAAACACGCAAGTAGAACGCAGGATAAAAGTGGAGCTGGAGAAAGAAATTTTCCAAATTCAAACCAATTTAAATACCCATCCTACCCCCCAACATAAACTAAGACTGTGTGAGAAAAGGTCTCTTTTTAATAATATATTTGCCAATCAAACCCAAAGAGCACTAACGAGATTACGCTTTCAGCACCTTTACCTCCTGGATTCCCTAACCCAGTTCTTCTTTGATTTTGAATCAAAATCTCCTCATTCTCTAATTACTGCTTTGAAACGTCCTGATAATTCGATCACGACTAACCCTGTAGAAATTAAGAAGGATGCAAGACTCTTCTTCTCTAAACTTTACCAGGCAAACGATGTCGATGCAGAACTTGATCCTATTTTGGTTGATGGTGTCAGTACGCTAACCCCAAAGCAAAGAACGGATTTGGAGTCACCGGTTACGCTTGAAGAACTTTCTGTTGCCCTTAAAGGCCTGGACAGAGGGAATTCACCTGGCTTGGATGGTCTGCCAGTGGAGTTCTTCGAAAAATTTTGGGACTTGATTGGACCTGAATTGCTTCTGATTTTCTTGGAGAGCTTGAAGAAGGGTGAACTTCCACTGAGCTGCAGGAGAGCCGTGCTTACTTTGCTTCCTAAATAAGAAAATTCATTGCTCATCTCATAGTGGAGACGAGTGTCCTTGTTCTATACGGACTATAAAATTTTCTTATAGGCTTTGGCCTTGCATCTCTCACACCTACTAAAAGACATTATACACATGGACCAAACTTATTGTGTTCCTGGTCGCAATATTCATGATAATATCTCTGTTGTTGGAGATGTAATTGAAATCTGTGTGATTAACTATGAAAGTTGTAGCTTGATCTTCCTAGACCAGGAGAAAGCTTTTGACTGTGGTTCTCATACATACGTTTTTAAAGTGCTAAAATGTTTTGGTTTTGGACCCATTTTTCTATCCCATATACAGTTTATGTTACTCAAACATATCGGCTATTTTAAAGATAAATAATGAACTTGTACCTCCCTTTTGTGTTGGGATAGGGGTAAGGCAGGGCTGCCTTCTTTCAAGAATTTTGCATGCTTTATCCCTTGAGCCCCTCTTAAATACCTTTCTTAAGTCCTTGTCTGGTGTTACTATTGAAACCCACCCCTTAAAAAGCATTGCTTATGCAGATGACATCTGTGTCTGCATCAGACATTCAGAAGACGTTGTTTTGATGATGAATGCGTTGGATCTCTTCAGCAGGGCATCATCGGTCAAGATCAATTGGACAAAAACAGAAGCTCTGTGGCTTCAATCCTCCACCTTTCCCCTACCTGCCCCCCTATTCCCTCTCCCCCTTTTCTCCCTGCCAATTTTTCTTGGAGAAGAGATGGGATTAAGTTCCTGGGGGTGTTCCTTGGCCCTGGAAATTTTGTGAGGCATAATATAACTGGGAAGGCTTGTTGGCACACATTGAAGTACTTTTACTGAAATGGAAGATCTTGCTCTGCCAACTGTCATACCAAGGTAGTCACCTCCACGTTATGGTACAAGGCTCTTTCCCTAAAGCCGCCAAAACTCTGGTGGATGAAATACAAAAATGCATCACCCATTTTTTCTGGTCTGGAAAACATTGGCGGAGACCAGAGATCCTAAACTTACCAACTGCAGAGGGTGGCCAAGGGCTTGTCAATGTCAAGTGCCGCATCATGGCTTTCCACCTACGAACAGCATGGCACTTCTTGTTTGAACCTTGTTTGGCCTGGATACAGCTTACCAGTTGCATCTTACGTCAAGCAGGGAAGTTGGACCTTGCACAGGAGGTGTTCCTGATGGATTCGACCAAGATAGACCTGTCCATGCTACCTTCCTTTCACCAAAGCCTACTGAATGTGTGGCAAGCCTTTACCTGTCTCCGTGACCCCTCGACTTATGTTCGATCCATGTTCTTCAACGAACCATTATTTCACAATTCTTTATTTGGTGATTGTGTGAATGAAAGCACCTTCATTCAGCAGTTTATAAATGCCTCAGTAACAAAAGTGTGTCATTTGAGAAATGCCACCAATGATAGGTGGATAAGTGCTACTGCTCTGGCTTCGACCGTTGGCATTAGATCGTGTCGCAGATTGGACACCTTTTTGAAATCGGTACTTCGCATCTACTATGCCTCACAAGGTTGGGCAAACAACCCTCCCATACCCACCTATGAATCTTCTCCACGCTTCCCCAATCTTTGTCTATCTGGTTCTCTTAGTTTGGAACTGATTAGGTTTGGCTGCTCTCTATCCTCTTCTGGGAACAATTGAAAGACCCTGTATGTGCAATGCTTAAAAGTCATTTTTCCTTCGTTGTCCTCCCCTGTACCCTGTAGATGGCCTGCAGTCCTGCCGAATGCCCCTCCCCTTTACCCTATTTGGGGTTGGTACTATAAACAGCCTGTGCTGAATCGTGTTGGGGATCTTCAATGGAGAATTGCTCATTGGATCCTTTTTATTTATTTATTTATTTACTTTTTAATTTTTTTTTTTTTTTTTTTTGTATACAAGATCGAGGCTCGTGAAAGAGCGAACATTAATCACACAGAAAGACAAAACAGACACACAAAACAAATAACATCGGGAGCGGTAGACAAGATGGGGAGAGAGGGGGAAGGACACAAACACAACATTTGAGAGCAGGGACCGAGAGACATGGAGACATCGAGAGAACTGTGGGAGGGAGAGGGCTTTGGGGGTGAGGCATGGGAAGGGGGGGGGGGGTGGGAGAGGTATAAAACATATGGACACTGCCAAGACTTCCACGAAAGAAGTTGGAATTTCAAACAAGGTGGATCTGGGGTGAATTAGTGGGGGTAGAAAAGATCAAGGTTTTGGATGGGGGAAGATAAGAGATGGTGGTGAACAGCTGTTTTGAAGACCTGGAGGGAGGAGTGTGATTGAAGTGAGTGTGGGAGTTTGTTCCAGAGGCGGGAGAAAAGAGGAATGAAAGAGTGAAGGTGAGCAGAGAGCCGAGATATCAGCAGTTTAACCATCAGAGGGTGGCTGGCAGATCTTGTGCGACCTGTAGGAATATTTGGGGGACAGAGCACAGAGAGAGCTGGGGGAGCAAGGCCGGATAGGAGTCGGTAGAAGACAGAAAGACCACCTACCTGCCTGCGGTGAGTGAGTGAAAGGCCCTCAGAGATAGCTTCATCGCGGGAGATTCCAATGATTCTGAAAGCTTTTGATTCAACAGCGTGAAGCCGAGCCAGGTGTGAAGCAGGAGCACCAGCCCATAAGGGAGAACAGTATTCCATTGAGCTGCGGATGAAAGCCTTGTATGTGGTGAGGAGCTCAGGTGTGCCTAGGAAGGACTTCACACGACGGAGGATGCCCAGTCGGCGACTGGCTTTGGAGGCCAGCTTGGAAATGTGGTTTTCCCAAGAAAGATCATGGCAGATGGTGAGACCCAAAAGCTTGAGCGACAGAACTTCTTGGAGAGGATTGTTGAGAAAGTAGATGGGAGGGTTGTCCAGTCGATCTTTTCGGAGAGACATAGTAAGAGTGTGAGATTTGTCAGGATTGAAAGACATGTTCCACATGTTTGACCAGTCTGTGATTTTGTCCAGGTCTTCAGAGAGTGAGGAGGCTGCAGACTGCCGATCTGAGGGAAGAGGGATGGAGCGGCAGAGAGTGGAGTCATCAGCAAAGAGATACAGAGGATTTTCCAGAGAGTCGGAGAGATCATTGATAAAGACCAGAAAAAGCACAGGGCCCAGCACACTGCCTTGGGGAACTCCAGCCTGAACGGGAAGGGGAGATGAGAGAAATCCATTCAGGGCCACACGTTGACTACGACCAGAGAGGAAGTCCGCAAGCCATGCATGGAGATTTCCATGGATACCATAGGAGGAGAGTTTGGTGAGCAGAGCTGGGTGCCAGACCGTATCGAAGGCACGTGATATGTCAAGGGAGACAGCTCTGATTTCCTGTTTGGCATTGAGGACCTCCATCCATTGTTGAGACAGCAGAAGCAGCATGTCCAGAGTAGAGTGACCTAGTCTGAAACCAAATTGATGATCAGAGATCAAGCCATTGGAGAAGAGGAAAGATTTCATATCCGAAGCAATGATGGATTCCATGACTTTGCTGATAATTGGGAGCAGGCTGATTGGTCTGTAGTTGCAAGGATCTGTTTTTGCACCTTTTTTGTGTAAAGCGGTAATGTTTGCTGATTTCCAGGATGCTGGCAGATGACCTTGAGCAAAGGATAGGGTGAAAAGAACAGAGAGAGGGTGAGATAGAGCGGCAGAGCAGGATTTTAGGACCCGTGGGCTGATGCCATCTGGTCCAGTTGCAGAATCAGAGTCGAGGTTTGACAAAAACTCCTCCACCTTGTCAGGAGAGAAGGTCACAGAGTCCAGGAGCAGTTTGGTTCGACTGGGAAAGGTGGGAACAGAGAGTGATGGGTTTGGGACTAAGGATTTTGAGGCAAACACAGAGTTGAGGCATTCGGCTTTGTCACGTGCGATGTCAACTGTGTGGCCATTTGAGGTAAGGGAGGGGATGGAGGGGGAACAAACACCAGAAACGGATTTGACCAGACGCCACCAGGATTTGGAGGAAGGAGACAGGTTTGAGAGTTCATTCTTGAGTGAGGAGAGATAGTGCTTCCTGGCACTCCTGAGGGTAGACACACACTTGTTCCGAGCTTGGTGGAAGGAACTGAGATTTCCTTCAGTTGGATTAGCCTTCCAAGAGGCAAAGGCAAGTTGTTTCAGGGCAACTGCCTCACCACAAGATTCAGTGTACCATGGACGGGAGGAAGGGTAAGACAACTGAAGGCGAGATGGGATAAATCTGTGCATGAGAGAGATCAGTTTGCTTTGGAAGAATTCCCAGGAAGAATTGATGTCAGAGGCAGTGGAGATGGGAGACCAATCCAGACGATTGATGGCTGCTTGAAGACCGTCCCAGTCGGCTGAGTGAAATGCCAGACTCGTCGACGCTGAGGAGGCTCTCTGAGAATGGCCAGAGAGATGTCCACTTTGACAAGCACATGATCAGAAGAACCGATTTTTAGCAGAAGAAGAGCAGCAGACATTAGCAGGGAAGTTAGTCATAACCAAGTCTAGAAGAGAAGATACTCCATTGGCTGAGATCCGGGTCGGGAAATTGACAGATTGTGTCAATCCCAGTGAGTCACAGAAGTCCTTTGCTGAGGTGCCATGACTGGTGAGAGAGGAACCCACACCCAACCAGGTGGCATGATGACAATTGAAGTCACCACATATGAGGAAGAGAGAGTTGGGATGAGTGGATAGAAGTTGGTCCATGTTGTCAGACAGTGAAATGTAGATGGAGTCATCACTGTTTGGGGGACGGTACAGAACACATATGAACAAAAGGTGGGAGCGGAGAGGAAGCCGTAGCCAGAGGTACTCCTGGGGGTGAGGAGGAGAGAGGGCAGTGCAAGGAGAGTGAGGAAGAGAGTTTTTGATAAAGATAGCCACCCCACCACCAGGCCGAGGTTCAGTTCTATCATACCGGAGGAGGGAGTAACCAGGAAGAGATATTAAGGAATCAGAGACATCTTGAAGGAGGAAAGTCTCTGTTAAGCAGATCAAGTCTGGATTGTCAGAAGCAACCTGTATGGAGAGATCAGTCAGGTTTGAGCGAAGGCCCCGGATGTTTGAGGTCCATACCGTTAATGAAGAGAGAGGGGGACCATCGGGTACAGGACAGGGGAGGGGAGGAGTAGGGTAAGATGAAGGATGAGAGGGGGAGGTAGGGAGAGCAGTTGTTAGTGTGTCAGCGATTGCAGAAGAGTTCCAAGAAAGGGAAGGATGAGGAGGATGAAAGGTTTGAAGGTGAAGGGATGAGGCACAGAGAGGGCTTGTTTGAGGGGGGGCAGAGGAAAGAAGAAGGTTGGGGGGGGGTGGAGGTATGAGATAGAAGGGAGACGAAGTGGGGAGGAGGCAGCTTTGAGGAGGAGGGGGGAGGAGGGAGAATTGGAGAGGAATGGTATGGGGGGAGATTTGAATGGGAGGGGTTGGGGGGGAGTTTTGAAGGGGAGGAGTGAGGGG
This sequence comes from Myxine glutinosa, assembly GCF_964187855.1. Taxonomy (NCBI): domain Eukaryota; kingdom Metazoa; phylum Chordata; class Myxini; order Myxiniformes; family Myxinidae; genus Myxine; species Myxine glutinosa. Next base: position 84,235,593 of record NC_136263.1, on the reverse strand, counting down.
GGAGTTTAGGAGGGGAAGGGCAAGGGGGGAGTTCAGGAGTGGAAGGGCAAGGGGGGAGTTCAGGAGTGGAGGGGTAGGGGGGGAGTTTAAGAGTGGCGGGGCAAGGGGGGAGTTTAGGAGTGTAGGTGCAAGGGGAGGGATTTGGATGGGAGGGGCAAGAGGGGAGTTTAGAAAGTGGATGATTAATGAAAGACGAACATTGAAAACAAATTGGGTTTGTTGTGATTTTCAAGTTAGCAATCCGGTTCAGAATGATGGAGGAGGGATGGAATGAATGTGAATTTAGACCATGTAGTGAGGGAGACGTATAAGATATTGAATTTCTTTTTTTTGAGGTGGAATGAGTTGGAGAGGAAATTGAGAAAAGCCTTTTAAATAGGAAGAAAAACAGCGTGTTGTAAAATACCACTGAGTAAAACACTGAAGGGGAAAGGTTATACATATTTAAATAATATTTAAACAGAACCGTGAACAATCTTATGTGCACAAAAATACCAACGGGGGGAGAGCCGAGAGGGACCACCACGAGTCACGTGAAGGGCAAACGGTGGATGGCAAGGAGTTAATGGGGGCGGGGCGAACAGCACACCTGGACAGAAAATACAGGATGAGTCAACAGTACACGTGGAGAAAGGAAAATAAATGTTTGTTTTTTTTGTTTTGTTTGTTTGGTTTTTGGGGGTGGGGGGGGGAGGTGGGGATTTAGAACGTTAGACAGAGTATTATGTTCGGGGTAGAAGGGAAAAAAACTAAGAGCCAAGCAAAACACGATTAAGATAACAAACACCGACGGGGGTACAACTACAAGGCCGCACACGAGGAGCAGAACACGATTAAATAATTACAAGTTACAGGAAATTCAAACCAAAAGTAACTATAATCAAAACAATAACGCATGGACGATAAAATAACGAGTTGAAATTTGACAATCTATCTGGGGAAATGGGGGAGAAACACGTCGTCGAAGAACGAACGAACGAACGAATAAGAATGAATAAACGAATGAGAACAGAGAAGGAAATGTTTTTTTTTTGGGTTTTTTTGAGTTGTGATTTACACAAGGAAGAGGGCTATGGGGTGAAAAGATTGGGAAAACAGAGAACGAAAGTTATTGGATCACAAAAACACGGACCGCTGAGAGAAAAACAAAGCCTCAAGGTTGTACAGTGTTCACTGTACAACTACAAGGCCTCAAAACACGACCCGAATTAACACGATTTTCAATACAGGTATGAAAGATTTGCACCGAAAATCTTCGTCGGGAGACAATATATACACCATAAAATAAATAGTTATAACGAAAATACAAATGGGAACAATTACTTAACTTCGATTTCGATGGATAGCATGGAGAGCTGAGAATAAACGAACCCTCGCCAGCAAGACCGGAAACGGAAGTCAATCCTACCTATAAATTCCCTAATTCACCGCTTCTCGCAAGTGATAAGTGAGCAATGTCCATTTTCTCTCTCTCTCTCTCTCTCTCTCTCTCTCTCTCTCTCTGTCTCTGTCTCTGTCTCTGTCTCTCTCTCTGTCTCTGTCTCTGTCTCTCTCCAAAAGGACCCTATCCCAATCTCTCCAATATATTTTCTCAACAATTCTCTCAAAGAGTTACAGTCACTCAAATTATTGGGCCTCACTCTCAGCCATGATCTTTACAGGGCCAACCACATTTCAAACTTGGCCTCCAAAGCCAGAAGCAGACTGGGCATCCTCTGTCATGCAAAGTTCTTCCTTGGCACACCTGAACTCCTATCCACATATAAGGCGTTCATCCCTAGCTTGATGGAATACTGCTCTCCTCTAGCCCCTGATTAGTTCACCGACCTCACATCTTGCTAAGCTTGACACCATGGAAACCAAGGCCTTCAAGGTCATTGGAATCTATAGTGATGAAGATGAGTCTATGGGCCTATCACTTCGACATCGCCAAAAGGTCGGTGGTCTCTCTGTCTTCTTCTGCCTCCTTTCTGGTCTTGCACCCTCTGCGCTCTCTGTGCTTTGTCACTCCAGGTATCTGCACAAGTCTCCCAGCAATCCCCTTCTCATGAAAGAGCCCAAATCCAGATCCACTGCTGATCTACACTCATTTGCCCCCTTTTTCTGCCTGTGGAACCAACTTCCACACTCTACAATCTTGTTCTTCCCTCCAAGTCTTCAAGACACAACTGTTCACCACCATCTCAAATTCACCCCCATCCAAAACCATGATCTTCTCTACTCCCGTTGAACCACCCTGTTGTGGAAAACCATTCAGGTCCACACAACTTTAGTCCAACGGTTTGGTTTAATTGCATTTAGATCATCACATCATTCCTGTAAGTAGAAATACACAATAAGCATACGATGCGACATCTCATAAAGCCATTCATATCAGTCAATGCAAGCAAGCTAGTTATTCTATAAAGGCGTACCATAAACGAGGCTACCGATGTAACATGTCACAAGGGAGAAGTCTCGGAGCACTGACACAGCAACGGGTCTTATAGTCACGCCCCTAGCGGTGACAACAATGACAGCGAGCAGCGAGCATCCCCACCTGGGTTCAGTACGGATACGATTTCACTACATTCACCCCCCCCCCCCCCGTCAGAATTATACGGCCGCGTGGCTAAAAGCGAGTGAGCGTCAGCATGAATAGGGCGCGGAGTATCAGTCGGCCCAACCGTAGCGGGCCGGGCGGCGAATTTCTCTGCCAGCACGCGTTCGAAACTCCCCGGGTACGGCGTCTCGTAACCCTGTATCCCCGGTGTCAGAGGCGTCAACAGGGTCGGGTGATGAAGGGGGTAACGCCAAGTCGTCGGACCCGGGCAGTCTCGACGGGGGGAGGGTCGGTGGACTGTCGGCGATGGGAGCGTCGGGAGAGGCCATAGTCTCATAGATGGGTTCGACCGGTTCGTCCGATTCCCTACTAAGGTCGTCGACCCCGCAAGGGGCAAGATGACGAACGGAGACAGTAGTCTCACGACCATCAGACGTCATCACACGAGCATGCTCAGGATTAGCCTGGAGAATCTGCACTTTGTCCACAAGGGGGTCGTACTTGCTCGCGCGAACCGCCCGTTTAAGGTAGGCCGGCCCGGGCCCAGCGAGCCAACTGGGCAAAGACCGTATACACCCCGAGCTCCTGGGGTGGTGGAAAAGTCGCTCGTGGGGAGTTTGGTTAGTTGCCGTACTCAGGAGTGCCCGGATTGAGTTCAACGCCGCAGGTAGCGACCAAGCCCATTTATCGAGGCCCCGGCCGTGGGTCCGGAGATGGAGCATGACGGCCCTCCAGATAATCCCGTTGAAGCGTTCGATCTGCCCATTAGCCTGGGGTCTGTACGGCGTGGTGTAACTAGACGCAATGTTGTTTTGGAGCAGATAGCCGCGCACCTCCTGAGACAAGAAGACTGCACCCCGGTCGGTATGGACATAGGCCGGGTAACCGAACATTGAGAACAAGTTCTGTAAGCATCGCATCACCGTGGCAGCAGTCATGTCCGCGCACATATAAGCAAAGGGGAATCGTGAGTACTCATCAACGATAGTGAGCAGATAGCGAGAGCCGCTCGACACCGGCAAAGGGCCCTTGAAATCCATCGCCAAGCGTTCCCACGGGCGTGTAGCCTTCACCAGAGTCCCCATAGGAGGGTTATAGAAACGCGGTTTGATTTCCGCGCAGATAGCGCAGTCGCGACAGATACGGCGGATATCGTCAATCGAGTAAGGGAGATTCCCACTCCGCACGAAATGAGCGAAACGCGTTACGCCGGGATGGCCCGCAGTAGCATGCAGCACCCGTAGGCCCTCCAACGAGGTGATACCAGCACATGTAGTCGGGCGTGATAAGGCATCGGCGGCCTGGTTATCCTTCCCTGGGCGATATTTGATGGTGTAACAGAAGTCGGCGAGTTCGATACGCCAGCGAGTGATTTTCTCGTTCTTAATGCGCTGGGCGTGTAAGGTGTCGTACATGAACGCAACGCTTTGCTGGTCCGTGATGATTTGGAAGCTCCGCCCGAGTAGGTACGGGCGCCATCGCCGAATAGACTCGACGATCGCATACGCTTCCTTTTCAACGGACGAGTGCCTCCGCTCAGCGGAGGTAAGAGTCCGTGAAAAGAAAGCCACGGGACGTCCCCCTTGGGAGAGGGTCGCCGCGATGGCCTGATCCGAGGCGTCACTTTCGAGGACGAACGAGCCGCTCTCGTCGATGGTCGCTACGGCGGCTCGGGCGATGTCGGTCTTAAGACCTTCAAAGGCCGTCAATGCGGCCGAACTCAGGGGAAAAGTGTCGCAGGCCACAAGGGGGCGAAGTTTCGCGGAGAAATTTTGCACCCATTTGGAGTAATGGGCGAACAGCCCAAGGGCGCGTTTCAGGGACGCCCGATCGCAGGGAGGGGCCATGTCGAGCAAAGGTCGCAGACGTTCCTTATCCGGAGAGACAGAGCCATGGGTCACGGTGTACCCCAGAAGATCTATGGTGCGTAGGGAGTATCGGCACTTATCCTCGTTCATAGTTAAGTGATACCGTTGCGCGACCTCAAGGAAGCGCTTCAGATTAGCGTCATGGTGCCCTTGGTCATATCCACAAACCGTAAGGTTATCGAGGTAGACGAAAACATCGGTTAAGTGCTCCCGCGCAACGAGGTCATCCATGGCCCTCTGGAAACAAGCGACCCCGTTCGTCACCCCAAAGGGCAATCGTGTAAATTGGTACAACCGCTGCCCCGACTCGAAAGCGGTATAGATACGATCCGCCCTAGAGATAGGGATCTGGTGGTACGCACTACGGAGATCGAGAGTACTATAGACCGAATACTGGGATACCTGTTGCACTAGCGCGTCCATCCCCGGAAGGGGGTAGGCATCCAGCTGTGTAAAGCGGTTAATCGTTTGGGAATAGTCGATTACCATGCGTTTGCGATGGGCCTCGCTGCGCACCACTAAGACCTGAGCGCGCCACGGCGACCTGCTAGGTTCTATGATGCCGTCCTTCAAGAGCTGAGCCGTTTCGTCCGCAATGAATTGCATGTCCGCGCGAGAGTAGCGTCGCGATTTTACCGCGACGGGGGTACAGTCGGAGGTTAGATTGGGGAACAGCGAAAGCGGCCGGACGTCCATTTGCGCTAGGGCGCACACCGTTAGCGCGTCGTCCGGCCCCACAACAAGAGTGTCAGGCCCACCGAACTCCATTACCAGACGTCCATGCAGCTTAAGAAAATCGTGTCCTAGCAGAATATCAGCACATAATGCGGGTAAAACCATAAGGTGTACATCAGGGAAAACCCGTCCCTTTAGCACGAGTTTCAATCGGCATTCCCCTTTCGTGCTGAGCCGCAGTCCCTGGGAAGCCATGAAGATCCGTCTCGTAGACCGCCCGATCCGCCATCCATGCCTGAGCACAAGTCGTTGGTCGATAAAACTATCCGTAGATCCGGTATCCACCAAGGCCTGAACACAATGGCCCTCAACCATAAGGGGAATAAGGGCTTGAGCCAGGCCAGACGAGGCAGCTGGGAGCGGGACTGAGCCCCCCGAATGGGTCGGTCCAGCCTCGCGGGTGGATCCTACACCAGCAGCAGTTTTGCGAGCATGGCCGGAGGCTGTGTTGGCCATGGGGATCCCATTATCGTCATCAGAGGGCTTTCCCCAGCATTCCGGTGTTTCGCGATTCAAAATCCGACGAGAAAAGGCCTCCGTAGTATTTGACATTGCCTTTTGACACTCCTGGCAGATAAAGGCTTCCGTAGTATCCGAAATCGCCTTTTTACATTTTTGGTCGCTTTGACAAGAGGCTTCCGTAGTATTCGAAATTGCCTTTTTACATTTTACAAAGGCTTCCGTAGTATTCGAAAGTTGCCTTAACTCTTTTGACGGGGCGGGGGCCGCCGTTAGCTCGTGGGCGACTCGAGGAGTACGAGGGGCTTGGTGAAGTGTGGCCCGTGGTTTGGCCAAGGACGCGGCCTTTGTCCCCGATGGAGAATGAGACGGTGGTGGCTGTCCGGTGGCGCCAATCAAGGTCGTCTGAGCGCCCAGCGGGCCGCAGAGAGCGGCCCTCCCCTTCGAAGTCGGGTAAGGTGCTGGGCTCGTGGGTTCTGCTACGAGCCCGTTCAAGGTTGCTGCGCCCGCGCGGCCGCGGCTGCGCGAGTCGAAGGGCCGCGAGCCGCGTGCCGATTTCTTGCACACTTTCGCGTAATGTCCCTTTAGCGAGCACAAATGGCAAATAGCGTCACGTGCCGGACACACGACTCGGGCATGACGAGGCCCTCCACAAAAAAAACATGCGGCCCCGCGCAAGGCCTTGGGTCTGCTGGTCGTAACGGCAGCTGTCAGGGTAGGGTCATCCTCCGGAGCATCCCGGAGTTCAGCAGGCGGATCCACGTCCTCGTCAGTGGTACTCTCCGGCCGGGCGTGTAGTGAGGTGCCCGCCAAAAGGCGCGTGCGATCATAGGCGTTCGATTGCATCCGCGCTTCGGTATACACCGTCGCTTGCTCAACCGCCGTAGCGAAGGTCAGGTCGGTCTTCTCCAAGAGTTTGAGACGTAGTTCCTGGGAGGAGACCCCTGCTATGAAGGCATCTAAAAGTCGATCATCTTTAGCTTGCTCGGGAGTCCGTGGCTCCTTGACGCTGTCCAGCATGAGCTGCCGGAGCTCCTGGGCGTAATGATCCATAGGCTCGTTGGGCTGCTGCCGTCGCGTCTGCAGCAAATAACGCGCATACACAGGGCTTTTTTCTTTTATGTAAAGCCGCTTGAGCTCCGCGATGGTAAGATCATACGTCGTGCATTGAGCGACCGCGTGGTAGACCCGGTAGTCGATTTTTGAGTGTAATATCGCCAGCTTCGCGGCAGGCGTCGGAGCGGTCTCAGGCTCGTCAAAGAGATGCTCCAGTTGTCGGAGCCAGTGCTTGAGTTGCAAGCCTCCGTCCGTGGCTTGTGGGTCGGCGCTGAAAATGGACACCGTCAACGTCTTGTTGCCAGCCATGTCAGCAGATCTTAAATGCAATTAAGTGTTGTGGAAAACCATTCAGGTCCACACAACTTTAGTCCAACGGTTTGGTTTAATTGCATTTAGATCATCACATCATTCCTGTAAGTAGAAATACACAATAAGCATACGATGCGACATCTCATAAAGCCATTCATATCAGTCAATGCAAGCAAGCTAGTTATTCTATAAAGGCGTACCATAAACGAGGCTACCGATGTAACATGTCACAAGGGAGAAGTCTCGGAGCACTGACACAGCAACGGGTCTTATAGTCACGCCCCTAGCGGTGACAACAATGACAGCGAGCAGCGAGCATCCCCACCCGGGTTCAGTACGGATACGATTTCACTACACTGCTGATCCATGCTTGACACCTTGACAATACTGCTCTCCTCTAGCCCCTGATTAGTTCACCGACCTCACATCTTGCTAAGCTTGACACCATGGAAACCAAGGCCTTCAAGGTCATTGGAATCTATAGTGATGAAGATGAGTCTATGGGCCTATCACTTCGACATCGCCAAAAGGTCGGTGGTCTCTCTGTCTTCTTCTGCCTCCTTTCTGGTCTTGCACCCTCTGCGCTCTCTGTGCTTTGTCACTCCAGGTATCTGCACAAGTCTCCCAGCAATCCCCTTCTCATGAAAGAGCCCAAATCCAGATCCACTGCTGATCTACACTCATTTGCCCCCTTTTTCTGCCTGTGGAACCAACTTCCACACTCTACAATCTTGTTCTTCCCTCCAAGTCTTCAAGACACAACTGTTCACCACCATCTCAAATTCACCCCCATCCAAAACCATGATCTTCTCTACTCCCGTTGAACCACCCCACTCCCAATTTTGTTTCTGTTTCCATCTTGTCTACCCCTTGTGTTCTCCACTACCCCTCATCGTTAACCGCGTCCCTTGTTAGTCCATCTCCATCTGTCTTCCCCCTTGGCCCTTCTGTTGGCATTTGACCCTTTCCTTTTGTTATGTTACGTCCTGATCCGTTCTGTGTTCTATCTCTTCTAAGAGCTTTTACTATGAATACAAAAAGTGCATATTTATTAAGGACATCTGAGAATTTTCAGTAAATATTAACTTGTGCTTTGCTTCTAGCTACAAACTACTTGCTCCATCACCGAGTCGATCCTAGATAACAGAATAATGTTTGTTACAAATTCATAAACAAATTATGCCAAATATTATGAAAACATTTTTTATGGGTTTTTAAAACATCATTACCACCTTATCTAATAACATCATGCCTTGCTTTCCAAATAAAATAACTTTATTTTAATAACATTTTAACCATTATTATATTACAAATTAACATCATAAAAGTGGAAATGTTTTTAAAACGTTTTAAGCACGCAATGTTTTCTGATAATGATTTTGTGATGTTTTCAAAAACCTGCAAAATAATGTTTTCATAAGATTTACTTACAAACTTTTTTCAAATTATGTGAAAAGGTTTTGCGTTGGCTGGGGCAGTCGGAAGTCAGTGGTGACCCATAAATATGCACTATCACATACATGGGGTTGGCAGAATGGCCTGGAGTTATGCACACTCGCCTCTAAGCTGTCTAGCCTGGGTTCGATTCCTGACCCAGCTATAAACTGTCAGCCCTGTGTTTCACAGATAGAGTGAATCATCAATGTGTGTGCCAGCCCTAGGATGGATGTTAAGTGGAAATTCCATCTGCCAGAATTCGTTGGTGGATGTTAAAGATTCCATGGTGTCCCTCGCGAAGAGTAGGCGAGCTATGGCTGGCATCATGGCCAAATTAAAAATTCCTGCCATAACCAGCCGAACGTCAGGTATAGCCATCTGAATCGTGAGGACTCGTGCCAAGCTTCCCCTGGCTGACCCCACTATTGAAAGGTGGGATCATGTTGGCCATTCAAGAATAAGTTACAGGGTGGCCAATAAATAACTGACACATTTTTAATTGAAGTATAATCCTAAGCAATTATAATTTATTTATTTTTTATGTTGCAGATTATAAATAATTCCTGTAAGATTTACTGAAATTAAGAATTGGGCTTATATCGAAAGAGCAAGGATCCTGGAACTTATCTTCAATTTCAGTTTAAAGAGACTTAAAAATAACGTACAATGTTAGAAAAACGTCCTTCCAGGAACACACTACTCTCATTTGTAAAAAATATTTTGTGAAACTGCCAGTGCACAAGCCTCGCCTCCTCCAGGACGACCCAGAAGAGTCTGTACGCATAATAATATTGCCGTTGTGGTGTAGCTGCTCAACGCAGTCCACACCTTTTTTTTTTTTTACAAAAAAACTGTCACAGACATTGAAACTAGAGTACATCTCTTCAGACCATGTTAAAGAGTCATTTGCACATGTTTCCGAACAAAATCCAAGTCGTTCACAAACTTAGTGAAGTTAAACGAATCAGGATAGAATTTTGTGAAGCATTTCGATGAGCGGCGAGGATAACAGGTTTATTGAGAGACTAATCATGTCAGAAGAAGGTCATTTCCAGCTCTCAGGTTATAACAACAAGCAGAACATCTGATTTTGGGAAAAAGTAAACCCTGAACAGCTCCACCAATGACCTGAGTTTCCACAGTGAACATGTCACAGTGTGGTGTGGCATTTTCTGGGCCTCAGTTTTAGGGACTTTTTTCTGTTGCCAGTGGAGAAACTGTCACAATAACTTCCGAGCGATATCAAGAAATGATAAGATATTTTCTTGCTCCAAAATTAACAGACATGGGATTGAAATATCAAACCTGGTCCCAACAGCAGGCACCATGGTCGTAAAGGTTGTCCCTTAGAAGCATGCACCAGGGAGGAGCAATGTTCTGTCATCCGTTTCTTGGGAAGTGAGGGTGTGAATCCCAGTGAAATCCATCGCAGAATGAAGATGCAATATGGTGACGCATGTTTATCACTGCAACAGGTGTACGACTGGGACAGGAAGTTTAAAAGTGGAGTGTCCAGTGTGGCAGACGCTGCTCGCTCGGACCAGCCTCACACTGCCGACCCACCAGAAATGGTTGCAGGAGTAGAGCGCGTACTAAGGGAAAACTGTCACATTACGCTGAATGAAGTGGTCTCCAAATTGAACATTAGCCATTGTTCAGCACACCATATCATTCACAACGTGCTGGGGTTCCGCAAAGTGTCTACAAGGTGGGTGCCTCGACAACGTTTCGTCACAAAGGATAACACAAGCAGCCAAAAGACACCAAAACTGAAAGAACGGTGACTGGACGCATGTGAAGAACTTCTGCGATGTTACAAAACAGAAGGCAACGCTTTTTTACAGCGCATAGTTACTGGGGATGAAAGCTGAGTCCACTACTTTCAGCCAGAAACGAAGAGGGCAAGCAAAGAGTGGTGCCATTGAATTTCACCGAAGCCAAAAAAATTCCGCACACAGCCGCCCGCTGGAAAAGTGATGCTGACACTCTTCTGGAATAGCGAGGCCCACTTGTAGAGCATTACATGCCCAGAGGGACCACAGTTACCAGTGCATCATACTGCGACCTTAAAATCATCTGAAACCAGCAATCAGATGAAAACGTCGTGGGCTACTCACTACCGGTGTTTTGCTGCAGCATGACAATGCTCGGCCCCATACTGCCCGCGCTACAGCTGCAACAATCGAGGACCTTCATTTTGAGTTTCTTCCTCATCCACCCTACTCTCCAGACCTCACCCATTCAAATTACCACATTTTGGGCCACTTAAAGAGGAGCTTGGTGGAAGCACTTTCCGATCCGACGAAGAGGTCCAAGAGGCTGTGCACGAATGGCTACATAAGCAGCCAAAATATTATTATTTTTTTATAGGAAAGCAGGCCTTAGTAAAGCACTGGAAAAAAGCATTGAACACAATGGAGATTATGTTGAAAAATAACAGTTGTTACACACGTACATGTAATATACAAGTTGTGAAAAATATTTTAAGGTTATTTATTGACTGCCCGTGCTATATGAAAACTTACAAAAATGACAATCTAAGTTTTACCTTTTCTTCTGTAGGTGCAAAAACCTGACAGGAGGGCTAAAACAGAACTTTTATATAATTCAAGTGTGCATACAATCATGCTTCATTTTTTTGGCCATTCAGTTCACAAGATCTGGACAATGTTCATGTGTGCAATAGACCTGCAGAACTTGATAAATATTTTATTCCACAGAGTACATTTTGTGGCTGATGCTGTCAAGATTTCTGTAATTATCTACTTCCATGCAGAAAAATGCACTGTTCGTGTTTCAGAGAATGAGGCCTCGGGTTAATAGAGTGAGAGATAGGGTTCAGAAAGTGAGAGCAAACTTTCGGAGAGTGACAGCTAAAGTTTGAAGGTTAAGAGCTATGGTTCGGAGAGTGATAGCTCTGGATATTAAAGCTCAAACTAGCATTTGTGGAGCAATAGTCAGGGCTCATAGCGAGAGCTAGAATTTATCAAACAAGAGTGTCCATATAGCGAGAGCTATGTTTCGTAGAGCAAGAGCTAGCGTAAGGATTCTGGGAGTTGGAATTTCAGACTCCAAGATCCAGGGTTGGGAAAGCCAAAGTGAGTGTTCATGGAGGAGATATACGGTTTATGGAGCAAAAGTTAATGTTCATATGATGAGAACAAGTGTTCAGAGAATGAGAGCAAGGTTTCCAAGAGCGAGTATTCACAGGACTATGGTTTACAGTGCAAGAGCTAGGATTTGTGGTGATAGAGCTATCGTTGGGAGAGTGAGACTTAGCATTAGTAGAGCAAGGGAAAGGCTTTGGCAAGTGAGAGCTTGTGTTTCTAGAGGGATATGTAGAGCTCATAGAATGGGACCTCTGGCTTGGAAAATGAAAGCTGGATTCTGAGAAGAGAGAGCTTGGGTTCATGGAGTGAGAGAGAGGGTTCGGTAAGCGACATCGACCATTCAGAGAGCAAGAGCTATGGTTACAAAAGCATGAGCTAGTGTTCATGAAGTAAGAGCTTTGGTTTGTGGAGTGAAAGCTAGGTTTTTGAGAGTAAAAGTGTGTTCAGAGATTGAGGGCTAAGGTTTAGAGTTTTGGAGACGGAGTTAATATCATAGAGAAAGAGCTTGGGTTCATAGAGTGAGAGGTAGTGTTTATAGAGCAAGAGATATTGTTCAAAGATGAAGAGCTATAGATTGGACAACGAGAGCTATATTCGAAGAGCAAGAGCTATGGTTCGGAGAGTTTCAGCTAGCGTTAGACGTATTTTATGCAGAGTTGAGGCGAACTGAGGAGCTGGAATACAGAATGGACCAGGACATAATAGTACAAAAAGAACCATGGAAAGGTGGGGGTAGGAGATGGTTGGGCACACCAACTGCAAGGTTGAGGGACAAGAATAGAACGAAAAATAATGTATATAGGAATTAATAGGAGATTGTGGGAGCAGTGTGAAACCCACTAACTTGGAAAACCAGAAAGAGTTTGACTGTTGGTGGGTTAATGAGTGTAGAAAATATAATGGGTGTGGATGGGGGGTCACCTGAGATGCTGGTGAACTTTAAATCCTGGATGGACGAATGAGGTTCTCCTACACTCCTTTTCCTCTTTTCTATCCTCTTCCCTTTTCCTCTATCTTCGTCCCATTTGCTACCCTTTACCTCCAATTTTTTTCATTCCTTTTATATTTATATATTTTTATTACATTTTTAGTTTGCATTGGTTTATTTAAGTAACGTTTTCCCCTTGCGTTTTTTCCCATATTATTTTAACATTTCTCCCAGTTTCAGTCTGCTTAACTTTTAACCACTGAATAATGTCCTCGCTGTCAAAAGGAGTCAATCTCAACCCCACGTGCTCTCTAGCCCTGACCGTGCTCTAACACATAACACCTCTGACTAAATCCCACCCTAGATCAACCCTTGATCCTCTCCCATCTCTTCATTTTGCTCCACCAATAGGTGAATGAACCCAAAATGTCAGCTACACTTTGCTTCCCATGGTGGTATCATACATTGTTCAACGTTTCCTTGATTCCAGTTATTTTTCTGTTTCCATGGTCAGCCACTGAAAGAGGTTCAGTCTCTTGAACGTGTTGGCCTCACTATTAACCACGACCTCTGCTGGGCCAACCATATAGGAAAGCTGTCCTCCACAGCAAGCAACTACCATACTAAAAATATATAAGGACTTTGTCCATAGTTCAATGTAGTATGGCTCCCCCCTATTGGCTGGGGCCCCAGTATCACCTCCGTCTCTCTTGGATTATGTGGAATGTTTTTACCGCCTCTCTGGTTTACTCTCAGCTATCTCACCCCTCTGACCATTTCCAAAAACTCCATGATGAACATGGTCTTCCAGTAACCCACTTCTTGTTTTACTGTAAAAATCCTGGCTAACTGTACACCGACATTCTTTTGCTCTTCACTTCTCCCATGTGTGAAACCACCTGTCTCACATGTCACGCCACCTGACACCACCATGTGTGAAACCACCTGAATCCACATGTGTGTCCCATGTGCTGTGCTATCCCACTCATCCTTTGAGTGCTTTGAGGAGGCAGTGCACCACCACCTTATGTCATCTCCCATCTTTACCCACAATCTTTATTACCCTAATTAACCCTTCTCAATCCAACTTTCTTACTTGCAGCGTCCCTTCTCTTTTCTCTATCCGCTTTTCCTTTTTGTTAATTCCCTTGCCTATTGTATCCAAGACTTGTCCCATTGCCCTGCAATATGTTTGTACCCTCCATCACCTCGCTTTTCCATGAGCCTCAATCTTGTCAAGAAAAATAAAGTCTTGGTATTAAAATGGGGTTTTTTGTTTTTCTGTGTTTTGTAGAAATAGGATTTTGATATTTTTTTGGTTTCTTTAGAATACATATGGAGTTTTGTGTTAACGCAAAATTCCTCATAAGGTTCCATTGGGTCCAGAAGACAATGATGTGGAAGCTGATCCTATGATATCCAGCTCCTATTTATTTTCATGATAACACATTCCTGGAAAATTGTATAATCGTTATGTAGCTTTGTGAGGGCCTTGCCCCAGGGACCACTAGAGCCTATTAGCTGGGTCAAATATAACCTAATAGACAATGCCACTTAGTCTGGGACCCAAATATTCTGGAAATGGGGCATGCTTGTGGCAGAAAAACATAAAAGTTAATGGGGCAAGCACAGGGTGGGAAGTAGTTTGTGGAGAGCTTTAATGAGGTTTGTTTGCGCATGATGTTGTTGAGAAGAGGAGGTGAGTGCTGGACAGCAGAGAGTAGAGTGGTGTGAAATATCTATTGCAGAAAGGAAGGAGTGAGAACAACTCATCTGTCAGGGTCTACCACCAAGGCGAGCTCTGATCAGGGTCTTTTAGTATTTGACCACCTTGTGAGCCACTGCAATGGCCTAGTTGGGAAACTTCCAGCGGAAACTCCGATAGCATTGTATGTTTACTTTCTTACTTGATAATGGTGCTGTTGACTCCAAGACCCAAGGTGGGCTGTGTTTTCTCTCCATACTTGCCAATATAAATGTTTTCACTGAGGCATCGTCATATTGGAAGCTCTGTTTCTCTTGAACCTTGCGTGTGCTTTTTGCCTCCCATCACTGTGTGGATGCTGAAAACAATTAACGTATGGATGTGACAATGTGCCATGGCAGTCTGCTGACACTCTTTTGCTGTTTGGTATCTGCCGATCTCCACTGGGTGCATGTTGTGTGCTTTCTTTCAGAAGTAATCACTGCTACCGCTTCCAGCTGCACTGCATTGTTGCCTCAGTTCTTCCTCTCCCTGCATTCCTCATAAATTATTTGGACTCCAGTAGTTTCACTTTCTCACACAATATGCCCACAATATGCCCACATAAGCCTTCCTTCACAACTGTAAAGTTAAATTCTGTTCTTAGAATAGAATTATCACTGCTTAAAGTGATGGTGAAAGGAAATGTAGAAGACCCTCTACCACCTTCCAGCTCCAAGAATATCCAAAAAAGATCCTCCTTAACTTGTTAGCCCGTCCTATGTGCAGCGTGAGACGGGTTTTGCAATCACTTGTGTGTGTGTGTGTGTGTGTGTGTGTGTGTGTGTGTGTGTGTGTGTGTGTGTGTGTGTGTGTGTGCGTGTCTGTGTGTCTGTCTGGGCCGTAACATTTTTACCATTTGAGCTATTGTCAAATTTTCAACGACGCTTTATTATTATAATACGGAGAAGGCATATTAATAATTTTGTCAAAAGGTTAAATGTCAGAATTACCTAAAATCATAAATTTCCATCCAATTGACCTGAAATTTCAATTTACCATTTGAGTTTTGTCATCAAATTTTCAACAAAGCTTTATTATGAGAATATGGAAAAGGCAAATTCATAATTTTCTCAAAAGGTCAAAAGGTTGAAAGTCAGCATCACATAAAATCGTCAATTTTCATCCGATTGATCTGAAATTTAAATAATTTGCATATCGGGTCACTGAATTGGTTCACTAATCAAAAGGTAGATTTCCAATTTTTTTCCAATTTTCCAATTTCCAATTTTTCCAATTTTCCAATTTTTCCAAACACGATGGAATAATATTTACCGTACCAATATGAACAGTGATGTGGCTTTTGTTGAAATTCTACAAATACTGTTTAGATTTTGATGATTTGCGTGTGATATGATTTAACGGATATTTATATAAATCGTTTAAAATAAAAAAAGCCTTCAATTTCTGATATTTTGCCTTTTCATTTGAGCCTCCCAATCGAAGCCCCGCCCGTAGGGCCGTAGGGTGGGTACCGTTGCTAGTTTAAATAATTTGCATATTGGGTCACTGAATTTGTTCACTAATCAAAAGGTAGTAGTCAATAAAAAAAAAAAAATCAAAACATCAACGGTCAAGGTTGCATAAAATCGTCAATTTTGGTCCAATTAACCTGAAATTTCAATTTACCATTTGAGTTTTGTCATCAAAGTTTCAACAAAGCTTTATTATGAGAATATGCAGGAGACAAATTCATAATTTTCTCAAAAGGTTGAAAGTCAGCATCACATGAAATCGTCAATTTTGGTCCAATTAACCTGAAATTTTAAGAATTTGCATATTGGGTCACAGAATTGGTTCACCAATCAAAAGCTAGAAGCTGATTGTTTTTTTTTTAGATCTAAAGCTCAAATGTCAAGGCTGCATAAAATCATCAATTTTCTTTTTGTATTTTTTTAAAATTCTTTTCATTCTTTTGAGCATACGGAAGAAGACGTCTGAATACAAACGTACAGGGACAGGTTTTGCATTTTCATATGCTTTCTAGTTGATTATGTGAAAGCTTTTGCAGAAGATCGACTTCATGAATTGGGCACTACCCCCAACCGCACCTGAAAACCTCAGATTGCTGCTTTAACCACTACGGATGTCCGTATATGTTTATGTCATGTGATTTATGTTGTTATAAAAGGCGTTTTTCGACTTAGTCATTGTCAAATTATGTGTCACTTGTTTACTAGTTCATGTTCTAAATAGTTCAATCATCCAGACCAATGACTGGCTCTTTGCCCACGATGTGATGACTTCCCTGTGCCTTCCTTAAGAGGCATGGTTTAGCGTTCCAACTACCTCAACCCTGTATAAACACTCAGTCACATATGATAGTTACTTTGCATGTACACACACTCATTGGCCCAAAAGTGTCCCTTGGCTTTGAAAGTTTTTTTTTGTTTTTTTTTGGTGTACAAGATCGAGGCTCGTGCAAGAGCTAAGATTAATGACAAAAAAACAAACAGACACATAAGACATATAATAAAGGGAGCGGGAGACAAGATGGGAGAGAGGGGGAAACACACAAGTACAACATTTGAGAGCAGGAACATCGGGAGATCTGTGGGAGGGAGAGGGCTTGGGGGGAGGAGGCACGGGAAGGGGAAATATATACAGTTGCATTAAAAGTTACGTTTTGTCATGACAAAGTGATTTGTAGAGCTATATGGCACAAGTTGTGCAACCTCATGCACAGCTGTTTGGAGCTAGGCAGGTTGACTGCTTTACACAAGCAGCTTGAAACGGCTTGCAATGTCACTGCATCAAAGTGTATCCGAGAAGAGGTACACAGTGGAAGATTGGAGTGGATCGAGGTTTAAAATCTGCCAATACATCATGTGCAATGAAAACTTTGCTGCTGAATAAGCATCCCAACCGTGCCAAATGACCGAGTGGCCATGAGTCTTTCATTGTTTGAAAAGTCTCAATTTGTATTAACAGGGGCCAATTTATCCTCGTGAACCAGAACTGCTGCTATGTAGTGTTAATAAACACATAAATACACCATAATCTGCTTTGTGCAGTCAAATCTTGCAGAATCGTTTCACTGGGCCATGTCCTTGTACTGGATCACTTTACACTTTTTGCTATTGCTTGTAGGGTTTACACTTTTAGATTCCAAGATAATGGAGACACTCGAGAAAACGTTTATTTTTATTTTTTTAGGTGACACCTTGTGCAATGTTGTTTGTGTGATGATTTGAAGAATGTATAACTGATTCCCCATAACAGGTTGAGTGGTGGTTAGTGAAGCGAAGATATAATTACCTTCTTGCCCTTACCCCACTTCAGGAAAAATTAATCTGTGATTCAACAGCCTAAGCTGAGGATCTGTCACAACATCCACTGAATAATATGCTTGTGAATATAGAAGTATATCTCAGTCTAATGGTGAAAGCAAAGAAAATATTTTTGTTGAAGCTACTGTGAAAGCAAAGCCAAAAAAGGGTCACCATTCAGTCCGCATGAAATTCAGTTGCTGCAGCTGATGGGGCTACAACGCACAAGCAATTCCATTGCCTTTCTCCATTTTAGAATTTTACATCTATCTCAGTAAACTCTTTTCTGCTTCATTACATAAGCGGCATCCATCTTTATTACGGCGTTTGTGAACTGTCGGGGTGCTCCGCTTGCCTTCCGAGCTCACGAGCATAACGTCTTCACAAAACACGATTTGAAAGGGCATACATCAGAACTGCCAGCTCTAGGAAGCGGCCGATCGATACAGACGACAGATCGCCTGCGGGATCAGCAGATCGGAGGCCTGAGGGACTGGCCAGACAGGCTGAGGCCTCAAATACTCCCTTCCTTCATGTTGCACACACTCACCGCACCTCCCATCTCGATCAGGGACAGTGAACTCGCCTTTGGTGATATTTACAAGAAATTGTTTGTTCGAGATTTTTTTTTTTTTTATTGTGATATTAAAGAAATTTTTTATTGTATAATTGGAGAAATGTACGTTGTGCTTTCTATATAGCTCCCATTATCTACAAATGGTGATATTGATTGATATTGTGTAAAGCACGCTACATGTTTTCCGAAGCTTCATGTGCGTGTGAGATCGATGATGCAAAGGTAACGGTCATTCACCATTTTGTCTCCTGACATATAATGTAAAATTGCACTATGTGTTTAAATAGTGTGTAATGGTCTAGAAAATATATTTGAGTGCAGAACTCTTAGCAGAGGAGGATAAAATTATGGATATTTGGAATGATAATTCCATGTGACACCAAAGTCATGCTCAAAACGAAAACTGATATTGTGTAATGAAGTAATATGTTTTTCTATATATTTAATTTCACTTTCTAAATTTTCCTTGCATGCGCACACACACACACACACACACACACACACACACACACACACACACACACACACACACACACACACACACACACACACACACACACACACACACACACACACACACACACACACACACACACACACACACACACCAGTTGTACTTCATTAACAGACCCAATTATTCCCACGTTCTTGTGAGGTTGCGTCGGTCAGGGAAAGTGCTTTAGTCCCAAGTCCTTCACATTCGGATTGGCCAGGTCTGACGTTTGACTGAAAGTGGCTGGAATTCGAGATTTCATCAGAGTGCCAGTGATAGCTCACCTACTCTTATGGAAAGACATATTTTGAATCTTGCCATTCATATGATAACTGCTATTGGCATTGCACATCGCCACTTTGTTTAAAGGTGAATCTCCAAACTCGACACCACGACCAAACACCAGTCTTGCTGAGGTGATAAATCAGCTTTTATTCACCTGTAACAATCATGCCGCATGAGGCAAAACCATGGCCGATGCAAGCCGAAACCCCTGCACGGTAACCCCGTGCCAGCCCTCACCCGTGGGTGTAATACACATAGTGGCGCATGGTACAACATGCGTCGGAGCCTCGGAGGTACGCGTTTCTGTCTATGCTATCGCTGATGACTTGCCAACAAGTGATGAAACCGGTCTTGCGGTTGAAGTGGGTATTGTAGCATTGGGATTCTCATGGACGTACTAATTGTGAATATCTGCCACTATATAGGAACCTGGGTCGGGTTTGAAAAAGCAAAGGGCTTACCTTGTGTCGCTTTTCTTGGTTGCTTTCTGAAGTTTCCTTTGCTTGGAGCATGTGGTTTAATTTTTTGAAATCCTAGCCACCTTGGGTAATTGATTAGTTGAGAGCTGATTGGTTATTCCCTCCTATTACGGGTGAAGGACGTGATTGGGTCTTGTTATTTACATGTTAACTGCTATTGGCTTTGCACATGGTACATGCTTGGGAACCTCGGTTGTGCACGTTTCTGTCTATGCTCTCGCTGATGACTCACCAACAAGTGATGAAACCAGATCGTCGGCTGAGGGGGCATGTAGCATTGGGATGCCCATGCATGTGTTATTTATGAATGTCTGCAGCTGTAGAGAAACCCAGGTAGGGTTTGAAACAGCAACGGGTTTAACTTTTGTTGCTTTCTGCAGCTTTCTTTGGCTGGAAGAGCGTGGTGGTTAATTTAATGAAATCCTAGCCACCTGGGGTAATGGTTTAGGTGAAAGCTGATTAGTTATTCCCTCCAATTAAGTGTGTGATATGTGATTGGGTCATATGTATATATATATATATGTATATATATATATATATATATATTGTAACGAATGTGGAAACGTTACAATGTGAACGTTACAAAAGTATGGTAACATCCTCGTAATGTAAATAATGGTCGCAGCCGTCCTAGTTAATTCCATGAAACTTACACGCAGGTCACGATATATCTTTTAAATAGTGTATTTCCTTATTCCATGTAGGCTAAATATGTGTTTCCCACTAGATTGACTTTGCATTGTATCGAACAAAATAAGCGTAGGCCCTTCCAATTTCCCCAAAACCTCCCTTCCAATTGCCTTCCGCATTTTGGGCGGTTTTCTTCAACCACCATTGGCCACGAGGTAGGGTTGGGGAAGAAAGGCGTGTCTCCACCTCGTCATAAGAGGGAAGGAGTGAACCAGCCCTAACAGCCAATCAACACCGCGGTGAGCGACCCGGGTAGGCGTGCCCTCGGAGTCGGCGGCTTGATTTCGCCCGAGGTGATAAAAGCGACTAAGGGACTGCTTTACGAGAGGCCTTGAGAGAAGCCTTGGGAGATGAGCAAAGAGACTGCACCAAGAGGATCGGTGAGATGCGAAACGCTCCAAGCCAAAGAGGAGAGGTACTCGGCAAGGAAACCAGCTTTGGAGAGACGCGCTGAAAGGAGGGAGACGGCTCCACCATAAGAAGAGGAGCAGGTGTGCCAAACCAGCGCGTGACGTCTACCGCAGCGGATACACGACGGAGGGTTTCCCGCCAAAACCGCGAGGAATTGCGAGCTGCGGCCTCCCGACTTTGCCTCCCTCTCAAGCAATCCACCTCAAGCCCTACCTGCCTGCATTATCCCCTGTGTAAGTGTGAACGTCCTGTCCTGCTCGTTGTATTGGGGCTAAGTAAAAATGAATAGTGTAAGTTAACGATTCGCTGTGTTACTGCTTCTTCCATCCATTGCTGTGTGTGTATAATAAATCCGTTCTTCCTCCGTATTCTTCTTCTTCTTCTTTTTCATTCTCTTTCGGTCGTTTTAGAGATTTCCCGATTGAATATCTGTGGGGCGATCTGGTCAACGTCGGGTGGAATCGGGTTCTAATCGGGGAGTAACTGTTCGGACGCGGTTAAATATACCACCGCTCGGTCAATATAACATCTAAAGCCGCGTCGGTAACAATATATATATATATATATATATATATATATATATATATATATATATATATATATATATATATATATATATATATATATATATATATATACAGTCATCCCTCGCTATATCGCGGTTCACTTTTCGCGGATTCGGTACATCGCGGTTTTTTCTCGCTAGTATATGTAAAATTATATCGCGGATTTTCGCTATATCGCGGGATTTTGCGGTATAAATGTATTTTTATATACTATTATTTTAAATATTTTTGTGGTAAAATAAGCATTTTCTAGCCTAAAAAATTAAAAAACGTAAAGAAATAAGAAAAATACAGTATTTAAAACATATTACAAGAAATAAAATACTGTACATAGTGTACAGTAGAAGGGTAGACAAAGAGTCGTGCGTATGGAAAACGCCAGCGTCATCACCTTCATCGTCATCAGTACTGCACAGCTAATTCATCATCATCTTCATCACGCAAGTTGTAGTATTGAAGAGCCGGGGCTCTTGCTTGATACGGACGAAATGACGGGCAAGACACAAACTCGTCCGAGAAGATATTTATTCTCAAAACCAACTCGGGAACACTGAAAAGCCCATTTATCGGGCTGCATTATAAAGCACAACCAGAAACCGAAAGCCACGCCTCTCAAGCGTGGCGTGCTTCGGTGAATCGGTGGTCACGTGATCAACAGGTGTAGCTGATTATACCCGCAAAGCGCGGCACGCTTTAGCGGTCACGTGACCAGCCACTCTCGCGCCGGGAATCCCCGCCGGTGACGTCACCGGCTGGAGCAAGGAGATTCTGATGCTGGTCTTGCTTGGGGAACCCATGGGTAGCTACAGTATCTTCAATGGTGAGTACCCATTAGAATTTTATATGTTGTTAAAATTACGTATGTTTAAGAGTGTAAAAAGTGTTTAAGAGTATAGGAAGTGTTTATAAGAGTATGGGAAAGGTTAATAAGAGTGTGGGGAGTTCATAATGCTTTAAAATATATATATATATATAAAAAAAAAATGGTCGCTACTTCGCGGATTTTCGTTTATCGCGGGGGGTTCTGGAACGTAACCCCCGCGATAAACGAGGGTTCACTGTATATATATATATATATATATATATATATATATATATATATATATATATATATATATATATATATATATATATATATATATATATATACATACACTAGCTGAGGTACCCGGCTTCGCCCGGGTTGAATAAGAATAAGACAAATATATGATGAAAAGAACATGTATATTTTAGAGCAATATCACAGTACATTTCCTACATGACGTTTTGTCAATTGTCAATTTCTCAAAACCTCTTGGTATACAACATTTCTGGTTTTCTTACTTGGTGCCAAGACATAAAGATTGCTTGGTTTTCCAACCCTCGAGCAGCCCACGTACAGCTGGCCATGGGAAGTACCCGGCATTGCCGGGCGGGGGAAGGGAGGGGAGGGGGAAGGGGAGGGGAGGGGAGGGGAACGGGGGGGGTGGGGAGGGGAGAAGAGGAGAGAGAGGGGAGAAGAGGGGGGAGGGGGGAGGAGGAGAGGAGAGAAGAGGGGGGGGATGGGGAGGGGGAGGGGGGAGGGGGAGGGGGGAGGGGAGAAGAGGGGGAGAGGGGAAAAGAGGAGGGGAGGGGAGAAGAGGGGGGAGGGGGAGGAGGAGAGGAGAGAAGAGGGGGGATGGGGAGGGGGAGGGATGGGAGGGGGAGGGGCAAGGGGGGAGGGGAGAATGGGAGGGGGTAGGGTGGAGGGGGAGGGGATAGGGGGAAAGGGAGGGGCATGGGGGAGGGGAGGGGGAGGGGGGAGGGGGAGGGGGAGGGGAGGGGAGAAGAGGGGGAGGGGAGAAGATGGGGAGGAGGAGAGGGGAGGATGGGGGAGGGGGAGGAGCAAGGGGGGAGGGGGCAGGGGGGAAAGGGAGGGCCATGGGGGGAAGGGAGGAGGGGAGGGGGAGGGGGAAGGGGTAGGGGAGAAGGGGAGGGGGGAGGGGAGGGGAGGAGAAGGGTAGGGGGGAGGGGAGGAGGGAGGGTAGGGGGAGGAGGGAGGGGACGGGGCAGGGGGGAAAGGGAGGGCCATGGGGGGAAGGGAGGGGGGAGGGTGAGGGGGGAGGGAGAAAGGGGGAGGGGGAGGGGGGAGGGAGAAAGGGGGAGGGGGAGGGGGGAGGGAGAAAGGGGGAGGTGGAGGGGGGAGGCGAGGGGGAGGGGGGAGGGGGAGGGAGAAAGAGGGGAGGGGTTAGGGTGGAGGGGGGAGGGGAGCGGAGGGGAGGGGAGGGGGAGGGGGGAGTTAAGTCGGAAGTCATTGTCGTCAATTGAATGTCGCATTTATTTTTTATCCCCTGTCAAATGGCATTGGTCCCGCATTCCGAACCCGGAAGTCGGAAGTCATTATCGGCAAAGTTGAAAAATTAACGTTACGAAATACGCTGATGACGTCATAATTTTCAAACCCGAAGGTTTTTTAAACATTTAAGGTGTGCTGTAGTTGCTCTGGGACGTACTGATTCCTAATATGAAGTTGAAAAATTAACGTTCCGAAATACGCTGATGACGTCATAATTTTAAAACGCGACGTTTTTTTTTTTGGTTGAGATTTTATTCGAATTCGCATTCCATTAAATTTCAACTGTTGGAAACAATAATTATTTCAATTTCCAACAGTTGAAATCTATCTATAATTCCAGTAATCTCTGTGTGTTTGTTTGTTTGTACGTTTGTTTGTTTGTCTGTGACCGCTGTTTCTCGACAACCACGGGTCCGATATACTTGAAACTTGCCAGGTATATTGCTGGGGACCCGAGGATGTGCCTTTTCAAGGTTTCATATTAATCGGACAATTACTTACCGAGCTATGTCCAAAAAACGATTCAACCAATCAGAGAGCAGCGAGCTATCGCGTGTGCCGAACGTGGCGAACACACTCTGCCTCGGATGGCACATTTGAGAGCGTATTCATTTATTTCCCGTCGGCAAACTATGTTGGCGCTATGTTGGCGTTAAACGATGTTTTAAAACTAATTAAAACCCCGGGGGGATTGTCACTGTACTCGCAAGCCGTTCGCCGTTCGCTTTGGCGTTGCGAATGGACCAAAACATTTCATGAACCAAACCATTTCATGTAAAGCGTTCGCCGTTCGCTTTGGCGTTGCGAATGGACCAAAACATTTCATGGACCAAACCATTTCATGTAAATAGAGGGGGGGATATAATTTTAGATATAGATATAGTACGGGCATGCCCTAGTAATAAATAATTCCAACAGTTGAAATTTAATGGAATTCGAATTCGAATAAAATCTCAACTACCGTTTATTCGTTCTTGGCGCGAAATAATGGCGCGCATTTTGTCATTATGTGCGACTTTACGTCACTCCTACGGACGTGAAAACATTTGTTTTCCTTAAATATATATTTAAAATAAATACAATAGTACATAAATTAACAATAAAAGAAGCTAAAAAACAATTTAAAATACAATAAAAAGCACATTGAAAATATATAAATATGTACGTACAGTATACTGTACGTACGAGCAACCGCGGGATCGGAAAGGGGCAATAGCGCCGCCACAAACTACACCATGGAATTGCAGCTGGCGCGGTTTTTTAAACCATTGATATTAAAATAAAACGTAGCCTATAACCACCGGGATTTTATGCTGATTCCGAATCTGTGTCTAAAACTTTTCTCCGATGTGTAGTTCTTGAGTTATAAGCGGACATCCAGACAGACACACACACACACACAGACACTCCTCCTTTATATATAGATATATAAATACTGGATGAGATACCCCTTCTCTGCCTGGGAAATCTGAGCATATGGGGGGGGGGGGGGAGGAGAGAGGGAGTGGTTGGGTGGGGGTAGGATCAGGGGGGGGGGTGTGCAGCGGGTTGGTGAGGGTAGGGGGAGGAGAGATGGGGCTAGAAGGTGGAATGCGGGAGATACAGTACCTGATCACCCAGGTGAACCTGAGTTTGGGGGTGAGGATGGGAAGTTGTGGGGGTTTGGGCCTGTTGGGAGTGGGGTAAGGTCAAAGTGCAAAACCATCATGGAGGAACGGACAAACTTGTTGCCAACTTAGAGGCCGCACCCTTGCCATTTGCTCGCATGTACAAGTCGATTGTCAGTGTCTCCTGCAATCATGCCCACTTTATGCGTGCGACAGATGAGGTTCTGTGATCTATATTAGTCATGTTCCGCTTGGTATCCTTCAATGAATATGAACTACAACTTACGGAACTATGAATGTAAATATGCGATTGGAATGTTTCACACTACATTTTCATTCCTTCTGCCATACAACTATGCCGCTACTCTGTCTGAACTTCCTTCTGGTATTGGCACTTGCACGTCAGCAATTCCGCACACATTGTTCGGTATATCTAGGAAATCAATACAGGGTATTCAAGGTTGAATGATGTGAAAATTTAGAATCTTTATGCTAGTCTATATATATTTAGGTGGGTTGTGAGTTGTTGGAGCAGCAGGTCAGAGTGCAAAATCATCCTCTGGGAGTGAACACTCTTGATGCCAAGTTTGAGCACCATGTGTTAATGGATGTGACTGGTAAATCAGAAAAAACACACACAGTCGGTGTGTGATAGGGGTAACTGGAGGTGGGAGTTGGGGCAGGAGGCGGGGCAAAGTGCAAAACTATCCTGGGGAGTGGACACTTAATGCCAAGTGTGAGTGAGCCCCATGGGTGAAAGGGTGTACCCCGTATGTGAAAGCAAACTGCAAACACACATGGTAAGCGGTGGGGGGGGGGGGGGGGGGGGTGGTGGTGGTGGGTGGTTTACAGTCCAAAACCACCCTGGGGGAATGAACAGTAGGGTGGCCCAAAAAAATGAAAGTTGAAAATATCTTTCTCCACAAGGCTCTCCGTGTTCCATATCAAGATGTAAGAACTCATGCCAAAAATTTGACAGATTGTACAATATTTAGAGGTCGCGACCAGTCCCTATATTTTAAGGATTTGAAACAAAAATACAATATCAATGTTTATTTCAAAAACACAAAGTCAACCACACAGCACACATGTTATACAAATATATATTATAACATGCATGTAATAGCAGTTAATACGACTGAACAAAATCGTTTCATATAAACAAACAACGTCACACCAGTTACTCTTTCTTTTTCAAAGACAACTTTGTCGGAACTGGAAATCTTTTTCGGTGGCTGGCGACAAGTCGTAGTCGGTATTGTTTTTGACTCTCGGCTTTCGTCAACGAGGTATTGTAGGACTGAATAAGAGCGACTCCTCGTTTAGCGCAGTCATTGACGACCTTGAGGAGCCTGCACTTTGCCTTAAGTGACTGGTAAATGGGGTCTGTCAGCCAGAGGGATGGAGGTTTTGGCCTTAACAGCCGCCTCCCTGATAACACGGTTAGGATACTCATGAAGCAGAACAATTAGGTTTAAGTCGTTGAGGGGGGCCCTCTCTGGGAGAGGAGCCTCGTGCCAGTAGTGAGCGTAAATAAGAGAAATGAATAGGCAAATCTGTGTGAGCAGTTGCAGCAGCAGTCTCGTGAGCAGTTGAATTTAGATATTTACTTTGAGGTTGTGACCTTTAAATATTGGACGATCTTCCGGATTTTTTGCATGTAGGCTTCTTTTTTGCATGTAGGAATTCAAACATTTTTTTTTTCAGTTCATTTTTGGGCCACCCTAGTGAACGTCCTTCATGGCAAGTTTGAGCCCCATAGGTCAAAAGGTGTGTCCGGCAAATCAGAACAAACACAAACACACACACATATGGCTCAAACATGTATGTATGTATGTATGTATGTATGTATGTATGTATGTGTATATATATATATATATATATATATATATATATATATATATATATATATATATATATATATACACACAGTATACAGTATACAGTCACATGAAAAAGTAAGTACACCCCATATAAAGTTTTGACTTTTTCAACATATTTCAACATACAGCTATTTGATCTTCATTTCAAAAATATTGATAGATAAAGCTGATATAACATAACAAATATCATGAAACATTTACATTTTGTAGTCCATTGTATAATTTAAATAAACATAAATGCAAATTTCGCATGTGGAAAAACTAAGTACACCCCTACATTTATCACTACTTCAAATACCTAAAATTAGAATCAGGTGCACCAGCTCAGGTGCAAATGATTAGAACATCGTTAGAGAGGATCTTGGAGGAACCTGTCATATTTAAACCTCAGACATTATTTTGGTTTGCTCTTTGTTGTTGAAGTGTGCGGCGTCACCATGCCTAGATCAAAATAGCTCTCTGACGCCTTCAGAAAGAAGGTTATAGATGCCTACGAGTCTGGGAAGGGATTTAAAACGATCTCCAAACAATTTGAAATCAATCATTCAACTGTCCGGAAGATCATATACAAGTGGAGAAGATTCCAAACAACTGCCAACTTGTTCAGGCCAGGCCGCCCAAGCAAGTTCAGCCCCGAGAGCAGACCGCAAGATGCTGAAAGAAGTCTCTAAGAACCCCAGAATGTCATCACGGGACCTACAGGTAGCTCTTGCCACTGTTGATGTCAAAGTGCACGAGTCTACCATTAGAAAGAGGCTGCACCAATTTGATCTACATGGGAGGTGTGCCAGGAGGAAACCTTTGATGTCCACAAAGAACATCAGGGCAAGACTAAAGTTTGCCAATGAACACCTAGGCAAAGACCAGCACTTCTGGAACAATGTGCTCTGGACAGATGAGTCAAAGGTAGAGCTATTTGGCCACAGTACCAGAAGACATGTTTGGCGAAAACCAAAGACAGCATTTGACCACAAGAACCTGATACCAACTGTAAAGCATGGTGGTGGGAATATTATGGTTTGGGACAGCTTTGCTGCATCATGGCCTGGGCAGCTCACCATCATATAATCCACTATGAATTCGTCATTGTACCAGAGGGTGCTTGAGGATAATGTGAGGCCATCTGTCGGAAAGTTGAAGCTCAACCGAAGGTGGACCTTGCAACATGACAATGACCCTAAACATACCAGTAAATCCACCAAGGAATGACTGAAAAGAAAGAAATGGAGGGTTCTGGAATGGCCAAGTCAAAGCCCGGATCTAAATCCCATCGAGATGTTGTTGGGGATTTGAAACGAGCTGTGCATGCAAGAAAAACCCCTCAAACATCGCATAGCTGAAATAATTCTGCATGGAGGAGTGGGCAAAAATTTCTCCGAGTCGATGTCAGAGACTGGTAGACAGTTATAAGAAACGCCTACTTGAGGTTGTTTCTGCCAAAGGGGGCAATACCACCTATTAGAGCCAAGGTGGGAATTAAGCGTCTTTGGGCTTCCTGAAAAGCGCTATATAAAATAAATGCATTATTATTATTATTAAGGGTGTACTTACTTTTTCCACATGCATAATTTGCATTTATGTTTATTTAAATTATACAATGGACAACAAAATGTAAATGTTTGATGATATTTGTTATATTATATCACCTTTTATCTATCAATGTTGTTGAAATGAAGATCAAATAGCTGTATGTTGAAATATGTTGAAAAAGTCAAAACTTTACATGGGGTGTACTTACTTTTTCACGTGACTGTATATATATATATATATATATATATATATATATATATATATATATATATATATATACATATCTATATAATAATACCGTAAGGACTCGACTTTGTTATCCCTTTTACGCCGCACCCAGTGACCCCATGCCCACGGCACTAATGCATTTTCCATCTACGAACTGCGCTCTTTGTTTATCACGTACAGCCATACTCGAAAAATCTGAATTCGCCGACTTTGGGACCCAAAAGCATCCGATTATCGGCCGATACGACGCCATCTTACGACACCATGGTATTGGCATCTGCTGGGCGAAGGCGATGGTCAAATGGTCTTTATCGTCATTTTAATAAAGTTAAATGGAGTGACGTTTTGGAAACGTTTTTTGAAGTTTGAAGTTTTTTCGAATCGAAGTGAAGAAGTTTTTGAAGTTTTGATTTTGGAAACGTTAAATGGAGAAACAGTTTCACAGGAAGAGAATGCGATGCGATGAATCAGAATCCATCTTTATTTTATTTTTTTGAACCACAAAAGATTGAAGCTCCACGAAGTCAAGAATGTGAAACTACGTGAATGTAATAAAATAACAAGTACAAAAAGTTTTAATTAAAACAAAAGCCGCGTCGATGTTACACAATGCCTAGATGCAGCTGTGCCTATAACGTCGATGTTATAAGCACAGGACATTCCTATTGATTCGATTACTTGATGTTATTTTTGTGCAAAGTGAAAATATATCGGCAATTTCCCGTGTGTGGCGACGAATTTTTAATATATCTCGGCATTTTCCCGTCTGTTATTTCAGGCGGTGTATGACTGACCATGCCGCGATTGAAAAAAAATATATCTCGGCAATTTCCCGTGTGTGGCGACACGTGAACGAAGCTATGCTCCTCTCTCCACATTATTGTGACGACGTATAAATTAAATATTTCATCGTGACGATTGTCATCAAATGGACGAATTTTTAATATACCTCGGCATTTTCCCGTCTGTTATTTCGGGCGGTGTATGACTGAGCATGCCGCGATTTAAACAAAATATATATATCTCGGCATTTTCCCGTCTCTTATTTCGGGCGGTGTATGACTGAGCATACCGCGATTTAAAAAAAAAAATGTCAATGGACTTGAAGTTACAGGCCTTTGAGAATTCATTTCGTTCTATAAAGGGCAACTTTCATTGCATTTTCTTCCCGTTTTTTTTCAACCGAGTCTAAAACTATGTTGGCGACTGTGAAAAATGAAATGATATATCGAATTTGATTTGAAAGAAAACTGTGTGAGAGGAAGACACCACGGGCCTACAAAACAGGCCTCAAAGCTATGCGAGTTAATAAAATGGTGGATATTTGTTTATATGAAGGCTCTCCCAGAATGGGTGGAGCTATGGTTCCCAGAATGGGTGGAGCTTTGAGGTTTTTGTCTTCTCTGCAAGAACAACAAGAAGAAGAAGAAGAAGACGTGGTAACAACAACAACAGCAGAGTGCACTCTATGAGCAGCGTCTGCGACGCAGCTAAAAATGTACATAAACGACACAGTTCTATGAAACAGTTTCACAGGAAGAGAATGCGATGCAATGCGATGAAGAAGAATCCATCTGTTCCGCCATTTGTGCCGGTGTCATCGATGGCGGTGTACGCTAACCTCATCAGGTGGGTTTACCATAATTTCTTCCATATACTGTGATAACAACGAAGTGAAACCGATCAGCAGCCCATCAGTATCTGCTCTATTCACGGTGCTTAAGTTAATCCTTCAAATCATTTAAAAACAACCCAACATTGACGAAGCATGGCATACGAGGCCCGTTCAAAAAGTTCACGGAACGACGTACTCTCAAAGGTCTGAGGCCAAAATGTTTGTTTTTTTCCCCCCTTACACAACGGAAACAACAACTGGATAGGTAGGGCCGAGGCCTACGCTTACGTTTCGCTCCTGCATCTGCCACCGTTCATGATTATCAAAGTAGGCTTTACCCTGTTCACGATAAGGTATAAATCAGTGAGGTGTATACGAAGAGATAAAAGGATGGCATTGACTTCGAGACGGTACGTGATAGTTGGCTGCGGCTGGCTGATGCCACGTTTTTTTTTTCCTAAGTGCCATGGATGCTGATGGACATAATAAAGGTATCGGCTGATCTCTCATCGTAATATTACCCGATGGAAATGAACCGTTTCTTTGTTTGTCATTTCCTGTGCAATAATGTCAAATTGATAAGTCAGACATCCTTTTGTATTGACAGCTGCGCTCCTTTTCAATGGCATCGTCTATTGATAAGCATGTTCTTCTTTCATATAATTTTACACATGCACAATCAGTATTTCAACTCTTGCAGACATTGGAAAGGAAGTTGACTCACAGGCCAACTCTCTGGCTCAATCACAGGCCGACGCACAGGCGATGTAATTGTGAGTAGCATTTTTGCACAAGTGAAAATTGAAAATACACGTTTTTGGTATGTGGCTATGTTATTTAGTGTTTGTTTTGTCTCTAACAATATAAAATACAAAGTCAGGAGGTGACACTTTATACACAGTGTAAGTTGGATTCTACAAAGTGTCACCTTTTTCTTGATTTTGTTCACACAAATCCAACCCACACCATATAGTCTCATAAAAAATGGCCAGAGTGGTGCTATGCCGATTCCTATTACGAATCCATTCATTTTTCAAAAGTATATCGTAGCGTTGTCATTTAAGTAGATTGCAATAAATACGTTGTTCATATACGCACTCTTCATTCTCATCTTTCTTCCTAACTCTTACTCGGACAAGCAAATCCCCTATGCCATCCATATTGGTACACTCTATCCATACACCACATCCTCCCTTCCGTGGATGTTCCACGGGTTTCGGCTAGTATATATATATATATATATATATATATATATATATATATATATATATATATATATAGATAGATAGATATATAGATGGATATAGATAGATAGATGGATATAGATAGATGGATATATATAGATAGATGGATATATATAGATAGATGGATATATATAGATAGATGGGTATATATATATATATATATATATATATATATATATATATATATATATATATATACACAAAGAATTAAGTTAAGCACCCCTACACAACGAATTAAGGTAAGCACCCCCTAATATATATTCTTTGTGTATATGTATACATTGGCATATATTCTAAGGTATGTGAGATCAAATAATGATTGGTATGACATTAGCAATTATCCATTGATGAAATTGAGTGATCAAAGTGAAAAAAAGTGATTGGTTGAGTCAGTGATCCGATCACGTGGGTCCTACACACGTTATTGACGCAAAGATCGCTAGAGGTCTTCTCAGAACAATGACTGTACGTTAGAAAACATAAACGTCATCCACACTGTCCGTGATGGACCTATAGCTCCATACTTAAATTGAGGTGAAAATATGCCTAAAATTCCCAAAAAATTTCACCTTAAATTATTCAGAATAAAATATTGAAAACGGCATGATTGTTATGTTTTTATGTGACCATAATATCACTTCTCCAGAAAATATAGCAATATCATGGGTATATTACACTGTTTTGACGACAACAAACTTGTAATGTGCGAGGTTGTAAAAAAACGGGGGGGGTGCTTAACTTAATTCTTTGTGTATATATATATATATTGTTGCAGTTTTGAGAATAAAGGCAAGCCCCCCTTTTTAGTTAGTTGCACCACAACATGTAGCCTCACTTTAGCCAGTTATTTCTTATTAAATGTTAAAGTATAGTCTCCTTTCCTGTGTTAGTATGCGTTGGAGCAGGCAAGTAAGTGTAGGCTTCAGTGTTCATTGGGCTGGAATGCCATGTGCTAGGGCCTGGAACAAGCCTTGGAGGCCCGAGGGAGGAGCAGCCAATGGGAGCTAAAAGGGAGTGGCCGTCGACGGCAGCGAGGGGAGGTGCTTCAAACATTCGGGTCGGACTCTAGGAGCAGGTATAAAACCCGGGCCGGATCCACGAACTCTCCCTGCCCTGCGCGCTGCCCCAGACTCTGAATGAGAAAGCTCTCTCTGTCCCAGCTCCCTCCTCCTCCGTGGCCAAGCTCCCAGCGTGCTGTCTGTCTCTGAGCTCTCTGTCCCGGGATTCTGAAGGACTGTGTGTGTGATCGAAAGCACGAACTCTCCCTGCCCTCTGCTCTGCTGCCTGTTAATAGCGCTTGCGAGGACGATCTCTCCCGGGGCCACAGACGCCAATGATCTCCCTGACCGGGGCTCCCTGCACGTGCCGTGGACCTCTCAAGGGGACACGACCAACGAGCTGACTGGGGCGAACGGCACCAACGGCCGCGCTTTGAGCGCGTCCTTCTTCCTTCCTTTCCCCGTGTGAGTGAAAGGGCCCTTGTCCGGGATTTAAGTAAGGACGTTAAGTTTCTGTCCTGTGGCTCTTTGCCCTGATCATTGTAAATTGTACATTCTAATAAACATGTGTTCTTTTGCATCCATTTGGCCGTTCACGTCATTTCCCACTATTGGCTTCGCATTGTACGAATAAAACCGCTCAATCGGGTTCAATAATAATTAACGGCACGAGTCACGTGACACGCAAACCGCTCGGGCGTCTCAGACCAGTGTGACTCGTGCGAGGTCCAGCACCCGTCTTTGTGGCAGTGTGTGTATAGAAGGTACTTGGGGATTCGTCCAGATACCCTTCCGCACGCTCGCTATGGGGTTGGCGGCTGGAATTGCTCCGCAATCCGCCCCATGAGTGTAAAGTGGGTAGCGGCCTCGTGGACTCAAAGGCCCGAGGGGAAAAAGGGTTTAACCCCCCTCTGTACGTCGACGGGCTCGAGATCCGCAACAATATATATACATACAGTGGGGTGAAAAAAAAGTACGAGCCCACCTAAATTCATGCTAAGCTTTTTCGAATCACGGTTTCAAACACAAATTTGTCATAATATTGAAGATATGTATCCATATTCTTTAACTTATTAGAGTTTTTATTGACTGACACTTTGTCTTATCAGAATAAATGAAAGGTGAATACATTTGAGAGAAATATAAAATTTATGTGAGCAGTCTCACTATGCTCTGGAGTTCATTAAAACACTGTTGGGAAAAGATTGATTCACACATAATCCATAAACAAATTAAATCAATCCCAAATGGAGTTGAGGCAGTTCTCATGGCAACAGGGGTTCACACTGATAATTATTGATTACACGCAAACACAAATTTGATATTTTTTTCCCAATTACAATAAGTGTTTTAATGTCCTTTAGAGTTCATGGAAATCCTTTGAGAATGCTTTTGGTTTCATATTACAATGATTTATTTTGTTATCATGTCTCAATTCATAAATTATCTACTGTACTCATACATTTGCACCCCACTACATATAAAGATACAGTGTATTTGTTAAAGGTCTGATCTGATCATAAGTAAAATAATAAATTATTTATAAATAATAAATTTATTAAATTATTATACACAGGGTGTTGAAAAAAAGATGAGACAGATTCCAAGGTGCAATAATTATATGGTTACGGAAGGTAATTCATGTTATTGTTTTTTATTTTCAGGCTGTATCAGATGACCTGGAGATTAAGAAAAACACAATTAATCCATGGAGATGACAAATTGGACAAGGGAACAAGTAGCATTTGTGGTTGGCAGTGTTTCCATCATAGATATTCCACAACTTCGGCACAAAGAGAATTCAAAAGACATTTCCAAGTTTGTGATGCACCATCAAGAATAGTAATAAACAGATGTGTGGCAAGCTTCCATGAAACAACAAAACGGGTCCACATGCCACACCGCAAGGCTGTCCATGGATTTTAAACAAGTGAGTTTTGTTGCAAAATGTTGCAAGAGCATTTTCCTGGAAAGCTGATGTGAGTTGGCCTCCTCGATCTCCTGATCTCTGCCCTCCTGATTATTTCCTGTGGGGATATTTAAAAGTCAGAGTGTACATGACCAGGCCACACACACCCAATAATTATAAGTGAAATTTAGGCCATTCCAATAGTCTTTCTTGTGAAGGATATGAGGGGTATGGGTACCGTAACAGTGGAATAGATGCACCAGTTTCCAAGTGACAAAAGACCTCATTTGTGCCATTTTGATTCAGAAATATAACTTTATTCATTTAACGGGTTTAACGAATGCATACAAAGTTTTGAATGGATTTCGTCAGGTCCATCCACATAGATTGGGATTTTAAGACTTCCTACTGCTCAACCAAGTCAGCATCAGCCCCGATCTGCAACTCTGCCCCAGCATTATTGTTGTCAAGCCCTAGCTGTTCTATAAGCAACCACCCTGTTTTTAAGGTATATAAGTTCTACTTTTTCCATTTCTGAAAAACTATATATTAGCATTGCTGTACTTGAAAGGGATCACGTCAGTTCACATTGCCCTGAACTGCAGGTTTGGACCACATGGAAAAAGGAAAAATTCGCCAAGGTTGACATGAATCCAAGAAACGGCTTTCAAATAACTTTCAATACTCACATTAATATAGCTATAAAATATTTGCTCTACCTGCAGGCTACACCTACATCTGTTTATGTGTTTAAGTATTCGAATTAGCCACCGGAGATAAAAATGCAAACTGAATTACCTGAAATAAAATATCCATAATTTCTGTGCACTGTCATCAAAATCTCCAGATTTTAACGTCATTTCAAATAAACAGTGCAACAATCAATTGCCTCGAAGCTTTACGCAAACATGCGATGCATATGTGTTACTTTGAATATGTCGGTAGTTTGTCAACATTCCATTCCCTCATGTGAATCATTCCCTAACCCTAACCCTAACCCTAACCCTAACCCTAACCCTAACAACACGCTAGATATCATGTATCCCCTCATTTCTTACTTCTTGTAATACACAAACCACCCCACGGATATTTTGTACGTACTTTGTGTCAGATAAGTTAAATTAAAGCAAATGCAAATGCATCAGCAGGAAACCCATACTTACCCAATAGGTGA
Organism: Myxine glutinosa; assembly: GCF_964187855.1. NCBI lineage: Eukaryota > Metazoa > Chordata > Myxini > Myxiniformes > Myxinidae > Myxine > Myxine glutinosa. The sequence continues at coordinate 84,200,130 of NC_136263.1, read as the reverse complement.
ATACTCACGATGAAGGCTTCACATGATCAGACTAGCGTGTTGCCAGTTTCCCGCTACTTCCACTGTTGCTCATTTTCAGGGCCTATCACCGTAATCTCATCTGCTTTCCCGGCCCCTGCCGTGTGATGCGATGTTTAAATGTAATTTGGCCACATGAGCAAAACGCTGAGAGACAACAAACCCTCAGGCTGACAGCACGCAAATTCCCAAAGCCCCAAAAAATAAAATGTATGCGCGCAAACACCCTGCAACCTATTATCCTATATGACAGCTGCAGTGCTCTCATGAGCCAAAAGAGAAATGGCATGAATGCCCCACATCAATCGCCATTTGTCTCAAACCTTGAAAAAAGAAAACACTATTCAACCATCTTTAAGATAGGTTAAAAATCCTTTACCAACATGTGTTCCAAATTGAACAATATCTTGATTAAACAATATACTAAGTGAACATTCTCAGGAATAGATATGTCAACTTGGGAATGAAGGTTTCCCATGACGGATACCAAGTCAATCTTGCTTGTGTATTAATTATGCTTTCCAAGCATTTTATTACACCCCACCATGTTTAATTATCGCTTGTAACTTATATAGCCAATGGATTTCATCTTTCTTTTTTTACATTTGTGCTTTTTTCATATCTTCTGGTGGAAAACTTTTTGGAATTTGAACTTATATGAGTTTAAGAAGATGATTAAATTGAAGTAAGATAGGGGTAATTCAACAATGGAAACAAGGCATGGGGTGGGTATTCCTCACTTGGGCAGTCGTGATGTTTAGCAGACCCGCTGGCATAAAGGTGAGACCATCTGCTCTGGGTCTGAGAGGTCGACAGCTCGAACTCTGGCCAAGTCATATGAAACATATTTATTCAAAGTCTAAAATAAAGTGCTGCTTACTTCACATTCAGCATTTAATAAATAGCACCGCGAAGCTGGCGTAACCCCTCAGCCCATGCATGGTGGAAACCAATTTCAAGATGGCTGCCGTGGCGGCCATATTGGAAATCGCAGCGCACCCATTTTCGAAAGCCACCTTCCTCTTCTCAACGCCAACACACACTGCAAACATGGATTTAATCGGACAAGCCGTTCTGCTCGAAATTGACCGAAACCAATTTCAAGATGGCTGCCATGGCGGCCATATTGAAAATCGCAGCGCACCCATGAACCTTCCTCTACTTAACCCCAACACACACTGCAAACATGGATTTAATCGGACAATCCGTTCTGCCCTAAATTGACGGAAACCAATTTCAAGATGGCTACCGTGGCGGCCATATTGAAAATCGCAGCGCGCCCATTTTGGAAAGGAACCTTCCTCTACTCAACCCCAACACACACTGCAAAAATGGATTTAATCGGACAAGCCGTTCTGCTCGAAATTGACGGAAACCAAAAGTTGACGGGCACCAGGATGGCTGCCGTGGCGGCCATATTGAAAATCGCAGCGCGTCCATTTTCGAAAGGAACCTTCCTCTACTCAACCCCAACACACACTGCAAAAATGGATTTAATCGGACAAGTCGTTCTCCTTGAAATTGACGGACGCCCGGACGACACCCGTGACGACAATACCCCTTAGCCCAATTTGGGCTGAAGGGTGAAAGGATACAGCATGGGCAAACAGCAATAGGTTGGCAACTATTATGTGTGCTTGATGGGTCTAATGGTCTGCTGCATTGGCGCCCTGGAGCCAAGTCATCCCTTACTTTTTCTCGTTGTTTCTTCACTTCCTCTATCCTTTCCTGAATCTTTTCTAAAAGCCCGGTTGCTCATCTGTGAGATAAATACTCGGTTAGTGGAAGTTCCCTGACTGTTCCTGTGTCAATGTAGAAGCAAAAACTACTGTTTAATAAATCTGCCATCTCACCATCACCATCCTCCAAATCTCCTTTTTAATGTTGAAGGAACGTCACGGACGATATTGTCCTTATCAAGGCCAGGCCTTAAATAAAAGAACCTCATAGATAGAAAAGTGAAGAAAGACAGAATAGTCTATGGGTTGTTTTTTTTGTATACAGAATCGAGGCTCGTGAAAGGGCTAACATTTATCACAAAAAAAAAATCAAACAGACAAACAAAATATATAAAAAGAGGGAGTGGTAGACAAGATGGGGAGAGAAGGGGAAGCACACAAACACAACATTTGAGAGCAGGGACATCGGGAGATGTGTGGGAGGGAGAGGGCTTTGGGGGAGGAGGCGTGGGAAGGGGGAGGGGGGTGGGAGAAGTATAAAACACAAGGACACCAAGGACTTCCAGGAAAGAAGTTGGTATTTCAAAAAAGTGGATTTTGGGTGAAATTAGCGGGGGTAGAAAAGATCAAGGTTTTGGATGGGGGAAGATAAGAGATGGTGGGGAACAGCTGTTTTAAAGACCTGGAGGGAGGAGTGGAATTGAAGAGAGTGAGGGAGTTTGAGTTTGTTCCAGAGGCAGGAGAAAAGAGGAATGAAGGAGTGAAGCAGAGAGTCTTGATTTTGGCAGTTTAACCATAAGAGGGTTGCAGGCAGATCTTGTGCGACCTGTAGGAATATGTGGGGGACAGAGCCCAGAGAGAGCTGGGGGAGCAAGGCCGGAGAGGAGTCGGTAGAAGACGGAAAGACCACCAACCTGCCTGTGGTGAGTAAGTGAAAGGCCATCGGAGATAGCTTCATCGCGGGAGATTCCAATGGTTCTGAACACTTTGGTTTCAACAGCATGAAGACGAGCTAGGTGTGAGGCAGGAGCACCAGCCCAGAGGGGAGAGCAGTACTCCATTGAGCTGCGGATGAATGCCTTGTTTGGGGTGAGAAGCTCAGGTGTGCCATGGAACGACTTCGCACGTTAGTCGTAGTTGGACTCTAGTCCTGGTGTTTTGCACTTAATGAATGCATTCTACTTATCCCTAATTACACTGCATACCTCCCTGCTCAACCACCCAGTTTTCTTTCTTCCTCTACCTTTACACCTCTCTATACTATACCTATTCTATACTCAACTCATTTGTTCCTTGAAGGTTTCCCATTTCTCCGACGCAGGTTCTTGTATTCAGATCACCCCTGGTGAATTCTTACTTTTCCATGTGGTCCAAACCTGCATTTCAGGGCAATCTGAACTGACCTGTTCCCTTTCATGTACTGTATAAGCAATGCTAATATATACACTACATGACCAAAAGTATGCGGACACCGCTTCTAATTAGTAGATTCGGCTATTTCAGTCACACCCATTGCTGACAGGTATATATAATCAAGCACACAGCCATGCAATCTCCATAGACAAACATTGGCAGTAGAATGGGTCATACTGAAGAGCTCAGTGACTTTCAACGTGGCAACGTCATAGGATTCCACCTTTCCAATAAGTCAGTTCGTCAAATTTCTGCCCTGCTGGAGCTGCCCCTGTCAACAGTAAGTGCTGTTATTGTGAAGTGAAAACGTCTAGAAGCAACAACAGCTCAGCGGCGAAGTGGTAGGCCACACAAGCTCATAGAACGAGACTGCCAAGTGCGCAAAAAAATAGTCTGCCCTCGGTTGCAACACTCACTACCGAGTTTCAAACTGCCTCTGGAAGCAACATCAGCACAACAACTGTTCGTCAGGAGCTTCATGAAATGGGTTTCCATGGCCAAGCAGCCGCACACAAGCCTAAGATCACCATGTGCAGTGCCAAGCGTTGGCTGGAGTGGTGCAAAGCTCGCCGCCATTTGACTCTGGAGCATTGGAAACGTGTTCTCTGGAGTGATGAATCACACTTTACCATCTGGCAGTCCGATGGACGAATCTGGGTTTGGCAGATGCCAGGAGAACACTTCCGGCCTTAATGCATAGTGCCAACTGTAAAGTTTGGTGGAGGAGGAATAATGGTCTGGGGCTGTTTTTCTTCATTCAGGCTAGGCCACTTAGTTCCATTGAAGTTAAATATTTACGCTACAGCATACAATTACAACCTAGACGATTGTGTGCTTCCAACTTTGTGGCAACAGTTTGGGGAAGGCCCTTTCCTGTTTCAGCATGACAATGCCCCCGTGCACAAAGTGAGGTCCATACAGAAATGATTTGTCGAGATTGGTGTGGAACAACTTGACTGGCCTACACAGAGCCCTGACCTCAACCCCATCGAACACCTTTGGGATGAATTGGAATGCAGACTGTGAGCCAGGCCTAATCGCCCAATATCGGTGCCCGACCTAATTAATGCTATTGTGGCTGAATGGAAGCAAATCCCTGCAGCAAAGTTCTAACATCTAGTGGAAAGCCTTCCCAGCAGAGTGGAGGCTGTTATAGCAGCAAGGGGGGGGGGGGGGGGGACTCCATATTAATGCCCATGAATTTGGAATGAGATCTGCGATGTTCTGGTGTCCCCATACTTTTGGTCATGTCGTGTAGTTTTTCAGAAATGGAAAAAGTGGGACTTATATGTGTTGGAAAAAATCGGTTGCTTTTTTTTTTTTTTTTTTTTTGAATACTGAATCGAGGCTCGTGAAAGAGCTAACATTAACTTCACAAACAAATCGACCAGACAAACAAAATACACAAAAAGAGGGAGCGGAAGACACGATGGGGAGAAAAGGGGAAGCACACACACACAACATCCGAGAGCAGGGAGATGTGTGGAAGGGAGAGGGCCCGGGGGGAGGAGGCGTGGGAAGGGGGGTGGGGGGAGGCAGAAGTATAAAGCACAAGGACACCAAGGACTTCCAGGACAAAAGATGGTATTTCAAAAAGTGGAATTGGGGTGAAATTAGCGGGGGTAGAAAAGTTCAAGGTTTTGGATGGGGGAAGATAAGAGATGGTGGTGAACAGCTGTTTTAAAGACTTGGAGGGTGGAGTGGGATTGAAGAGAGTGAGGGAGTTTGTTCCAGAGGCGGGAGAAAAGAGGAATGAAGGAGTGAAGGTGAGCAGAGAGTCTTGATTTTGGCAGTTTAACCAAAAGAGGGTTGCAGGCAGATCTTGTGCGACCTGTAGGAATATTTGCGGGACAGAGCCCAGAGAGAGCTGGGGGGGGGGGGGCAAGGCCAGAGAGGAGTCGGCAGAAGACGGAAAGACCACCAACCTGCCTGCGGTGAATGAGTGAGAGGCCCTTGGAGTTAGCTTCATCGCGGGAGATTCCAATGATTCTGAATGCTTTGGTTTCAACAGCGTGAAGGCGAGCTAGGTGTGAGGCAGGAGCACCAGCCCAGAGGGGAGAGCAGTATTCCATTGAGCTGCGGATGAAAGCCTTGTATATGGTGAGGAGCTCAGGTGTGCCAAGGAAGGACTTCGCACGATGGAGGATGCCCAGTCGGCGACTGGCTTTGGAGGCCAGATTTGAAATGTGGTTTTTCCAGGAAAGATCATGGCAGATAGTGAGACCCAAAAGCTTGAGTGACAGAACTTCTTGGAGAGGATTATTCAGAAAGTGGATGGGAGGGTTGTCCAGTCGGTCTTTTCGGAGAGACATCGTAAGAGTATGAGATTTGTCAGGATTGAAAGACATGTTCCACTTGTTTGCCCAGTCTGTGATTTTGTCAAGGTCTGCAGAGAGTGAGGAGGCTGCAGACTGCCGATCTGAGGGATGAAGAATGGAGCGACAGAGAGTAGAGTTGTCAGCAAAGAGATAGAGAGGATTTTCAAGAGAGTCAGAGAGATCATTGATGAAGACGAGAAAAAGCACAGGGCCCAGAACACTGCCTTGGGGAACTCCAGCCTGAACAGGAAGGGAAGATGAGAGAAACCCATTCAGGGCCACACGTTGACTACGAGTAGAGAGGAAGTCCGCCAGCCATGCGTGGAGATTTCCATGGATACCAAAAGAGGAGCGTTTGGTGAGCAGAGCGGGGTGCCAGACCGTATCGAAGGCACGTGATATGTCAAGGGAGACTGCTCTAATTTCCTGTTTGCATTGAGGACCTCCATCCATTGTTGAGAAAGCAGAAGCAGCATGTCCAGAGTGGAGTGTCCAGGTCTGAAACCAAATTGATGATCAGAGATCAAGCCATTGGAGAAGAGGAAAGATTTCATATCTGAAGCAATGATGGATTCCATGACTTTGCTGATAATTGGGAGAAGGCTGATTGGTCTGTAGTTGCTGGGATCTGTTTTTGCACCTTTTTTGTGCAAAGCGGTGATGTTGGCAGATTTCCAAGCAGATGGAAGATGACCTTGAGCAAAAGAGAGGGTGAAGAGAACAGAGAGGGGGAGTGAAAGAGCGGAAGAACATGATTTTAGGACCCGTCCAGTTGCAGAATCAGAGTCGAGGGTTTTTTTTTTTTTTTTTTTTTTTTTTGTATACAAGATCGAGGCTCGTGAAAGAGCGAAACCTCGTGTTCTCGCTCGTGAAAGTTGATAGAAACTTTTCCACCTTGTCAGGAGGAAAGGACACAGAGTACAGGAGCAGCTGGGTACGACTGGGTATGGTGGGTACAGAGAGGGATGGGTTTGGGACACAAGATTTAGAGGCAAACACAGAGTTGAGGCATTCAGCTTTTTCACGTGCGGAGTCAGCCGTGTGGCCATTTAAGGTGAGGGAGGGGATGGAGGGGGAACAAACACCAGAAACAGATTTCACCAGACGCCACCAGGATTTGGAAGAGGGAGACAGACAAGAGAGTTCGGTCCTGAGGACGGAGAGATATTGTTTCCTGGCTCTCCTGAGGGTGGACACACACCTGTTTCGGGCTTTGTGAAAGGAAATGAGATTTCCTTCCGTTGGATTTGTTTTCCAGGAGACGAAAGCAAGTTGTTTCTGGGCAACAGCCTCACCACAAGATTCCGTGTACCATGGACGGGAGGAAGGGTATGACAACTGAAGACGAGAAGGGATAAATCTGTGCATGAGAGAGAGAGCAATTTACTTTGGAAGAATTCCCAGGATGAGTTGATGTCAGAGGCAGTAGAGATGGGAGACCAGTCCAGATGATTGATGGCTGCTTGAAGACTGTGCCAGTTGGCCTGAGTGAAATGCCAGACTCGTCGATGCTGAGGAGGCTCTCTGAAAATGGTCAGAGAGATGTCCACTTTAACAAGCACATGATCAGAAGAGCCGATTGGAGCAGAAGAAGAGCAGCAGACATTTTCAGGGAAGTTAGTCATAACCAAGTCCAGAAGAGAAAATTCTCCGTTGACTGAGATCCGGGTTGGGAAATTGACAGATTGTGTCAGTCCCAGTGAGTCACAGAAGTCCTTTGCTGAAGAGCCATGGCTGGTGAGAGAGGTACCCACCCCCAGCCAACTGGCATGGTGACAGTTGAAATCACCACATATGAGGAAGAGAGAGTTGGGATGGGTAGATAGAAGTTGGTCCATATTATCAGACAGCGAGATGTAGATGGAGTCATCACTGTTTGGTGGACGGTACAACACGCATATGAACAAAAGGTGGGAGCGAAAGGGAAGCCGTAGCCAAAGGTATTCCTGGGGGTGAGGTGGAGAGAGGGCAGTGCAGGGCGAGTGAGGAAGAGAGTTTTTTTATAAAGATAGCAACCCCACCTCCAGGACGAGGCTCAGGTCTATCATACCGGAAGAGGAAGTAACCTGGGAGAGATACCAAGGAATCAGAGACATCATGAAGGAGGAAGGTTTCTGTTAAGCAGATCACGTCTGGTTTGTCAGAAGCAACCTGTATGGAGAGATCAGTTAAGTTTGAGCGAAGGCCCCGGATGTTTGAGGTCCATACTGTTAAGGAAGAGGAAGGGGGAGCATCGGATACAGAACAGGGGGGGGGGGGGAGCGGTAGGGCAGGATGTGGAAGAGGAGGAAGAGGTAGGGAGAGCTGTTGCATGTGTGTCAGAGATTACAGAATAGCTTGGAGAAAGGGAAGAATGTCGTCCAGGACGAGGACGAGGACGGACAAAAGGTTTGATGGTGTTTGGGTGAGGCGCAGTGAGGTGTTATTTGAGGAGGGGGAAGAGTGAGGCAGAAGGTTGAGGAAGATGAAGGTGAAAGTTGGAAGGGGGAAGAAGCGGGGAGGATGCTTTGAGGAGGAGGGGTGAGAGGGGAGTCTAGGAGGGGAGGAGTGAGGGAGAGTCTCGGAGGGGAGGGGTGTGGGGGGAGTTTAGGAGGGAAGGGGCAGCGGGGGAGATTTGAAAGGGATGGGTGTTTGGGAAGATTTGGGGGGGAGGGGCAAGGGGGAAGATTTGACAGAGATGGGTGATGGGGAAGATTTGGAGGGGAGGGGTGTGATTGGATTTTGAAAAGTGTACGATTTATGGGAAACGAACATTTATTGCAAAATGAGTTTCTTGAGACATTCGAGTCAAAAATACGTTTGAGGATGCTGAAGGGTGGGTGGAGTTCTGGAGAGTTTAGGGAATGAATGAAAGATGCACTGTAAGAGATGGAATTTTTTTTTTAAATGAATAGAATTGGTGAGCAAGTCGAAAGCATCCTTTTATAGAAGAAGTAGAAAAAAGTGTTATAGAATATGACATAATAATAAAGTTCTTCAGGGGACAGATGAAACATGTATTAACAACTTGATCACATGATCTCGAACAACGTGGTCGAAGAACGAAAGAACAAATAACGAAGAACGAAAGAGCAAATAAGAACGCACAAGCGGATAAGAACAGGGAAGGAAAAAAATTTTTTGGTTTTTTTTGAGATTTTAAAACAAGGGAGTATGGGTGAAAAGACCGTGAAAAACAGAGACCGAAAGTAGTTGCCGCGCGATCGAAGAACCGCTGAGACAAAAAACAAAAGCCTCAAGCCAAGGTCTGAGGACACGGTAGCCGACTAGTACTACACTAGGCCTCAGAATACATGATACGAAAAAACCGACGATTCTGTACACAGGTATGAAAAACCAACACCCGAGAAACCTATTAAAGTCACCCCAATAGGTACATGTACCGAAAGAAAGATAAAGATACGACAAAAACACAAATGTGAAAGATCACTTAGCTTCGAAAGCGTGAGCGCATGGAACAGCTTCGAAAAGACGTGACCTCGCCGTGATCTCGCGAGAATCTCTCTAGATTGCTTTTTAGATAATAAAGATTTAATTATTGATAATAATAAATAATAATAATAATTTTATATAATAATAATTTTAGATAATAAAGATTTAATTATTTAAAGATAATAAAGATAATAAAGATAATAAAGATAATAAAGATTTTAGATAATAAAGATAAAGATTGCTCTAGCATAATGCTTGCTTTTTCCAGGTGAGTCATAAGTCCCAGGGCATGGTTTTCGCTGCTTATACAAGATTTGTTTATACCATGTATTTATACTGTTTGTTTTTTCAGATAGTACAAACAATACATTAACCCATTTGTTTACGTTCACAGAAATTGGTGAACCCGTCACGGAAATTGGTGAATCCGTCACGGAAATTCGTGAACCCGTCATGGAAATTGGTGATTCTGTCAGAAAAGTTGCTGATTCCGTCAAGGAAATTGGTGAATCCGTCATGGGAATTGGTGATTCCGTCACTGCAATTGGTGATTCCGTCAAGTACTTGCTTCTGAAAGAAGTACTTGCTTGATTTTAACTTTTTCTTGCCCTGGGCAACCAGGTAACCAGGCAAGAGCTTCTGTGGCACCCTGGTTAATGTTCTATCTGTACTGGTGCAAAGGTCTAAGACTAAATACAGCTTACTTGGGGTTTTCCAATGATATGATCTCTTACATTAACCTTACACTTATCAAAAAGGAGCATAACATCAGTTGCCCATACTTGCATGTTAAAATGGCAATAATTCAATGCATACCTGCCCAAATTCCTTACTCTATTTCCCAGATGTAGTATGAAAACCAATCATAATCTCACATAAAAATCATCTTCCAGAATGCACAGGGACATGAGATATCTTAGTGCAATATAATACCCAGGTTATTGGTGTCCTTTTTTGCATAACGTCAATTACTGTCAAGTTGTTGCCCATTGCTCTTGAAAAGAAACGGTCAATGCAAAAGGCCCAGACTCTCCACTTCCTTACGCACAACTTTTATAACGATTATCAGGAAATAGCCCTGTCAGTCTCATTTACTTAGCTGTATTGGACTTTACTATGCAAAAATCCTGCATCTGTAACGTCACTTACCGTGGATTTGCCCATTTCGTCAAATTGGCGATTCTGTCACGAAAGTTGGTGATTCCGTTGCAGAAATTGGCAATTCCGTCACCCAAAGTGGTTATTCCATCACAGAAAGTGGTTATTCCATCACGGAAATTGGTTATTCCATCACAGAAATTGGCGATTCTGTCATGGAAATTTGTGATTCCATCATGGAAATTGGTGATGCCATCAGGAAAGGTGGTGATTCCGTCACAGAAATTTGTGATTCTGTCAGGGAAATTGGTGATTCCGTCAGGGAAAGTGGCGATTCCATCAGGGAAATTGGCGATTGCATCAGGGAAGTTGGCGATTCCGTCACGAAAGTTGGTTAAATCCGTCACATAAATTGGCAATTCTATCACCCAAAGTGGATATTCCATCACCGAAAGTGGTTATTCCGTCACGGAAAGTGGTTATTACGTCCCGGAAATTAGCAATCCCGTCACTGGAATTGGTGATTCCGTCATGGAAATTTGGTGAGACCAGCAAGGAAATTGGTGATTCCGTCACGGAAAGTGGTTATTCCGTCACGGGGATTAGCGATTCCGGCATGGATATTGGTGATTCTGGCACGAAAAATGGTGATTCCGTCAAGGAAAGGGGTTACCCCGCCACGGAAATTGGTGATTCCGTCACAGAAATGTGTGACTCCGTCACAGAAATCTTGGTGTCGCATCATTGGTACAGGCATAGCCGAGATATGACAATACATTGCCCTTGATAGTGTGGAAAGACAGATACAGGCAGAGCTGGTTATTCTAATACTTCCCTAACCCCCTCCGGAACCAAGGTATAGAAGCCTCATGTGATTTAGCCCTCCAATAGAAAGAGCCTCATGTGAGGTTTGCAGGGGGCCACCCACTTGAGGTTTGCAGGGTGCCACCCACATACCCAGCGGAGGCTCTGAGCACAAGAAGAAGAGTCACTGCAATTTCTTTGCAACCAGCCACGGAAAAGGAGTCGTCGGAGCCGAAAGATCCATCATAGAAATCTCTTTCCTATCAGGTGCCTTTATCACTCATGATGACTTCCCTGCTCTTTCTTCACACCAGGACTCCTGTAAAAACATCCTCCAAATATGTTGCTATTCTTGCAATCTCTAATCTCTATATACACAGAATCCTCCACTTTAATTCCCTCATAATGACATATGGTGGTGCTTAGATGCAACTCGGGAAAGTTTTCAGACTATGAATGCATTAACAAACATGAATGCCTTTTTCACAACAGGAAGCTTCTTGTGTAGCTTCTGAAAAAATGGTGTCCCAATCAATATGAAAAATAAAAACAATTTGAACTATTATTGCGACACTTGCAGTTCACCATTATTAAAAGTTTCATTGCATTTCTAGAAAGGATATTTCTTGAAAATAATTTTGCAAACAATCCAATTCTCGCAAATAATGCAGATCAGCAAGACCACGTATTGTATCAATTGAAAGGACAGGTGAGCTTCAGCTGCAGAGAAATCTGGAGTGTGATCTTCTGCTGATTATGTAGCACCGCCATTGATTAAACTTCTGTAGATATCATCAAATCTCACTGCATAATGAGGGAATCGTTCTCATGTCATGTTCCCTGCCTTCTGCTGTGCAAGTTGCATTTTCACATGGACTGAAGCCGTATTCGAAAGCAGAAAGCCTTAATTGGTTTGTGGTACCAACTTGAAACACTTGGTTGGTTCTCAGTTCATGTTAGACATTTCCTTTGGTCCTGTATGGTTCTTGAAATGACAACGCGGACTGAAACTGAGTTTCTATTCCACATTAAAGCCAGGATGCGAATTATTGGGATCCAGGATTTGTCAATCAAGGTTTATCCTTACTAGGCTAGGAGCCAAGGGGGTTGGTCGGTACCATGCAGATGGAGTAAGGCTCATTGTGATTTTTAGCAAGATATATGTCCCTAGATATGAAAAAAAAGTGATAGCAGTGTATAACTCTCGGCCATCTCTGTGTTATCACCCGAAATATTATTATACGCCCGCTTCGCTTCGCCAAAAAATGTGATATTTGCTAAAATTGGAATAAATATGTTTTTAAGGACCACAGAGTGCCAATAATTTGCATACTGGATGCCAACTAATATAGTAATAGAAATATTGAACATTTGTGGGGGTTATTTATCAAAATATTGATATAATGACAAAAAATGTTACATTTAGTGAAAAAGTGGTCGAAATCGCTTCGAGTTCAGAATTCACATTGTACATTTTTGTCAATATTTCAAAAATGAAAACTCCCAGAGTAACATTTGACCCCTCAAAATCTTCGCAAGGAACCACTGCATTGGAATATATCATTACTTTGTAATATGGTGGTTGTTTGGGGCACATATTTTGGCAAAGTTCAAAATATGTTCAACCATACCCCTAATTTTGATATTTTGGAACGAAACATAGCTTTTGAACATTTTAGGTTTATTCGTCTACTACTTTTGGTATCTCAGTGTAATTTTTGGTATTAGCTAGTATCCTAAAGTAGGTTTGTAACATCAGCTACATTATATTTCACAATGCATGCAAACTTGCTCCACACTCTAGGTTTATCATGATCTCTCGAACAAATACGATCTCGATCTCGATCTCGGCACTCTGTGGTCCTTAAAAACATATTTATTCCAATTTTAGCAAATATCACATTTTTTGGCGAAGCGAAGCGGGCGTATAATAATATTTCGGGTGATAACACAGAGATGGCCGAGAGTTATACACTGCTATCACTTTTTTTTCATATCTAGGGACATATATCTTGCTAAAAATCACAATGAGCCTTACTCCATCTGTATGGTACCGACCGGTCAATATGGGGGGTCTGGCTCATAGCCTATACTCCAATGTGGCGATTATAATAGGCGTATACAAACTGTTGCTTTCTCCAAAATGAATTTCCTAAGACAGTATACTTCACAGACATTTCGAACAGACTGAGTGGATTTCACAGCTGATTAACTGCATAAATGTATGCATAATTTTTATCCCAAGGCAAAAAGTGGCCATTTTGATCATTCTTCCTCAAAATCACTTTATATGGAGTGAGGGCGAATGCAACTGAGCTGCTGCTCTGTTCTGTCGACAACACTCCCCCATCACACTCTATAACCAGCCATCTCTCTCCACTTTGCATACACCTCCACATTTCTGACATGCCTCTTCAAACAATCCCCCCCATCTCAGCTGTGGTTTCCCTTTGTCTCCTGCCTTGCTCGTTCAACACAACTGCTCTCTTCGGAAGTCTATCTTCCTCCATCTGCACCAGGTGCAAGCCCACTTAATCCGGTTCTTTACCCAACTTCCTGTCAAACTCATCAGTACACCTGCCTCCCCCCTCACTTTGCCTATCTTGCTCCTATCCACCCTCTTATCTCCCACAATCATCCTGACCCAGTTGTTCTCTCAGACCTGCAGCCTCTGCTGTTGCTGCTCTTATTAAATATGTATGTGGGTGGGGAGGTGTTGACTTGTGCATACAGGAGGAGGGGTGGAGGAGGTTGAGCACTGAGGCTAGAAGAGAAAATTGCATATGCATGCATATGTGTATATATATATATATATACTGTATATACTGTATATACTGTATATACACAATTAAATCTTCCCTTAGCGACCATCTTCACAGAGCGACCACCTGTTCATAGCGACCACTTAAATTTCCCCCACAGAGAAAACCTGTGTTAAGTAACAATCACCTGTCTTACGTGTCAGAAAATCACCTGTCAGAATAATCACCTGTCTAACACAACCAGCGGCCACCCGATTTGCTTCCCTTCATAAGCACAAATTTGTACACAAATTGATTCCATTATAAATCGGTAGATTCAGTCACATTTCCATGCATGAAACGGTTTTCACACAAAACACACCGACAGATCTCTGCAATCGATACTACACTCGGTGGTTTAATGGTTGGAGTGTCTACTCTGCGTCTGGGAGGTCGTTAGTTCGAACCCTGACCAAGTCGTACCAAAGACTTTAAAAATGGTACCAACTGCTTCCTTTTTTGATGCTCAGCATTTAAAAGGAGAGAGCACAGACAAACAACACTGGGAAGGCAATGGCAAACCACCCAGTATAACCAGCGAGAAAAGCGGTGCCAACGTTGTGACGCTGCTGGTACCCCAAGTATCTCGGAATGTGATGCCCCTCCCTCAAATTCAGTGGTTGTGTTTGTCTAGTTTCATAGTCCTGTGTTGTGTCTCGTCTCTAGGTCCATGTGTGTAAGATGTGGGAGTGGCAGCTCCACATATAAAAAAGAGCCAAAGATCATCCACGACTATATTCCTTAGTGGATTTAGGGGAGTGTTTTAGGCCCCCACAGAAAAAAAATATATATATATATTTTTTTTAATGCCAACATGATTAGAACAGCACAGCCAACGTTGGGTCACTCCTTCCTTCCCTTCCCCTCCCTCCAGACTCCTATCCCACCCCTTCCCCTCCCTCCAGACTCCTATTCCACCACTTCCCCTCCCTCCAAACTCCTATCCCACCCCTACCCCTCCCTCCAGAATCCTATCCCACCCCTTCCCCTCTCTCCATACTCCTATCCCACCCCTTCCCCTCGATCCAGACTCCTATCCCACCCATACCCCTCCCTCCAGACTCCTATCGCACCCCTTCCCCTCCCTCCAGACTCCTATCCCACCCCTTCTCCTCCCTCCAGACTCCTATCCCACCCCTAACCCTCCCTCCAGACACCTATCCCACCCCTACCCCTCCCTCCAGACTCCTATCCCACCCCTACCCCTCCCTCCAGACTCCTATCCCACCCCTTCCCCTCCCTCAGACTCCCATCCCACCCCTACCCCTCCTTCCAGACTCCTACCCCACCCCACCCCTCCCTCCAGACTCCTATCCCACTCTTTCCCCTCCCTCCAGACTCCTATCCCACCCCTTCCCCTCCCTCCAGACTCCTATCCCACCCCTTCCCCTCCCTCCAGACTCCTATCCCACCCCTTCCCCTCCCTCCAGACTCCTATCCCACCCCTTCCCCTCCCTCCAGACTCCTATCCCACCCCTTCCCCTCCCTCCAGACTCCTATCCCACCCCTTCCCCTCCCTCCAGACTCCTATCCCACCCCTTCCCCTCCCTCCAGACTCCTATCCCACCCCTTCCCCTCCCTCCAGACTCCTATCCCACCCTTTCCCCTCCCTCCAGACTCCTATCCCACCCCTTCCCCTCCCTCCAGACTCCTATCCCACCCTTTCCCCTCCCTCCAGACTCCTATCCCACCCCTACCCCTCCCTCCAGACTCCTATCCCACCCCTTCCCCTCCCTCCAGACTCCCATCCCACCCCTACCCCTCCTTCCAGACTCCTATCCCACCCCACCCCTCCCTCCAGACTCCTATCCCACCCCTTCCCCTCCCTCCAGACTCCTATCCCACCCCTTCCCCTCCCTCCATACTCCTATCCCACCCTTCCCCTCCCTCCAGACTCCTATCCCACCCCTTCCCCTCCATCCAGACTCCTATCCCACCCCTTCCCCTCCCTCCATACTCCTATCCCACCCCTTCCCCTCGATCCAGACTCCTATCCCACCCATACACCTCCATCCAGACTCCTATCCCACCCCTTCCCCTCCATCCAGACTCGTATCCCACCCCTTCCCCTCCATCCAGACTCCTATCCCACCCCTTCATCTCCTCCAGACTCCTATCCCACCCCTTCCCCTCCCTCCAGACTCCCATCCAACCCCTACCCCTCCCTGCTCCCCCCCCCCCTCCTTTTTCCCTCTCTCCTCCCACAAATATTTTTTTGCAGGGTGTATATTAAAGTGTATTTGAACATAACTTCTAAAAAAGAAGTAAAATAACATCTCTCGGGAATTGTCCTGGCGGCCTCCCGACTAATTAATTACTGATGCAGGCATTTGATTTCCTCATGCCGATAAAGCCGATTTTTGTCCCCTTTGTTTATTTACTTCACACAATGGGAATTACATGTCCATCAGTTCGATTATAGTTGGGCGAAAACCCAAAGTTATTTTTATTACAAAATATTTCACAATTTTATTTCCTCTGCATTATGAGAACATACCTTCTCTGCTGCTGTGATCGCTGCAAATAAAACATGCATTACCTCATTTCCTCTGCATGGGTTGCAATTAATATGTTCCCTTGTTTCCTCAAAACGGTACCTTCATTTAATGATACAAGACGTGTTGCTCAGTCTTCAAATATACACCAGAGGCCTGTGCGGCCTGTTCCAAGGCAAGGCGTTTTTAGCAGGCCAAAACAAATGATGATTAAGACCCCTGCGGGGTAGAGCAGCGCCTGTTTTTGTTGTAATTTAATAAAGCCGTTAATTATGTTCAAATGGGGTGTTGAAATTTACCCAGACTCCCAGTTTTCATTGATGCATTCTGTTGGAGTTCCCTTAGTATGCATGCAAAGTTTTGGGCCACTTGGTTTCATGGTTTTGGAGTTATGGAGTAGATGCACACATACACACTGACTGATTGACTGACTAACACACACTGACATTTATTATTATAGATAATATATTATATATAGGGAGCCTGGTGTTGGCTTAGCGGTTAGGGTGCTGGCTTGGGATCCTAGGATCCTGGGTTCGAATCGCGGTGACCGCTGAACCAACGCTAGGGGGGTTGACGCAGCCCGTCATCCCCTCGAGGTCGGCAAATTGAGTACAACTTCACTGGTAACTCCCTTTGTGTCGCAAGAGGTGACCAACAGGTTTGGTGGCCGGAAGGGCATCTGGTCATAAAACATTGCTGAAAAAAAAAAGGGAATTTCTGGCCAACCCCTGCTCTGCGGGGAAAAATGGCCTCCAAAGGTGGCTTTATATATTATATATATATAGGGCTCCATATTACCCCTATCTTAGGGTGCCCTACTGGCGGCCATTTTTTTTTGGGTGCCCGAAGTCAAATTTTGGATGGCCAGAAAAAATAAAACAATAAAAATATAAATAAAACTGTAAAACTTATTTTCTAAGATATTCAAGTTTGAAAAAAAAAGAAGATATTTATGTATAAACTGATCTTTAAAAAGTCCAAAACACAAAAACCTGCCTTTGTTTAATAGTGAGACAGAAAATGTTCATTTATTGAAGAACTGTAAGATATTTATTTCGATAGAACTTCATCATCACTATGTTAGAAGTACACAGCCCTTACCCTGATACCAGAATTAATATAAGCCTTGGTTTGGACCCAGTAACCGTAACGTCGCTGATGTCAGCCGAACACGAGGGCACACTCTCCTTTCGACTCCACTCAACTTGTCCTCCTCCTGCTGCGTCAGGAACCCTCTCCTCGCGACTTTCTGCCCCACTCTCCACAATTTGTCCTCTCGCAAGCGTGAAGCCGAATCGAAAGAGTCTTTTCTGACTCGTTCCTCTGATTTATCTCAATCGATCTAGCCTAGCTCTAATTGGGCGCACTTTACTCTTATGGGGTTGTCATGTATCTTCAATGATTATAATTATATTTTAATATATAATTTTTTATCCATTATGTCTTACAGAAAAGTTTCATTCCACTGTTATTTCATTTTTTTCGATAAGTAGTCGAGGCTCGTGGAAGAGCTAGTACACTGAATGTATCAGGACATAATTGGATACAAAAGGAACAGTAGAGAGGGCAAAAACACCAATAGCAGAGTAGAAGGCCAAGATAGAGCGAGACTTGGACAAACAAAGGGTCTGTGGAGGAATAATTTTCAGGAGAGGATGCATGGGGTGGACAAGATGGATACAGAAGGAAACTCCAAGGAGGGAATCCTGGAAATTTGGATGGAGGAGGGATTGTGGTGGGGGTTATCGAGGGTAGAAAATGTAATGTTAATGGATTGAGGACGATCTGAGATGGTGGTGAACAGCTGTCTTAAAGACCTGGAGGGACGAATGAGATTGAAGAGGCTGTGGAAGTTGATTACCCAGGCGGGAAAAAAGAGGAACAAATGAGTGGAGGTGAGCAGTGATCCTGGATTTTAGTGGTTTCACCAGATGGGGGTTGATGGTGGACTGTGTGTGCCCTGCAGAAACCTTGGGAGATAAAGCAAATACAGAGCAGAGGTTGCAATACCAGAAAGGAGGCTGAAGAAGACAATTGTTACGGATTCCGGATTTAGGTGAATTACTATTCAGGTCATTGCTTATTAATGTTTATTCTATTAACGGTTGTTGTGGTTAAATGGTTCGAGGCGCTCCTGATAACAGGAGACCGGAAACGGGATGGTGAACTGGAAGAAGAAAAAGACACGAGGTCCGGGAGAAAGCGGCTATCTTCAGCTCCTCGCCCAGCTCCGACACGAGCGGCGTCGATATTGATCAGCGTGGGGAACGCTGAGTGTAAAAGCCCATCTGGCGAGAGGAGTTTTTTTTTTTTGTTTTTTTTTTTTATACTGAATCGAGGCTCGTGAAAGAGATAACATTTATTTCACAAACAAATCAACCAGACAAACAAAACACACAAAAAGAGGGAGCAGAAGACAAGATGGGGAGAGAAGGGGAAGCACACAACCACAACATTTGAGAGCAGGGAGAAGTGTGGGAGGGAGAGGACTTGGGGGCAGGAGGCGTGGGAGGGGGAGGGCGGGGGGGAGAGGTATAAAACACAAGGGGACCGAAATTAGCGGGGGTACAAAAGTTCAAGGTTTTCGATGGGGGAGGATAAGAGATGGTGGTGAACAGCTGTTTTAAAGACCTCGAGGGTGCAGTGGGATTGAAGAGAGTGAGGAAGTTTGTTCCAGAGGCGGGAGAAAAGAGGAATGAAGGAGTGAAGGTGAGCAGAAAGTCTTGATTTTGGCAGTTTAACCATAAGAGGGTTGCAGGCAGATCTTGTGCGACCTGTAGGAATATTTGGGGGACAGAGCCCAGAGAGGGCTGGGGGGGCAAGGCCAGAGAGGAGTCGGTAGAAGACGGAAAGACCACCAACCTGCCTGCGGTGAGTGAGTGAAAGGCCCTTGGAGTTAGCTTCATCGCGGGAGATTCCAATGATTCTGAACGCTTTGGTTTCAACAGCGTGAAGATGCGCTAGGTGTGAGGCAGGAGCACCAGACCAGAGGGGAGAGCAGTATTCCATAGAGCTGCGGATGAAAGCCTTGTATGTGGTGAGGAGCTCAGGTGTGCCAAGGAAGGACTTCGCACGACGGAGGATGCCCAGTCGGCGACTGGCTTTGGAGGCCAGATTTGAAATGTGGTTTTCCCAGGAAAGATCATGGCAAATAGTGAGACCCAAAAGCTTGAGTGACAGAACTTCTTGGAGAGGATTATTCAGAAAGTGGATGGGAGGGTTTTCCAGTCGGTCTTTTCGGAGAGACATCGTAAGAGTGTGAGATTTATCAGGATTGAAAGACGAGTTCCATTTGTTTGCCCAGTCTGTGATTTTGTCCAGGTCTGCAGAGAGTGAGGAGGCTGCAGACTGCCGAACTGAGGGATGAGGAATGGAGCGACAGAGCGCAGAGTCGTCAGCAAAGAGATAGAGAGGATTTTCAAGAGAGTCAGAGAGATCATTGAGGAAGACCAGAAAAAGCACAGGGCCCAGAACACTACCTTGGGGAACTCCAGCCTGAACAGGAAGAGGAGATGAGAGAAACCCATTCAGGGCCACACGTTGACTACGACCAGAGAGGAAGTCCACCAGCCATGCGTGGAGATTTCCATGGATACCAAAGGAGGAGAGTTTGGTGAGCAGAGCAGGGTGCCAGACCGTATCGAAGGCACGTGAAATGTCAAGGGAGACAGCTCTAATTTCCTGTTTGGCGTTGAGGACCTCCATCCATTGTTGAGAAAGCAGAAGCAGCATGTCCAGAGGAGAGTGACCAGGTCTGAAACCAAATTGATGATCAGAGATCAAGCCATTGGAGAAGAGGAAAGATTTCATATCTGAAGCAATGATGGATTCCATGACTTTGCTGATAATTGGGAGAAGGCTGATTGGTCTGTAGTTGCTGGGATCTGTTTTTGCACCTTTTTTGTGCAAAGCGGTGATGTTGGCTGATTTCCAAGCAGATGGTAGATGACCTTGAGCAAAAGAGAGGGTGAAGAGAACAGAAAGAGGGAGTGAAAGAGCAGAAGAACATGATTTTAGGACCCGTGGGCTGATGCCGTCAGGACCAGTTGCAGAATCAGAGTCGAGGGTTGACAGAAACTTTTCCACCTTGTCAGGAGGGAAGGACACAGAGTCCAGGAGCAGCTGGGTACGACTGGGTACAGTGGGTACAGAGAGGGATGGGTTTGGGACACAAGATTTAGAGGCAAACACAGAGTTGAGGCATTCAGCTTTTTCACGTGCGGAGTCAGCCGTTAAGCCGTTTGAGGTGAGGGAGGGGATGGAGGGGGAACAAACACCAGAAACAGATTTGACCAGATGCCACCAGGATTTGGAAGAGGGAGACAGATAAGAGAGTTCGGTCTTGAGAACGGTGAGATATTGTTTCCTGGCTCTCCTGAGGGTGGACACACACTTGTTTCGGGCTTTGTGAAAGGAAATGAGATTTCCTTCCGTTGGATTTGCTTTCCAGGAGACGAAAGCAAGTTGTTTCAGGGCAAAAGCCTCACCACAAGATTCCGTGTACCATGGACGGGAGGAAGGGTATGACAACTGAAGACGAGATGGGATAAATCTGTGCATGAGAGAGAGCAATTTACTTTGAAAGAATTCCCAGGATGAGTTGATGTCAGAGGCGGTAGAGATGGGAGAACAGTCCAGATGATTGATGGCTGCTTGAAGACCGTGCCAGTTGGCCTGAGTGAAATGCCAGACTCGTCGACGCTGAGGAGGCTCTCTGAGAATGGTCAGAGAGATGTCCACTTTGACAAGCACATGATCAGATGAGCCGATTGGAGCAGAAGAAGAGCAGCAGACATTTTCAGGGAAGTTTGTCTTAACCAAATCCAGAAGAGAAGATGCTCCGTTGACTGAGATCCGGGTCGGGAAATTGACAGATTGTGTCAGTCCCAGTGAGTCGCAGAAGTCCTTTGCTGAAGAGCCATGGCTGGTGAGAGAGGTACCCACACCCAGCCAACTGGCATGGTGACAATTGAAATCACCACATATGAGGAAGAGAGAGTTGGGATGGGTCGATAGAAGTTGGTCCATATTATCAGACAGTGAGATGTAGATGGAGTCATCGCTGTTTGGTGGACGGTACAACACACATATGAACAAAAGGTGGGAGTGAAGGGGAAGCCGTAGCCAAAGCTATTCCTGGGGGTGAGGTGGAGAGAGGGCAGTGGAGGGCGAGTGAGGAAGAGAGTTTTTTATAAAGATAGCAACCCCACCTCCAGGCCGAGGCTCAGGTCTATCATACCGGAGGAGGGAGTAACCTGGGAGAGATACCAAGGCATTAGAGACATCATGAAGGAGGAAAGTTTCTGTTAAGCAGATCACATCTGGTTTGTCAGAAGCAACCTGTATGGAGAGGTCAGTCAAGTTTGAGCGAAGGCCCCGGATGTTTGAGGTCGAGTTACCTGCGCGGGGTAATTACCGGTTATGCGTCAAGTTGCCGTGGGTTCCTGCGCGGAACCAAGCGTCCGGCACCGTTCACCTTATCGTCTACAAGGACGCGTACGGCAGGCGCCTGGGGCCTCGCGCGCTTTGCGAGCCCCGGAGCCACGATCACGAGCACCGACCGAGGAGGTGTCCGCTGCAGCGGCCGTTCCCGGTACGGGACGTGCACGGTTGAAGCACGTCAGGAAGGGTCCATTCCACCGCCCGCGTGCGGAGATCGAACTACAGGGGCCCCGAGACATTGTGAGAGACATTGACCATGGAGGGAGCCGTGAGTGGGGCTCAAGGGAGGAATATATAAGATAGCCATCTTAGAGCTATTGTTGATGAGTCTACATCTTAGTAATATTGTTGATTGAGGGTTGATTGTTGTTGGTTGATTGGGAATATATTGAGGGTTGATTGTTGTTGGTTTATTGGGAATATATTATCCATTAATCCGGATCCTTGGTGTGGGGGTTTCTTATTGACTTGAATTGTTGTGTCTTTCATATTGATTGCGTTACGAAAGCGTATAAATCATATATCTTTCTGGCGGAGTTCCTCCCATGGTCCGGGGGTCACCAAGACCAGGTAGTTACCGGGAGGACCACGTAACAGAATTGGGGGCTCGTCCAATTGAATTCCGGGATATAAAATTGTATAAAATAATAAATTAATATTTTTATTAATTAAAATTTATTAATTAAGTATTAATTGGTAAATTTTTGGGAAATTGTGGTAAAGTCTTGGGTGAAGGTTAACAGGTGTTAACGATAGGCACCATGGCGTTTGTAGCACAGAACTTTGCGGTAACCCCGAGTGAGGCACAGTTCCGAGCGTTACTAAAATCTGACCTCTTGAAATTGGCCAAACATTTTAACTTGGAGGTCCGAACTAATTTGAGGAAGGCAGAGTTGCAGACCACGGTGATACAATCTATGGTGGGATTAGGAACATGGGACGAGTTAGCCTGGGAGTGGCTACCCGAATAACCAGAAGACGTTGAGCTCCGGAAACTGGAGTTGCAATTACGGAGCCAGGAACGGATCAAAGAAGAACAAAGGAAAGCAGAAAAGGAAAGAGCAGAAGAAGAAAGGAAAGCAGAAAAGGAAAGATCAGAAGAGGAAAGGAAAGCAGAAGAGAGGAGAGAAGAGAAACAAGCAGAAGAAAGGAGAGTGGAACGAGAACTCCAGGAAAGGTTAGAAAGGATGAAAACAGAGGAAAGGAAAGCAGAAAAGGAAAGATCAGAAGAGGAAAGGAAAGCAGAAGAGAGGAGAGAAGAGAAACAAGCAGAGGAAAGGAGAGTGGAACGAGAACTCCAGGAAAGGTTAGAAAGGATGAAAACAGAGGAAAGGAAAGCAGAAAAGGAAAGAGCAGAAGAAGAAAGGAGAGTGGAACGAGAACTCCAGGAAAGGTTAGAAGGGAGAAAAGCAGAGGAGAGGAGAGCTGCAAGGGACCTCGAAGCAGAGGAGAGAAAAGCCGAAAGGGAATTAAAGGAACGTGACATGGCGCTTCAGCAAGAAATTAAATTCAAGGAGCTGGAGTTAATGAGAGAACGGGGAGAGGTACCACCCTTGCTGACTGGGCCGACACCTAGCCAGAACACCTGGGATGTGGGCAGACATGTGAGGCTGGTTCCACCCTTCAGTGAAAAGGCAGTCGCTAAATTTTTTCCACACTTTGAGAAAGTGGCTCGACAGTTAAACTGGCCGGAGGAGGCCTGGACCATACTAGTGCAAAGTGTGCTGGTGGGTAAAGCTCAAGATATTTATTCGGCGCTACCAATGGACCAATGTGCAGATTATGAGGTATTGAAGAAGCACATTCTCAAAGCCTATGAGTTGGTTCCTGAAGCTTACCGGCAAAAATTCAGGAATGCCAGGAAGAGGGAGAGTGCGACCCATGTGGAGTTTGCCAGAGTGAAAGAAAACATGTTTGATCGGTGGTGTGAGTCAAAAGGAGTCGGGAAAGACTTCGAAGCATTGCGTGACTTGATCCTGGTGGAGGAATTTCAACAGTGTGTCCACGAGGACATCAAAGTGTACCTGCAGGAAAAGAAAGTACCAAAGTTGTGGGACGCAGCCACCATGGCAGATGATTATGCCTTAACACACCGGATAGGGGTCCACAAACCTAGCTCCTCGCCTAGACTTCAGCAGGGGAGTTATGGAACACCCGGTGCGGAGAACGACAATACATTGCGGCGGCCTCGAGAGGATTATGGGGACAACTCTGATACCCCAACTGTTCGAAATCAGGGGGCTACGGGCCCAAGACAAACTTATTTCCTGGGGAGCCCGAGGCAGACCACGAGTTTTTCCTCTGGGCCTACTTGCGCCTTTTGCAAAAAACCTGGACACTTGATGTCCAGTTGTTACCTCATGAAAAGGGAAAACCCAGAGCGGAGTCCGACAAGTACAACTCCGAATGCGATGGCAAACGTAAGAAATCGCCCACAGAAGAGTTACCAACCATTTATTTATGAGGGGGTTGTCTCACTAGAGAGAGACTTGACTAACCCAAGACCTGTTAGGGTATTGAGGGACACAGGAGCCCATCAATCCTTAATGCTTGAAGGCATTTTGCCATTGTCAAAGAGTACAGCAACTGGTGATAGTGTTCGGTTGCAAGGCATCGGTGGCTGTGTTAGTGCCCCACTTCATGTCATCCATTTGGAATCCGATTTGGTGTCAGGACCGGTCACCGTCGGTTTACAAGCCACGCTTCCTGTAGAGGGAGTATCTGTGGTTATCGGGAATGATTTGGCCGGGGGTCAAGTTTATGGTAACCCGGGGGTTGGTAAAGAGCCCAGCAGGGAAAATAACACCACACCAGCTCGGGATGGCGACAAAAGTACCAAGTTATTTGTAGGGGGACTGAACTTCAAAACAAAGGAAGCAGTTCTGGCCTCTGTCTTCAACAGATATGGGCCGCTGGTGGAAGTGCGGTTGGTAAAAGACAGGGAAACGCAACAGTCAAGAGGGTTCGGCTTTGTCACGTTTGCAAGCGCAAAAGACGCCAGAGAGGCAGAGAAGAATTGGAATGGTAAGGATTTGGAGGGTCGGACCATAACAGTAGGGAAGGCATTTCGTAGGCGTCGAGAGGTCTACAGAAGAGGACAATTTGGCGGTAGTTTTGGTGTTGGCAGCAGCCGATATTACTATGGAGGCTCCCAGAGTTACGGCATCCCCCGAAATAATGATTGTCAGAGCACTGGCCGAGACGGAGACCGCCAGACAGGTGACTACTGGGTCAAGTGGTCCCACCGTAACTGTTAGGAGTCCGGAGAAGTTGAAGCACTATATACGGCGGAGCCGCCGAGCCTGGGCTCCTACACGGACTAACCGTGAACGCCACGTTCTTAAAGGCGTCCAGGTAGTGAACTTTCCTGCACGGACTAACCGTGAACTCTACGTTCTTAAAGGCGTCCATGTAATGAACTTTCCTCCCCGGACTAACCATGAACTCCACATTCCTTAAGGCGTCCATGTAGTGTATACTCAGCTTGGCCTCCCGAAAAAGTGCTATCGAGTTGTTTAACTTTGGGGTTTTGGTCACCACCCCTTAACCGGCATTCAAGAGAAACTAGAAGTGTTGACGCTTGGTCCAGAGTGAATTACCTTTGGAATCTCTGGGGGTTTTGTGAAATTTTGTTGCTTTGTTTTTGAGATGTGATAATTGTGCCCGGGGGAACTGATGATTTGGGGTGTGAGTTATCTTGTTTGTTTATCAAAGTTGGCCTGCAAAGAAAGTTTTTGCTGGGTTCAAACTTTCTTTCTTGAAGGGGGGGAGTGTTACGGATTCTGGATTTAGGTGAATTACTATTCAGGTCATTGCTTATTAATGTTTATTCTATTAAAGGTTGTTGTGGTTAAATGGTTCGAGGCGCTCCTGATAACAGGAGACCGGAAACGGGATGGTGAACCGGAAGAAGAAAAAGACACGAGGTCCGGGAGAAAGCGGCTATCTTCAGCTCCTCGCCCAGCTCCGACACAAGCGGCGTCGATATTGATCAGCGTGGGGAACGCTGAGTGTAAAAGCCCGTCTGGCGAGAGGAGTTACCTGCGCGGGGTAATTACCGGTTACGCGTCAAGTTGCCATGGGTTCCTGCACGGAACCAAGCGTCCGGCACCGTTCACCTCATCGTCTACAAGGACGCGTACGGCAGGCGCCTGTGGCCTCGCGCGCTTTGCGAGCCCCGGAGCCGCGATCACGAGCACCGACCTCGGTGGGCTGCCGAGGAGGTGTCCGCTGCAGCGGCCGTTCCCGGTACGGGATGTGCACGGTTGAAGCACGTCAGGCGTCAACGCCAATAGTTCCACCGCCCGCGTGCGGAGATCGAACTACAGGGGCCCCGAGACATTGTGAGAGACATTGACCATGGAGGGAGCCGTGAGTGGGGCTCAAGGGAGGAATATATAAGATGGCCATCTTAGAGCTATTGTTGATGAGTCTACATCTTAGTAATATTGTTGATTGAGGGTTGATTGTTGTTGGTTGATTGGGAATATATTGAGGGTTGATTGTTGTTGGTTGATTGGGAATATATTATCCATTAATCCGGATCCTTGGTGTGGGGGTTTCTTATTGACTTGAATTGTTGTGTCTTTCATATTGATTGCGTTACGAAAGCGTATAAATCATATATCTTTCTGGCGGGGTTCCTCCCACGGTCCGGGGGTCACCAAGACCAGGTAGTTACCGGGAGGACCACGTAACACAATGAGACCACCGACCTGTCTGTATTGGCAAATTGATAAGTCCATAGACTTAGCTTCATCATGAGAGATTCCAAAAATCTTGAAGACCTTGGTTTCCATTGCATCAAGCTGACCAAGATGTGAAGCAGGGGAGCCAGCCAGGAGCGGAGAGCAGTAGTCCATGAAGTTGTGGATGAAGGTTGATATAAATTGTAGGTTGATAGAAGTTTGGGTATGCCAATGAACGACTTTGTACGACGGATGCCAGAAACTGTTATTATGATTAAATTAAGTTTAAGAATTTACTTTGGACAAATGGTTCACTAAATATTTGCAGGTTCCTTCTGATAGTATGCTACATTTTCACTCCTGTCATACATGGCATACCTCCAAAAGCTCATTTGCCTATTTTGAATAAATTAAGTTGACCAAGAAGCTGCACAAGATCAAAATTGGAGAACTATATGAGTCCGTGAATGCGGTTACATTGCTGAGCATAGCTCGGAGAACACGTTATATTGCTCATTTTTAGACTATTCTGCATGGTCATTATTATCCCTGACTGATGTAGGCCTCCTCATGTACTATACTGGCAATAACATATTCTCAATCCAACGCCAACAAGATTTATCATAAGGATGTATGTTATTTTGGATAGAGCTCAGAGGTGATCATCAAATTGTGAATTGTAATCAACCAATCGTTTTCACATCTTGGTTCATGTATTTGCAAGTTCGCTGCATCAACCCACAGACCACATCCAAGTGAAGTGCATTTGAGAATTATTAATAGTACTTTCCCTCTAATTTGGCGGTATTTCATTGTACAAAGTGGATTTCAAAAACCTTGTCGTTCCGATCGTGGTGATCGCAAATTTGGGGTCAAAATTGATGTTCATTATCAAATTTTGAGGTTAACGTTTTGGAAAATTGATGTGGAGGAAATGTGGAACTCCTCATTTGGAGGAACTCATGGAGGAGGTGAATGACTTGTCACGAGCGTTTGGCTCACTCATGAGAAAACACACCAAGGATACTCCAAAACACACCAAAGTACCCAGTTTGGATTTGCATTGTTACATCATATTCATCTCCCCTGCCACCCTTTTCTTTTCTAACACTACGGCCCAATATTTCCGGTCGCTCGGGCCATTATATTCATGTTTACTTGTAATATATCAGTTTAGCTTAATTGTTTTACATTACTACCATCACCTGAAGCAAGGGTTGCATTCATATTTGTTTGTGTTGTAAGCCAAACAGTTCAATCTTGGTTTCATCAGACCACAGAATCTTGTTCTCACTGTCTGAAAGTCCTTTAGGTGCTTTGTCACAAACTCCAAGCGGGCTTTCATGTGTCTTTCACTGAGGAGAGGCTTCCGTCTGGCCACTCTGCCATAAAGCCCAGATCGGTGGGGTGTTGCAGTGATGGTTGTCCTTCTGGAAGTTTCTCCAATCTCCACACAGGATCTCTGGAGCTCAGCCAGAGTGACCATCGGGTTCTTGGTCACCTCTCTTACCAAGGCCCTTCTCCAATGATTGCTCAGTTTGGCCGGACGGCCAGCTCTAGGAAGGGTCCTGGTTGTTCCAAACTTCTTCCATTTAAGAATTATGGAGGCCACTGTGCTCTTGGGAACCTTCAATGCAGCAGCGATTTTTTTGTAGGCTTCCCCAGATCTGTGCCTCGACACAATCCTGTCTCTGAGCTCTGCAGGCAGTTCCTTCGACTTCATGGCTTGGTTTTTGCTCTGATATGCATTGTCAGCTGTGAGACCTTATATAGACAGGTATGTGCCTTTCCAAATCATGTCCAATCAATTTAATTTACCACAGGTGGACTCCAATCAAGGTGTAGAAACATGTCAAAGATGATCAAGAGAAATGGGAGGCACCTGAGCTAAATTTCAAGTGTCATAGCAAAGGATATTAATACTTATGTCAATAGGATATTTAAGTTTTTTCTTTTGAATGAATTTGCAAAACTTTCTAAAATCCTGTTTTCTCTTTGTCATTATGGGGTATGGAGTGTAGATTGATGAGGGAAAAAAAGAATTTAAAGAATTCACCATAAGGCTGCAACATAACAAAATGTGAAAAAAGTGAAGGGGTCTGAATACTTTCTGAATGCACTGTATATATATATATATATATATACACACACAGTTATGTCCAAAAATATTGGCACCCTTGCACTTTTTTCAAATAATTCACAATTTTCTCTAAAAATAAGTTGAAATTGTCAAAAGTATTTGGTCTCCACAATTCTTTATTTCACTGTTAATATTACAGAACCTTTGTTTTTGATTCAGAACTTAAAATACCCTTTTAAATCAGAAAATAAAAAGAAATGGCATCGACAAAATTATTGACACCCTCGACTTAATATTTGGTAGCACAGCCTTTGGACAAAATAACTGCAGTCAAACTCTTCCTATAGACATGAATGAGCTTCTTACACCTCTATACTGGCAGTTTGGCCCACTCTTCTTCTGCAAACTGCTCCAGTTCTCCTAGATTTGAAGGGTGCCTTCTCCCAACTGCTGTTTTCAAATCTCCCTGCAGGTGTTCAATGGGATTTAGATCTGGACTCATTGTTGGCCACTTCAGAACAGTCTAGCGTTTTGTCTTGGACCATTCCTGGGTGCTTTTTGAAGTGTATTTGGTGAAAACCACTTTCTGCACTTGTGTTAGTGTTGAAAACCACTTTCCGCACTTGTACTAGTGTTGAAAACCACTTCTACATTCGGGTTTGGCGCATCTGGTTTGGCGCACGTGTTGGTTTGGCGGATGTATTAGTTTGGCGGATGTGTTGGTTTGGCGGATGTATTAGTTTGGCGGATGTGTTGGATTGGCGTATGTGTTGGTTTGGCTCATGTGTTGGTTTGGCAGATGTGTTGGTTTGGCGGATGTATTAGTTTGGCGGATGTATTAGTTTGGCGGATGTGTTGGTTTGGCTCATGTGTTGGTTTGGCTCATGTGTTGGTTTGGCAGATGTGTTGGTTTGGCTCATGTGTTGGTTTGGCAGATGTGTTGATTCTGCAGATGTGTTGGTTCTGCGGATGTGTTGGTTTGGCGGATGTATTAGTTTGGTGGATGTATTAGTTTGGTGGATGTGTTGGTTTGGCGGATGCATTGGTTTGGCGGATGTGTTGGCGAAACCACTTTCCACACTTGTGTTAGTGTTGAAAACCACTTTTCACACACCTCTTCATGTAGAAAAACAACTTTTAGCACTCATGCTAGCATTGCAAACCAATTTTCGCACTCTCCTTATTGTTCAAAAGACACGTTTTGCACCCGTGCTGGCGTTGCAAACCACCTTTCACACTCATCTTAATGTTAAAAAACCACTTTTCGCCCTTGTCTTAGTGTTGAATAACCACTTGTCTCACTCATGCCAGTGTTGATCTTTTCGAACTTGTGTTAGTTTTGAAAACCACTTTCTGCACTTGTTTTGTGTTGAAAACCACTTTCTGCACTTGTGTTGGTGTTGAATAACCACTTGTCTCACTCGTGCCAGTGTTGAACAACCACTTTTTGCATTTGTGTTAGTGTTGAAAACCACTTTCCGCCCTTGTGTTATTGATGAAAAACACTTACCGCAGTTGTGTTAGTGTTTACACCCATTTTCTGCACTTGTGTTGGTGTTGAAAACCACTTTCTGTACTTGTGTTAATGTTGAAAACCACTTTCCGCACTTGTACTCGTGTTGAAAACCACTTCTGCATTCTGGTTTGGTGCATCTGGTTTGGCGCACGTGTTGGTTTGGCGGATGCCTGAGTTTTGGCAGATGTGTTGTTTTGGCAGATGCATTGGTTTGACGGATCCGTTGGTTTGGCGGATGTGTTGGTTTGGTGGATGTGTTGGTTTGGCGCATGTGTTTGTTTGGCGGATGTCTTGGTTTTGCTGCTGTGTTGGTTTGGCGAATGTGTTGGTTTGGCGGATGTGTTGGTTTGGCGGATGTGTTGGTTTGGCGGTTGTCTTGGCTTGGCGGATGTGTTGGTTTGGCGGATGTGTTGGTTTGGCGGATGTGTTGGTTTGGCGGATGTGTTGGTTTGGCGGATGTGTTGGTTTGGCGGATGTGTTGGTTTGGCGGATGTGTTGGTTTGGCGGATGTCTTGGTTTGGCGGATGGGTTGGTTTGGCGGATGTGTTGGTTTGGCGGATGTGTTGGTTCGGCGGATATGTTGGTTTGTCGGATGTACTAGTTTGGTGAATGTGTTGGTTTGGCTGATGTGTTGGTTTGGCGGATGTATTACTTTGGCGGATGTGTTGGTTTGGCGGATGTATTGGTTTGGCGAATGTGTTGGCGAAACCACTTTCCGCACTTGTGTTAGTGTTGAAAACCACTTTTCACACACCTCTTCATGTAGAAAAACAACTTTTAGCACTCGTGCTAGCATTGCAAACCAATTTTCGCACTCTTCTTATTGTTCAAAAAACACTTTTCGCACTTGTGTTAGTGTTGAATAACCACTTGTCTCACTCGTGCCAGTGTTGAACAACCACTTTTCGAACTTGTGTTCGTGTTGAAAACCACTTTCTGCACTTGTTTTTGTGTTGAAAACCACTTTCTGCACTTGTGTTGGTGTTGAATAACCACTTGTCTCACTCGTGCCAGTGTTGAACAACCACTTTTCGCACTAGTGTTAGTTTTGAAAACCACTTTCTGCCCTTGTGTTATTGATGAAAAACACTTACCGCAGTTGTGTTAGTGTTTACATCCATTTCTGCACTTGTGTTGGTGTTGAAAACCACTTTCCGTAATTGTGTTAATGTTGAAAACCACTTCCGCACTTGTACTCGTGTTGAAAACCACTTCTGCATTCTGATTTGGCGCATCTGCTTTGGCGCAAGTGGTGGTTTGGCGGATGGATTACTTTGGCGGACGTGTTGGTTTGGCGCATGTGTTTGTTTGGCAGATGCCTTGGTTTTGCGGATGTGTTGGTTTGGCGGATGTGTTGGTTTGGTGGATGTGTTGCTTTGGCGGATGTGTTGGTTTGGCGGATGTCTTGGTTTGGCGGATGTGTTGGTTTGGCGGATGTGTTGGTTTGGCGGATATGTTGGTTTAGCGGATGTGTTGGTTTGGCGGCTGTGTTGGTTTGGACGATGTGTTGGTTTGGCGGATGTGTTGGTTCAACGGATATGTTGGTTTGGCGGATGTACTAGTTTGGCGAATGTGTTGGTTTGGCGGATGTGTTGGTTTGGCGGATGTGTTGGTTTGG
The DNA here is from genome assembly GCF_964187855.1 of Myxine glutinosa. Classification (NCBI taxonomy): domain Eukaryota; kingdom Metazoa; phylum Chordata; class Myxini; order Myxiniformes; family Myxinidae; genus Myxine; species Myxine glutinosa. The sequence continues at coordinate 84,168,725 of NC_136263.1, read as the reverse complement.
CAGATCCCTTGGTTTGGCGGATGTGTTGGTTTGGCGGATGTGTTGGTTTGGCGGATGTATTGGTTTGGCGAATGTGTTGGCGAAACCACTTTCCGCACTTGTGTTAGTGTTGAAAACCACTTTTCACACACCTCTTCATGTAGAAAAACAACTTTTTTCACTCGTGCTGGCTTTGCAAACCACCTTTCGCACTCCTCTTAATGTTGAAAAACCACTTTTCGCACTTGTGTCAGTGTTGAAAACCACCTCTGCATTCTGTTTTGGCGCATCTGGTTTGGCGCACGTGTTGGTTTGGCGGATGTATTACTTTGGCGTATGTGTTGGTTTGGCGGATGTACTAGTTTGGCGAATGTGTTGGCGAAACCACTTTCCGCACTTGTACTAGTGTTGAAAACCATTTCTGCATTCTGTTTTGGCGCATCTGGTTTGGCGCACGTGTTGGTTTGGTGGATGTATTACTTTGGCGGATGTGTTGGTTTGGCATATGTGTTGGTTTGGCTCATGTCTTGGTTTTGCGGATGTGTTGGTTTGGCGGATGTGTTGGTTCGGCGGAGGTGTTGGTTCGGCGGATGTGTTGGTTCGGCGGATGTACTAGTTTGGCGGATGTGTTGGTTTGGCGGATGTATTGGTTTGGCGAATGTGTTGGCGAAACCACTTTCCGCACTTGTACTGGGGTTGAAAACCACTTCTGCTGTTGTTCTCATGTTGAAAATTCCTTTCCACACTTGTGTTATTGTTGCAAAACAACTTGTCTCACTGTTGCCAGCGTTGAAAAACCACTTTTCGCACTTGTGCCAGAGTTGAACACCCACTTTCCACACTTGTACTAGTGTTGAAAACCACTTTTCACACTCCTCTTCATGTAGGAAAACAACTTTTTGCACTCATGCTCGCATTGCAAACCACCTTTCGCACTTGTGTCAGTGTTGAATAACCACTTGTCTCACATGTGTCAGTGTTGAACAACCACTTTCCGCACTTGTGTTTGTGTTGAAAACCACATTCCGCACTTGTACTCGTGTTGAAAACCCCTTTTCACACTCCTCTTCATGTAGGAAAACAACTTTTTGCATTCGTGTCAGTGTTGAATAACCACTTGTCTCACTTGTGCTGGAGTTGAAAACCACTTTTTGCATGCTTTGTTTTGCAAAACCACTTTTAACAATCGTTCTAGTGTTGAAAACCACTTTTCGCAATTGTGTTGTTGTTGAAAACCACTTTTCACACACCTCTTCATGAAGAAAAACAACGTTTAGCACTCGTGCTTGCATTGCAAACCAATTTTCGCACTCTTCTTATTGTTGAATAAACCCTTTTTGCACTCGTGCTTGCGTTGCAAACCACCTTTCACAGTCCTTTTATTGTTAAAAAACCACTTTTCGTACTGGTGTTAGTGTTGAATAACCACGTTCTTCACTAGATTTGGTGTTTAAAAGCACTTTCTGCACTTGTGATGGTGTTGAATAACCACCTGTCTCACTCGTGCCAGTGTTGAACAACCACTTTTCGCACTTGTGTTATTGATGAAAAACACTTACCGCAGTTATGTTAGTGTTTACATCCATTTTCTGCACTTGTGTTGGTGTTGAAAACCACTTTTCACACACCTCTTCATGTAGAAAAACAACTTTTTTCACTCGTGCTGGCTTTGCAAACCACCTTTCGCACTCCTCTTAATGTTGAAAAACCACTTTTCGCACTTGTGTCAGTGTTGAAAACCACTTCTGCATTCTGTTTTGGCGCATCTGGTTTGGCGCACGTGTTGGTTTGGCGGATGTATTACTTTGGCGGATGTGTTGGTTTGGCGGATGTACTAGTTTGGCGAATGTGTTGGCGAAACCACTTTCCGCACTTGTACTAGTGTTGAAAACCATTTCTGCATTCTGTTTTGGCGCATCTGGTTTGGCGCACGTGTTGGTTTGGCGGATGTATTACTTTGGCGGATGTCTTGGTTTGGCGGATGTGTTGGTTTGGCGGATGTCTTGGTTTGGCGGATGTCTTGGTTTCGCGATGTGTTGGTTTGGCGGATGTGTTGGTTCGGCGGATTTGTTGAATTGGCGGATATACTAGTTTGGCAGATGTGTTGGTTTGGCAGATGTATTGGTTTGACGGATCTGTTGGTTTTGCGGATGAGTTGGTTTGGCGGATGTGTTGGTTTGGCGGCTGTGTTGGTTTGGCGGATGTGTTGGGTTGGGGGATGTGTTGGTTTGGCGGGTGTCTTGGTTTGATGCATGTGTGTGTTTGGCGGATGTCTTTGTTTTGCGGATGTGTTGGTTTGGCGGATGTGTTGGTTTGGCGGATGTGTTGGTTTGGCGGATGTGTTGGTTTGGCGGATGTGTTGGTTTGGCGGATATGTTGGTTTGGCAGATGTACTAATTTGGCGAATGTGTTGGCGAAACCACTTCCGCACTTGTACTAGTGTTGAAAACCACTTCTGCATTCTGCTTTGGCGCATTTGGTTTGGCGCTTGAAAAGCGCTTTCTTCGTGTTATTGATGCGCACGTGGTGGCTTGGCGGATGCCTGGGTTTGGCAGATGTGTTGTTTTGGCAGATGTATTGGTTTGGCGGATGTATGGTTTGGCGGATCTCTTGGTTTGGTGGATGTGTTGGTTTGGCGGATGTGTTCGTTTGGCGGATGTGTTGGTTTGGCGGATGTCTTGGTTTGGCGGATGTGTTGGTTTGGCGGATGTTTTGGTTCGGCGGATGTGTTGGTTTGGCGGATGTACTAGTTTGGCGGATGTGTTGGTTTGGCAGACGTATTGGTTTGACAGATCTGTTGGTTTGGCGGATGTGTTGGTTTGGCGGATGTGTTGGTTTGGCGGTGGTGTTGGTTTGGCGGATGTGTTGGTTTGGCGGATGTGTTGGTTTGGCGGGTGTCTTGGTTTGGCGCATGTGTTTGTTTGGCGGATGTCTTGGTTTCGTGGATGTGTTGGTTTGGCGGATGTGTTGATTTGGCGGATGTGTTGGTTTTGCGGATGTGTTGGTTTGGCGGATGTGTTGGTTTGGCAGCTGTGTGGTTTGGCAGATGCCTTGGTTTTGTGGATGTGTTGGTTTGGCGGATGTGTTGGTTTGGTGGATGTGTTGGTTTGGCGGATGTGTTGGTTTGGCGGATGTCTTGGTTTGGCGGATGTCTTGGTTTGGCGGATGTGTTGGTTTGGCGGATGTGTTGGTTTGGCGGATGTGTTGGTTTGGCGGATGTGTTGGTTTAGCGGATGTGTTGGTTTGGCGGATGTGTTGGTTTGGCCGATGTCTTGGTTTGGCTGATGTGTTGGTTCGGCGGATATGTTGGTTTGGCGGATGTACTAGTTTGGCGAATGTGTTGGTTTGGCGAATGTGTTGGTTTGGCGGATGTGTTGGTTTGGCAGATGTCTTGGTTTGGCGGATGTGTTTGTTTGGCGGATGTGTTGGTTTGGCGGATGTATTGGTTTGACGAATGTGTTGGCGAAACCACTTTCCGCACTTGTGTTAGTGTTGAAAACCACTTTTCACACACCTCTTCATGTAGAAAAACAACTTTTTGCACTCGTGCTGGCTTTGCAAACCACCTTTCGCACTCCTCTTAATGTTGAAAAACCACTTTTCGCACTTGTGTCAGTGTTGAAAACCAATTCTGCATTCTGTTTTGGCGCATCTGGTTTGGCGCACGTGTTGGTTTGGCGGATGTATTACTTTGGCGGATGTGTTGGTTTGGCGGATGTACTAGTTTGGCGAATGTGTTGGCGAAACCACTTTCCGCACTTGTACTAGTGTTGAAAACCATTTCTGCATTCTGTTTTGGCGCATCTGGTTTGGCGCACGTGTTGGTTTGGCGGATGTATTACTTTGGCGGATGTCTTGGTTTGGCGGATGTGTTGGTTTGGCGGATGTGTTGGTTTGGCGGATGTCTTGGTTTGGCGGATGTCTTGGTTTCGCGGATGTGTTGGTTTGGCGGATGTGTTGGTTCGGCGGATTTGTTGAATTGGCGGATATACTAGTTTGGCAGATGTGTTGGTTTGGCAGATGTATTGGTTTGGCGGATGTGTTGGTTTGGCGGCTGTGTTGGTTTGGCGGATGTGTTGGGTTGGGGGATGTGTTGGTTTGGCGGGTGTCTTGGTTTGATGCATGTGTTTGTTTGGCGGATGTCTTTGTTTTGCGGATGTGTTGGTTTGGCGGATGTGTTTGTTTGGCGGATGTGTTGGTTTGGCGGATGTGTTGGTTTGGCAGATGTGTTGGTTTGGCGGATGTGTTGGTTTGACGGATGTGTTGGTTTGGCGGATATGTTGGTTTGGCGGATGTGTTGGTTTTGCGGATGTCTTGGTTTGGCGGATGTGTTGGTTCGACGGATGTGTTGGTTCGGCGGATATGTTGGTTTGGCGGATGTACTAATTTGGCTAATGTGTTGGCGAAACCACTTTCCGGACTTGTACTAGTGTTGAAAACCACTTCTGCATTCTGTTTTGGCGCATTTGGTTTGGCGCTTGAAAAGTGCTTTCTTTGTGTTATTGATGCGCACGTGGTGGCTTGGCGGATGCCTGGGTTTGGCAGATGTGTTGTTTTGGCAGATGTATTGGTTTGGCGGATGTGTTGGTTTGGCGGATCTCTTGGTTTGGTGGATGTGTTGGTTTGGCGGATGTGTTCGTTTGGCGGATGTCTTGGTTTGGCGGATGTCTTGGTTTGGCGGATGTGTTGGTTTGGCGGATGTTTTGGTTCGGCGGATGTGTTGGTTTGGCGGATGTATTGGTTTGACGGATGTGTTGGTTTGGCAGATGTATTGGTTTGACAGATCTGTTGGTTTGGCGGATGTGTTGGTTTGGCGGATGTGTTGGTTTGGCGGTGGTGTTGGTTTGGCGGATGTGTTGGTTTGGCGGATGTGTTGGTTTGGCGGGTGTCTTGGTTTGGCGCATGTGTTTGTTTGGCGGATGTCTTGGTTTCGCGGATGTGTTGGTTTGGCGGATGTGTTGATTTGGCGGATGTGTTGGTTTTGCGGATGTGTTGGTTTGGCGGATGTGTTGGTTTGGCAGCTGTGTGGTTTGGCAGATGCCTTGGTTTTGTGGATGTGTTGGTTTGGCGGATGTGTTGGTTTGGTGGATGTGTTGGTTTGGCGGATGTGTTGGTTTGGCGGATGTTTTGGTTTGGCGGATGTGTTGGTTTGGCGGATGTGTTGGTTTGGCGGATGTGTTGGTTTGGCGGATGTGTTGGTTTAGCGGATGTGTTGGTTTGGCGGATGTGTTGGTTTGGCCGATGTCTTGGTTTGGCGGATGTGTTGGTTCGGCGGATATGTTGGTTTGGCGGATGTACTAGTTTGGCGAATGTGTTGGTTTGGCGAATGTGTTGGTTTGGCGGATGTGTTGGTTTGGCAGATGTCTTGGTTTGGCGGATGTGTTTGTTTGGCGGATGTGTTGGTTTGGCGGATGTATTGGTTTGACGAATGTGTTGGCGAAACCACTTTCCGCACTTGTGTTAGTGTTGAAAACCACTTTTCACACACCTCTTCATGTAGAAAAACAACTTTTTGCACTCCTGCTGGCTTTGCAAACCACCTTTCGCACTCCTCTTAATGTTGAAAAACCACTTTTCGCACTTGTGTCAGTGTTGAAAACCACTTCTGCATTCTGTTTTGGCGCATCTGGTTTGGCGCACGTGTTGGTTTGGCGGATGTATTACTTTGGCGGAAGTGTTGGTTTGGCGGATGTACTAGTTTGGCGAATGTGTTGGCGAAACCACTTTCCGCACTTGTACTCGTGTTGAAAACCACTTCTGCATTCTGTTTTGGGGCATCTGGTTTGGCACACGTGTTGGTTTGGCGGATGTGTTCGTTTGACGGATGTGTTGGTTTGGCTCATGTGTTGGTTTGGCAGATGTGTTGTTTCTGCAGATGTGTTGGTTCTGCGGATGTGTTGGTTTGGCGGATGTATTAGTTTGGCGGATGTGTTGGTTTGGCGGATGTGTTGGTTTGGCGGATGTATTGGTTTGGCGAATGTGTTGGCGAAACCACTTTCCGCACTTGTGTTAGTGTTGAAAACCACTTTTCACACACCACTTCATTGAGACAAACAACTTTAAGCACTCGTGCTAGCATTGCAAACCAATTTTCGCACTCTTCTTATTGTTAAAAAAACACTTTTTATACTCGTGCTAGCGTTGCAAACCACTTTCTGCACTTGTTTTTGTGCTGAAAACCACTTTATGCACTTCTGTTAGTGTTGAATAACCAATTGTCTCACTCGTGCCAGTGTTGAACAACCACTTTTTGCACTTGTGTTAGTTTTGAAAACCACTTTCTGCCCTTGTGTTATTGATGAAAAACACTTACCGCAGTTGTGTTCGTGTTTACATCCATTTTCTGCACTTGTGTTGGTGTTGAAAACCACTGTCTGTACTTGTGTTAATGTTGAAAACCACTTTCCGCACTTGTACTCGTGTTGAAAACCACTTCTGCATTCTGGTTTGGCGCATCTGGTTTGGCGCACGTGGTGGTTTGGCGGATGCCTGAGTTTGGCAGATGTGTTGTTTTGGCAGATGTATTGGTTTGATGGATCTGTTGGTTTGGCGGATGTGTTGGTTTGGCAGATGTGTTGGTTTGGCGGATGTACTAGTGTGGCAGATGTGTTGGTTTGGCAGCTGTGTTGGTTTGGCGGATGTGTTGGTTTGGCGGATGTGTTTTTTTGGCGGATGTGTTGGTTTGGCGGATGTGTTGGTTTGGCGGATGTGTTGGTTTGGCGGATGTGTTGGTTTGGCGGATGTCTTGGTTTGGCGGATGTCTTGGTTTGGCGGATGTTTTGATTTGGCGGATGTGTTGGTTTGGCGGATGTGTTGGTTCGGCGGATGTGTTGTTTTGGCGGATGTACTAGTTTGGCAGATGTGTTGGTTTGGCAGATGTATTGGTTTGACGGATCTGTTGGTTTGGCGGATGTGTTGGTTTGGTGGATGTGTTGGTTTGGCGGCTGTGTTGGTTTGGCGGATGTGTTGGTTTGGCGGATGTATTGGTTTGGCGGATGTGTTGGTTTGGCGGATGTGTTGGTTTGGCGGATGTGTTTGTTTGGCGGATGTGTTTGTTTGGCGGATGTCTTGGTTTCGCGGATGTGTTGGTTTGGCGGATGTGGTGGTTTGGCGGATGTGTTGGTTTGGCGGATGTGTTGGTTTGGCAGATGTGTTGGTTTGGCGGATGTCTTGGTTTGGCGGATGTCTTGGTTTGGCGGATGTGTTGGTTTGGCGGATGTGTTGGTTTGGCGGATGTGTTGGTTTTTGGCAGATGTGTTGGTTTGGCGGATGTGTTGGTTTGACGGATGTGTTGGTTCGGCGGATATGTTGGTTTGGCGGATGTACTAATTTGGCGAATGTGTTGGCGAAACCACTTTCCGCACTTGTACTGGTGTTGAAAACCACTTCTGCATTCTGTTTTGGTGCATCTGGTTTGGCGCACGTGTTGGTTTGGCGGATGTATTACTTTGGCGGATGTGTTGGTTTGGCGGATGTATTAGTTTGGCGGATGTGTTGGTTTGGCGTATGTGTTGGTTTGGCTCATGTGTTGGTTTGGCAGATGAGTTGGTTCTGCAGATGTGTTGGGTCTGCGGATGTGTTGGTTTGGCGGATGTATTAGTTTGGCGGATGTGTTGGTTTGGCAGATGTGTTGGTTTGGCGGATGTATTGGTTTGGCGAATGTGTTGGCGAAACCACTTTCCACGCTTGTGTTCATGTTGAAAACCACTTTTCACACACCTCTACATGTAGAAAAACAACTTTTTGCACTCGTGCTGGCTTTGCAAACCACCTTTGGCACTCCTCTTAATGTTGAAAAACCACTTTCCGCACTTGTACTAGTGTTGAAAACCACTTCTGCATTCTGTTTTGGCGCATCTGGTTTGGCACACATGTTGGTTTGGCAGATGTATTCCTTTGGCGGATGTGTTGTTTTGGCAGATGTATTGGTTAGATGGATCTGTTGGTTTGGCGGATGTGTTGGTTTGGCGGATGTGTTGGTTTGGCGGATGTGTTGGTTTGGCGGATGTGTTGGTTTGGCGGATGTCTTGGTTTGGCGGATGTGTTGGTTTGGCGGATGTGTTGGTTTGGCGGATGTGTTGGTTTGGCGGATGTGTTGGTTTAGCGGATGTGTTGGTTTGGCGGATGTGTTGGTTTGGCCGATGTCTTGGTTTGGCGGATGTGTTGGTTCGGCGGATATGTTGGTTTGGCGGATGTACTAGTTTGGCGAATGTGTTGGTTTGGCGAATGTGTTGGTTTGGCGGATGTGTTGGTTTGGCAGATGTCTTGGTTTGGCGGATGTGTTTGTTTGGCGGATGTGTTGGTTTGGCGGATGTATTGGTTTGACGAATGTGTTGGCGAAACCACTTTCCGCACTTGTGTTAGTGTTGAAAACCACTTTTCACACACCTCTTCATGTAGAAAAACAACTTTTTGCACTCCTGCTGGCTTTGCAAACCACCTTTCGCACTCCTCTTAATGTTGAAAAACCACTTTTCGCACTTGTGTCAGTGTTGAAAACCACTTCTGCATTCTGTTTTGGCGCATCTGGTTTGGCGCACGTGTTGGTTTGGCGGATGTATTACTTTGGCGGATGTGTTGGTTTGGCGGATGTACTAGTTTGGCGAATGTGTTGGCGAAACCACTTTCCGCACTTGTACTCGTGTTGAAAACCACTTCTGCATTCTGTTTTGGCGCATCTGGTTTGGCGCACGTGTTGGTTTGGCGGATGTGTTCGTTTGACGGATGTGTTGGTTTGGCTCATGTGTTGGTTTGGCAGATGTGTTGTTTCTGCAGATGTGTTGGTTCTGCGGATGTGTTGGTTTGGCGGATGTCTTAGTTTGGCGGATGTGTTGGTTTGGCGGATGTGTTGGTTTGGCGGATGTATTGGTTTGGCGAATGTGTTGGCGAAACCACTTTCCGCACTTGTGTTAGTGTTGAAAACCACTTTTCACACACCACTTCATTGAGACAAACAACTTTAAGCACTCGTGCTAGCATTGCAAACCAATTTTCGCACTCTTCTTATTGTTAAAAAAACACTTTTTATACTCGTGCTAGCGTTGCAAACCACCATTTGCACTCCTCTTAATGTTAAAGAACCACTTTCCGCACTTCTGTTAGTGTTGAATAACCAATTGTCTCACTCGTGCCAGTGTTGAACAACCACTTTTCGAACTTGTGTTCATGTTGAAAACCACTTTCTGCACTTGTTTTTGTGCTGAAAACCACTTTATGCACTTGTGTTGGTGTTGAATAACCACCTGTCTCACTCGTGCCAGTGTTGAACAACCACTTTTTGCACTTGTGTTAGTTTTGAAAACCACTTTCTGCCCTTGTGTTATTGATGAAAAACACTTACCGCAGTTGTGTTCGTGTTTACATCCATTTTCTGCACTTGTGTTGGTGTTGAAAACCACTGTCTGTACTTGTGTTAATGTTGAAAACCACTTTCCGCACTTGTACTCGTGTTGAAAACCACTTCTGCATTCTGGTTTGGCGCATCTGGTTTGGCGCACGTGGTGGTTTGGCGGATGCCTGAGTTTGGCAGATGTGTTGTTTTGGCAGATGTATTGGTTTGATGGATCTGTTGGTTTGGCGGATGTGTTGGTTTGGCAGATGTGTTGGTTTGGCGGATGTACTAGTGTGGCAGATGTGTTGGTTTGGCAGCTGTGTTGGTTTGGCGGATGTGTTGGTTTGGCGGATGTGTTTTTTTGGCGGATGTGTTGGTTTGGCGGATGTGTTGGTTTGGCGGATGTGTTGGTTTGGCGGATGTGTTGGTTTGGCGGATGTGTTGGTTTGGCGGATGTCTTGGTTTGGCGGATGTCTTGGTTTGGCGGATGTTTTGATTTGGCGGATGTGTTGGTTTGGCGGATGTGTTGGTTCGGCGGATGTGTTGTTTTGGCGGATGTACTAGTTTGGCAGATGTGTTGGTTTGGCAGATGTATTGGTTTGACGGATCTGTTGGTTTGGCGGATGTGTTGGTTTGGTGGATGTGTTGGTTTGGCGGCTGTGTTGGTTTGGCGGATGTGTTGGTTTGGCGGATGTATTGGTTTGGCGGATGTGTTGGTTTGGCGGATGTGTTGGTTTGGCGGATGTGTTTGTTTGGCGGATGTGTTTGTTTGGCGGATGTCTTGGTTTCGCGGATGTGTTGGTTTGGCGGATGTGGTGGTTTGGCGGATGTGTTGGTTTGGCGGATGTGTTGGTTTGGCAGATGTGTTGGTTTGGCGGATGTCTTGGTTTGGCGGATGTCTTGGTTTGGCGGATGTGTTGGTTTGGCGGATGTGTTGGTTTGGCGGATGTGTTGGTTTTTGGCAGATGTGTTGGTTTGGCGGATGTGTTGGTTTGACGGATGTGTTGGTTCGGCGGATATGTTGGTTTGGCGGATGTACTAATTTGGCGAATGTGTTGGCGAAACCACTTTCCGCACTTGTACCAGTGTTGAAAACCACTTCTGCATTCTGTTTTGGTGCATCTGGTTTGGCGCACGTGTTGGTTTGGCGGATGTATTACTTTGGCGGATGTGTTGGTTTGGCGGATGTATTAGTTTGGCGGATGTGTTGGTTTGGCGTATGTGTTGGTTTGGCTCATGTGTTGGTTTGGCAGATGAGTTGGTTCTGCAGATGTGTTGGGTCTGCGGATGTGTTGGTTTGGCGGATGTATTAGTTTGGCGGATGTGTTGGTTTGGCAGATGTGTTGGTTTGGCGGATGTATTGGTTTGGCGAATGTGTTGGCGAAACCACTTTCCACGCTTGTGTTCATGTTGAAAACCACTTTTCACACACCTCTACATGTAGAAAAACAACTTTTTGCACTCGTGCTGGCTTTGCAAACCACCTTTGGCACTCCTCTTAATGTTGAAAAACCACTTTCCGCACTTGTACTAGTGTTGAAAACCACTTCTGCATTCTGTTTTGGCGCATCTGGTTTGGCACACATGTTGGTTTGGCAGATGTATTCCTTTGGCGGATGTGTTGTTTTGGCAGATGTATTGGTTTGATGGATCTGTTGGTTTGGCGGATGTGTTGGTTTGGCGGATGTGTTGGTTTGGCGGATGTGTTGGTTTGGCGGATGTGTTGGTTTGGCGGATGTCTTGGTTTGGCGGATGTGTTGGTTTGGCGGATGGGTTGGTTTGGCGGATGTGTTGGTTTGGCGGATGTGTTGGTTTAGCGGATGTGTTGGTTTGGCGGATGTGTTGGTTTGGCCGATGTCTTGGTTTGGCGGATGTGTTGGTTCGGCGGATATGTTGGTTTGGCGGATGTACTAGTTTGGCGAATGTGTTGGTTTGGCGAATGTGTTGGTTTGGCGGATGTGTTGGTTTGGCAGATGTCTTGGTTTGGCGGATGTGTTTGTTTGGCGGATGTGTTGGTTTGGCGGATGTATTGGTTTGACGAATGTGTTGGCGAAACCACTTTCCGCACTTGTGTTAGTGTTGAAAACCACTTTTCACACACCTCTTCATGTAGAAAAACAACTTTTTGCACTCCTGCTGGCTTTGCAAACCACCTTTCGCACTCCTCTTAATGTTGAAAAACCACTTTTCGCACTTGTGTCAGTGTTGAAAACCACTTCTGCATTCTGTTTTGGCGCATCTGGTTTGGCGCACGTGTTGGTTTGGCGGATGTATTACTTTGGCGGATGTGTTGGTTTGGCGGATGTACTAGTTTGGCGAATGTGTTGGCGAAACCACTTTCCGCACTTGTACTCGTGTTGAAAACCACTTCTGCATTCTGTTTTGGCGCATCTGGTTTGGCGCACGTGTTGGTTTGGCGGATGTGTTCGTTTGACGGATGTGTTGGTTTGGCTCATGTGTTGGTTTGGCAGATGTGTTGTTTCTGCAGATGTGTTGGTTCTGCGGATGTGTTGGTTTGGCGGATGTATTAGTTTGGCGGATGTGTTGGTTTGGCGGATGTGTTGGTTTGGCGGATGTATTGGTTTGGCGAATGTGTTGGCGAAACCACTTTCCGCACTTGTGTTAGTGTTGAAAACCACTTTTCACACACCACTTCATTGAGACAAACAACTTTAAGCACTCGTGCTAGCATTGCAAACCAATTTTCGCACTCTTCTTATTGTTAAAAAAACACTTTTTATACTCGTGCTAGCGTTGCAAACCACCATTTGCACTCCTCTTAATGTTAAAGAACCACTTTCCGCACTTCTGTTAGTGTTGAATAACCAATTGTCTCACTCGTGCCAGTGTTGAACAACCACTTTTCGAACTTGTGTTCATGTTGAAAACCACTTTCTGCACTTGTTTTTGTGCTGAAAACCACTTTATGCACTTGTGTTGGTGTTGAATAACCACCTGTCTCACTCGTGCCAGTGTTGAACAACCACTTTTTGCACTTGTGTTAGTTTTGAAAACCACTTTCTGCCCTTGTGTTATTGATGAAAAACACTTACCGCAGTTGTGTTCGTGTTTACATCCATTTTCTGCACTTGTGTTGGTGTTGAAAACCACTGTCTGTACTTGTGTTAATGTTGAAAACCACTTTCTGCACTTGTACTCGTGTTGAAAACCACTACTGCATTCTGGTTTGGCGCATCTGGTTTGGCGCACGTGGTGGTTTGGCGGATGCCTGAGTTTGGCAGATGTGTTGTTTTGGCAGATGTATTGGTTTGATGGATCTGTTGGTTTGGCGGATGTGTTGGTTTGGCGGATGTGTTGGTTTGGCGGATGTACTAGTGTGGCAGATGTGTTGGTTTGGCGGCTGTGTTGGTTTGGCGGATGTGTTGGTTTGGCGGATGTGTTGGTTTGGCGGATGTGTTGGTTTGGCGGATATGTTGGTTTGGCGGATGTGTTGGTTTGGCGGATGTGTTGGTTTGGCGGATGTGTTGGTTTGGCGGATGTCTTGGTTTGGCGGATGTCTTGGTTTGGCGGATGTTTTGATTTGGCGGATGTGTTGGTTTGGCGGATGTGTTGGTTCGGCGGATGTGTTTGTTTGGCGGATGTGTTGGTTTGGCGGATGTATTGGTTTGACGAATGTGTTGGCGAAACCACTTTCCGCACTTGTGTTAGTGTTGAAAACCACTTTTCACACACCTCTTCATGTAGAAAAACAACTTTTTGCACTCCTGCTGGCTTTGCAAACCACCTTTCGCACTCCTCTTAATGTTGAAAAACCACTTTTCGCACTTGTGTCAGTGTTGAAAACCACTTCTGCATTCTGTTTTGGCGCATCTGGTTTGGCGCACGTGTTGGTTTGGCGGATGTATTACTTTGGCGGATGTGTTGGTTTGGCGGATGTACTAGTTTGGCGAATGTGTTGGCGAAACCACTTTCCGCACTTGTACTCGTGTTGAAAACCACTTCTGCATTCTGTTTTGGCGCATCTGGTTTGGCGCACGTGTTGGTTTGGCGGATGTGTTCGTTTGACGGATGTGTTGGTTTGGCTCATGTGTTGGTTTGGCAGATGTGTTGTTTCTGCAGATGTGTTGGTTCTGCGGATGTGTTGGTTTGGCGGATGTATTAGTTTGGCGGATGTGTTGGTTTGGCGGATGTGTTGGTTTGGCGGATGTATTGGTTTGGCGAATGTGTTGGCGAAACCACTTTCCGCACTTGTGTTAGTGTTGAAAACCACTTTTCACACACCACTTCATTGAGACAAACAACTTTAAGCACTCGTGCTAGCATTGCAAACCAATTTTCGCACTCTTCTTATTGTTAAAAAAACACTTTTTATACTCGTGCTAGCGTTGCAAACCACCATTTGCACTCCTCTTAATGTTAAAGAACCACTTTCCGCACTTCTGTTAGTGTTGAATAACCAATTGTCTCACTCGTGCCAGTGTTGAACAACCACTTTTCGAACTTGTGTTCATGTTGAAAACCACTTTCTGCACTTGTTTTTGTGCTGAAAACCACTTTATGCACTTGTGTTGGTGTTGAATAACCACCTGTCTCACTCGTGCCAGTGTTGAACAACCACTTTTTGCACTTGTGTTAGTTTTGAAAACCACTTTCTGCCCTTGTGTTATTGATGAAAAACACTTACCGCAGTTGTGTTCGTGTTTACATCCATTTTCTGCACTTGTGTTGGTGTTGAAAACCACTGTCTGTACTTGTGTTAATGTTGAAAACCACTTTCCGCACTTGTACTCGTGTTGAAAACCACTTCTGCATTCTGGTTTGGCGCATCTGGTTTGGCGCACGTGGTGGTTTGGCGGATGCCTGAGTTTGGCAGATGTGTTGTTTTGGCAGATGTATTGGTTTGATGGATCTGTTGGTTTGGCGGATGTGTTGGTTTGGCAGATGTGTTGGTTTGGCGGATGTACTAGTGTGGCAGATGTGTTGGTTTGGCAGCTGTGTTGGTTTGGCGGATGTGTTGGTTTGGCGGATGTGTTTTTTTGGCGGATGTGTTGGTTTGGCGGATGTGTTGGTTTGGCGGATGTGTTGGTTTGGCGGATGTGTTGGTTTGGCGGATGTGTTGGTTTGGCGGATGTCTTGGTTTGGCGGATGTCTTGGTTTGGCGGATGTTTTGATTTGGCGGATGTGTTGGTTTGGCGGATGTGTTGGTTCGGCGGATGTGTTGTTTTGGCGGATGTACTAGTTTGGCAAATGTGTTGGTTTGGCAGATGTATTGGTTTGACGGATCTGTTGGTTTGGCGGATGTGTTGGTTTGGTGGATGTGTTGGTTTGGCGGCTGTGTTGGTTTGGCGGATGTGTTGGTTTGGCGGATGTATTGGTTTGGCGGATGTGTTGGTTTGGCGGATGTGTTGGTTTGGCGGATGTGTTTGTTTGGCGGATGTGTTTGTTTGGCGGATGTCTTGGTTTCGCGGATGTGTTGGTTTGGCGGATGTGGTGGTTTGGCGGATGTGTTGGTTTGGCGGATGTGTTGGTTTGGCAGATGTGTTGGTTTGGCGGATGTCTTGGTTTGGCGGATGTCTTGGTTTGGCGGATGTGTTGGTTTGGCGGATGTGTTGGTTTGGCGGATGTGTTGGTTTTTGGCAGATGTGTTGGTTTGGCGGATGTGTTGGTTTGACGGATGTGTTGGTTCGGCGGATATGTTGGTTTGGCGGATGTACTAATTTGGCGAATGTGTTGGCGAAACCACTTTCCGCACTTGTACTAGTGTTGAAAACCACTTCTGCATTCTGTTTTGGTGCATCTGGTTTGGCGCACGTGTTGGTTTGGCGGATGTATTACTTTGGCGGATGTGTTGGTTTGGCGGATGTATTAGTTTGGCGGATGTGTTGGTTTGGCGTATGTGTTGGTTTGGCTCATGTGTTGGTTTGGCAGATGAGTTGGTTCTGCAGATGTGTTGGGTCTGCGGATGTGTTGGTTTGGCGGATGTATTAGTTTGGCGGATGTGTTGGTTTGGCAGATGTGTTGGTTTGGCGGATGTATTGGTTTGGCGAATGTGTTGGCGAAACCACTTTCCACGCTTGTGTTCATGTTGAAAACCACTTTTCACACACCTCTACATGTAGAAAAACAACTTTTTGCACTCGTGCTGGCTTTGCAAACCACCTTTGGCACTCCTCTTAATGTTGAAAAACCACTTTCCGCACTTGTACTAGTGTTGAAAACCACTTCTGCATTCTGTTTTGGCGCATCTGGTTTGGCACACATGTTGGTTTGGCAGATGTATTCCTTTGGCGGATGTGTTGTTTTGGCAGATGTATTGGTTTGATGGATCTGTTGGTTTGGCGGATGTGTTGGTTTGGCGGATGTGTTGGTTTGGCGGATGTGTTGGTTTGGCGGATGTGTTGGTTTGGCGGATGTCTTGGTTTGGCGGATGTGTTGGTTTGGCGGATGGGTTGGTTTGGCGGATGTGTTGGTTTGGCGGATGTGTTGGTTTAGCGGATGTGTTGGTTTGGCGGATGTGTTGGTTTGGCCGATGTCTTGGTTTGGCGGATGTGTTGGTTCGGCGGATATGTTGGTTTGGCGGATGTACTAGTTTGGCGAATGTGTTGGTTTGGCGAATGTGTTGGTTTGGCGGATGTGTTGGTTTGGCAGATGTCTTGGTTTGGCGGATGTGTTTGTTTGGCGGATGTGTTGGTTTGGCGGATGTATTGGTTTGACGAATGTGTTGGCGAAACCACTTTCCGCACTTGTGTTAGTGTTGAAAACCACTTTTCACACACCTCTTCATGTAGAAAAACAACTTTTTGCACTCCTGCTGGCTTTGCAAACCACCTTTCGCACTCCTCTTAATGTTGAAAAACCACTTTTCGCACTTGTGTCAGTGTTGAAAACCACTTCTGCATTCTGTTTTGGCGCATCTGGTTTGGCGCACGTGTTGGTTTGGCGGATGTATTACTTTGGCGGATGTGTTGGTTTGGCGGATGTACTAGTTTGGCGAATGTGTTGGCGAAACCACTTTCCGCACTTGTACTCGTGTTGAAAACCACTTCTGCATTCTGTTTTGGCGCATCTGGTTTGGCGCACGTGTTGGTTTGGCGGATGTGTTCGTTTGACGGATGTGTTGGTTTGGCTCATGTGTTGGTTTGGCAGATGTGTTGTTTCTGCAGATGTGTTGGTTCTGCGGATGTGTTGGTTTGGCGGATGTATTAGTTTGGCGGATGTGTTGGTTTGGCGGATGTGTTGGTTTGGCGGATGTATTGGTTTGGCGAATGTGTTGGCGAAACCACTTTCCGCACTTGTGTTAGTGTTGAAAACCACTTTTCACACACCACTTCATTGAGACAAACAACTTTAAGCACTCGTGCTAGCATTGCAAACCAATTTTCGCACTCTTCTTATTGTTAAAAAAACACTTTTTATACTCGTGCTAGCGTTGCAAACCACCATTTGCACTCCTCTTAATGTTAAAGAACCACTTTCCGCACTTCTGTTAGTGTTGAATAACCAATTGTCTCACTCGTGCCAGTGTTGAACAACCACTTTTCGAACTTGTGTTCATGTTGAAAACCACTTTCTGCACTTGTTTTTGTGCTGAAAACCACTTTATGCACTTGTGTTGGTGTTGAATAACCACCTGTCTCACTCGTGCCAGTGTTGAACAACCACTTTTTGCACTTGTGTTAGTTTTGAAAACCACTTTCTGCCCTTGTGTTATTGATGAAAAACACTTACCGCAGTTGCGTTCGTGTTTACATCCATTTTCTGCACTTGTGTTGGTGTTGAAAACCACTGTCTGTACTTGTGTTAATGTTGAAAACCACTTTCCGCACTTGTACTCGTGTTGAAAACCACTACTGCATTCTGGTTTGGCGCATCTGGTTTGGCGCACGTGGTGGTTTGGCGGATGCCTGAGTTTGGCAGATGTGTTGTTTTGGCAGATGTATTGGTTTGATGGATCTGTTGGTTTGGCGGATGTGTTGGTTTGGCGGATGTGTTGGTTTGGCGGATGTACTAGTGTGGCAGATGTGTTGGTTTGGCGGCTGTGTTGGTTTGGCGGATGTGTTGGTTTGGCGGATGTGTTGGTTTGGCGGATGTGTTGGTTTGGCGGATATGTTGGTTTGGCGGATGTGTTGGTTTGGCGGATGTGTTGGTTTGGCGGATGTGTTGGTTTGGCGGATGTCTTGGTTTGGCGGATGTCTTGGTTTGGCGGATGTTTTGATTTGGCGGATGTGTTGGTTTGGCGGATGTGTTGGTTCGGCGGATGTGTTGGTTTGGCGGATGTACTAGTTTGGCAGATGTGTTGGTTTGGCAGATGTATTGGTTTGACGGATCTGTTGGTTTGGCGGATGTGTTGGTTTGGTGGATGTGTTGGTTTGGCGGCTGTGTTGGTTTGGCGGATGTGTTGGTTTGGCGGATGTATTGGTTTGGCGGATGTGTTGGTTTGGCGGATGTGTTGGTTTGGCGGATGTGTTTGTTTGGCGGATGTGTTTGTTTGGCGGATGTCTTGGTTTCGCGGATGTGTTGGTTTGGCGGATGTGGTGGTTTGGCGGATGTGTTGGTTTGGCGGATGTGTTGGTTTGGCAGATGTGTTGGTTTGGCGGATGTCTTGGTTTGGCGGATGTCTTGGTTTGGCGGATGTGTTGGTTTGGCGGATGTGTTGGTTTGGCGGATGTGTTGGTTTTTGGCAGATGTGTTGGTTTGGCGGATGTGTTGGTTTGACGGATGTGTTGGTTCGGCGGATATGTTGGTTTGGCGGATGTACTAATTTGGCGAATGTGTTGGCGGAACCACTTTCCGCACTTGTACTAGTGTTGAAAACCACTTCTGCATTCTGTTTTGGCGCATCTGGTTTGGCGCACGTGTTGGTTTGGCGGATGTGTTGGTTTGGCGGATGTATTAGTTTGGCGGATGTGTTGGTTTGGCGTATGTGTTGGTTTGGCTCATGTGTTGGTTTGGCAGATGAGTTGGTTCTGCAGATGTGTTGGGTCTGCGGATGTGTTGGTTTGGCGGATGTATTAGTTTGGCGGATGTGTTGGTTTGGCAGATGTGTTGGTTTGGCAGATGAGTTGGTTCTGCAGATGTGTTGGGTCTGCGGATGTGTTGGTTTGGCGGATGTATTAGTTTGGCGGATGTGTTGGTTTGGCAGATGTGTTGGTTTGGCGAATGTGTTGGCGAAACCACTTTCCACGCTTGTGTTCATGTTGAAAACCACTTTTCACACACCTCTACATGTAGAAAAACAACTTTTTGCACTCGTGCTGGCTTTGCAAACCACCTTTGGCACTCCTCTTAATGTTGAAAAACCACTTTCCGCACTTGTACTAGTGTTGAAAACCACTTCTGCATTCTGTTTTGGCGCATCTGGTTTGGCACACATGTTGGTTTGGCAGATGTATTCCTTTGGCGGATGTGTTGTTTTGGCAGATGTATTGGTTTGATGGATCTGTTGGTTTGGCGGATGTGTTGGTTTGGCGGATGTGTTGGTTTGGCGGATGTGTTGGTTTGGCGGATGTGTTGGTTTGGCGGATGTGTTGGTTTAGCGGATGTGTTGGTTTGGCGGATGTGTTGGTTTGGCCGATGTCTTGGTTTGGCGGATGTGTTGGTTCGGCGGATATGTTGGTTTGGCGGATGTACTAGTTTGGCGAATGTGTTGGTTTGGCGAATGTGTTGGTTTGGCGGATGTGTTGGTTTGGCAGATGTCTTGGTTTGGCGGATGTGTTTGTTTGGCGGATGTGTTGGTTTGGCGGATGTATTGGTTTGACGAATGTGTTGGCGAAACCACTTTCCGCACTTGTGTTAGTGTTGAAAACCACTTTTCACACACCTCTTCATGTAGAAAAGCAACTTTTTGCACTCCTGCTGGCTTTGCAAACCACCTTTCGCACTCCTCTTAATGTTGAAAAACCACTTTTCGCACTTGTGTCAGTGTTGAAAACCACTTCTGCATTCTGTTTTGGCGCATCTGGTTTGGCGCACGTGTTGGTTTGGCGGATGTATTACTTTGGCGGATGTGTTGGTTTGGCGGATGTACTAGTTTGGCGAATGTGTTGGCGAAACCACTTTCCGCACTTGTACTCGTGTTGAAAACCACTTCTGCATTCTGTTTTGGCGCATCTGGTTTGGCGCACGTGTTGGTTTGGCGGATGTGTTCGTTTGACGGATGTGTTGGTTTGGCTCATGTGTTGGTTTGGCAGATGTGTTGTTTCTGCAGATGTGTTGGTTCTGCGGATGTGTTGGTTTGGCGGATGTAGCCGATTAGTTTGGCGGATGTGTTGGTTTGGCGGATGTGTTGGTTTGGCGGATGTATTGGTTTGGCGAATGTGTTGGCGAAACCACTTTCCACACTTGTGTTAGTGTTGAAAACCACTTTTCACACACCACTTCATTGAGACAAACAACTTTAAGCACTCGTGCTAGCATTGCAAACCAATTTTCGCACTCTTCTTATTGTTAAAAAAACACTTTTTATACTCGAGCTAGCGTTGCAAACCACCATTTGCACTCCTCTTAATGTTAAAGAACCACTTTCCGCACTTCTGTTAGTGTTGAATAACCAATTGTCTCACTCGTGCCAGTGTTGAACAACCACTTTTCGAACTTGTGTTCATGTTGAAAACCACTTTCTGCACTTGTTTTTGTGCTGAAAACCACTTTATGCACTTGTGTTGGTGTTGAATAACCACCTGTCTCACTCGTGCCAGTGTTGAACAACCACTTTTTGCACTTGTGTTAGTTTTGAAAACCACTTTCTGCCCTTGTGTTATTGATGAAAAACACTTACCGCAGTTGTGTTCGTGTTTACATCCATTTTCTGCACTTGTGTTGGTGTTGAAAACCACTGTCTGTATTGTGTTAATGTTGAAAACCACTTTCCGCACTTGTACTCGTGTTGAAAACCACTTCTGCATTCTGGTTTGGCGCATCTGGTTTGGCGCACGTGGTGGTTTGGCGGATGCCTGAGTTTGGCAGATGTGTTGTTTTGGCAGATGTATTGGTTTGATGGATCTGTTGGTTTGGCGGATGTGTTGGTTTGGCGGATGTGTTGGTTTGGCGGATGTACTAGTGTGGCAGATGTGTTGGTTTGGCGGCTGTGTTGGTTTGGCGGATGTGTTGGTTTGGCGGATGTGTTGGTTTGGCGGATGTGTTGGTTTGGCGGATGTGTTGGTTTGGCGGATGTGTTGGTTTGGCGGATGTGTTGGTTTGGCGGATGTGTTGGTTTGGCGGATGTCTTGGTTTGGCGGATGTCTTGGTTTGGCGGATGTTTTGATTTGGCGGATGTGTTGGTTTGGCGGATGTGTTGGTTCGGCGGATGTGTTGGTTTGGCGGATGTACTAGTTTGGCAGATGTGTTGGTTTGGCAGATGTATTGGTTTGACGGATCTGTTGGTTTGGCGGATGTGTTGGTTTGGTGTATGTGTTGGTTTGGCGGCTGTGTTGGTTTGGCGGATGTGTTGGTTTGGCGGATGTATTGGTTTGGCGGATGTGTTGGTTTGGCGGATGTGTTGGTTTGGCGGATGTGTTTGTTTGGCGGATGTGTTTGTTTGGCGGATGTGTTGGTTTGGCGGATGTGTTGGTTTGGCGGATGTGTTGGTTTGGCGGATGTGTTGGTTTTTGGCAGATGTGTTGGTTTGGCGGATGTGTTGGTTTGACGGATGTGTTGGTTCGGCGGATATGTTGGTTTGGCGGATGTACTAATTTAGCGAATGTGTTGGCGAAACCACTTTCCGCACTTGTACTAGTGTTGAAAACCACTTCTGCATTCTGTTTTGGCGCATCTGGTTTGGCGCACGTGTTGGTTTGGCGGATGTATTACTTTGGCGGATGTGTTGGTTTGGCGGATGTATTAGTTTGGCGGATGTGTTGGTTTGGCGTATGTGTTGGTTTGGCTCATGTGTTGGTTTGGCAGATGAGTTGGTTCTGCAGATGTGTTGGGTCTGCGGATGTGTTGGTTTGGCGGATGTATTAGTTTGGCGGATGTGTTGGTTTGGCAGATGTGTTGGTTTGGCGGATGTATTGGTTTGGCGAATGTGTTGGCGAAACCACTTTCCACGCTTGTGTTCATGTTGAAAACCACTTTTCACACACCTCTACATGTAGAAAAACAACTTTTTGCACTCGTGCTGGCTTTGCAAACCACCTTTGGCACTCCTCTTAATGTTGAAAAACCACTTTCCGCACTTGTACTAGTGTTGAAAACCACTTCTGCATTCTGTTTTGGCGCATCTGGTTTGGCACACATGTTGGTTTGGCAGATGTATTCCTTTGGCGGATGTGTTGTTTTGGCAGATGTATTGGTTTGATGGATCTGTTGGTTTGGCGGATGTGTTGGTTTGGCGGATGTGTTGGTTTGGCGGATGTACTAGTGTGGCAGATGTGTTGGTTTGGCGGCTGTGTTGGTTTGGAGGATGTGTTGGTTTGGCGGATGTGTTGGTTTGGCGGATGTGTTGGTTTGGCGGAAGTGTTGGTTTGGCGGATGTGTTGGTTTGGCAGATGTGTTGGTTTGGCGGATGTGTTGGTTTGGCGGATGTCTTGGTTTGGCGGATGTCTTGGTTTGGCGGATGTCTTGATTTGGCGGATGTGTTGGTTTGGCGGATGTGTTGGTTCGGCGGATGTGTTGGTTTGGCGGATGTACTAGTTTGGCAGATGTGTTGGTTTGGCAGATGTATTGGTTTGACGGATCTGTTGGTTTGGCGGATGTGTTGGTTTGGTGGATGTGTTGGTTTGGCGGCTGTGTTGGTTTGGCGGATGTGTTGGTTTGGCGGATGTATTGGTTTGGCGGATGTGTTGGTTTGGCGGATGTGTTGGTTTGGCGGATGTGTTTGTTTGGCGGATGTGTTTGTTTGGCGGATGTCTTGGTTTCGCGGATGTGTTGGTTTGGCGGATGTGGTGGTTTGGCGGATGTGTTGGTTTGGCGGATGTGTTGGTTTGGCAGATGTGTTGGTTTGGCGGATGTCTTGGTTTGCCGGATGTGTTAGTTTGGCGGATGTGTTGGTTTGGCGGATGTGTTGGTTTTTGGCAGATGTGTTGGTTTGGCGGATGTGTTGGTTTGACGGATGTGTTGGTTCGGCGGATATGTTGGTTTGGCGGATGTACTAATTTGGCGAATGTGTTGGCGAAACCACTTTCCGCACTTGTACTAGTGTTGAAAACCACTTCTGCATTCTGTTTTGGCGCATCTGGTTTGGCGCACGTGTTGGTTTGGCGGATGTATTACTTTGGCGGATGTGTTGGTTTGGCGGATGTATTAGTTTGGCCGATGTGTTGGTTTGACGTATGTGTTGGTTTGGCTCATGTGTTGGTTTGGCAGATGAGTTGGTTCTGCAGATGTGTTGGGTCTGCGGATGTGTTGGTTTGGCAGATGTACTAGTTTGGCGCATGTGTTGGTTTGGCAGATGTGTTGGTTTGGCGAATGTGTTGGTGAATCCACTTTCTGCACTTGTTCTAGCATTGAAAACCACTTCTGCTGTTGTTCTCATGTTGAAAATTCCTTTCCACACTTGTGTTATTGTTGCAAAACAACTTGTCTCACTGTTGCCAGTGTTGAAAAACCACTTTTCTCACATGTGTCAGTGTTGAACAACCACTTTCCGCACTTGTGTTTGTGTTGAAAACCACATTCCGCACTTGTACTCGTGTTGAAAACCACTTCTGCATTCTGTTTTGGCGCATCTGGTTTGGCGCACGTGTTGGTTTGGCGGATTTATTACTTTGGTGGATGTGTTGGTTTGGCGGATGTACTAGTTTGGCGAATGTGTTGGCGAAACCACTTTCCGCACTTGTACTCGTGTTGAAAACCACTTCTGCATTCTGTTTTGGCGCATCTGGTTTGGCGCACGTGTTGGTTTGGCGGATGTGTTCGTTTGACGGATGTGTTGGTTTGGCAGATGTGTTGTTTCTGCAGATGTGTTGGTTCTGCGGATGTGTTGGTTTGGCGGATGTATTAGTTTGGCGGATGTGTTGGTTTGGCGGATGTGTTGGTTTGGCGGATGTCTTGGTTTGGCGGATGTGTTGGTTTGGCGGATGTGTTGGTTTGGCGGATGTGTTGGTTTGGCGGATGTGTTGGTTTAGCGGATGTGTTGGTTTGGCGGATGTGTTGGTTTGGCCGATGTCTTGGTTTGGCGGATGTGTTGGTTCGGCGGATATGTTGGTTTGGCGGATGTACTAGTTTGGCGAATGTGTTGGTTTGGCGAATGTGTTGGTTTGGCGGATGTGTTGGTTTGGCAGATGTCTTGGTTTGGCGGATGTGTTTGTTTGGCGGATGTGTTGGTTTGGCGGATGTATTGGTTTGACGAATGTGTTGGCGAAACCACTTTCCGCACTTGTGTTAGTGTTGAAAACCACTTTTCACACACCTCTTCATGTAGAAAAACAACTTTTTGCACTCCTGCTGGCTTTGCAAACCACCTTTCGCACTCCTCTTAATGTTGAAAAACCACTTTTCGCACTTGTGTCAGTGTTGAAAACCACTTCTGCATTCTGTTTTGGCGCATCTGGTTTGGCGCACGTTTTGGTTTGGCGGATGTATTACTTTGGCGGATGTGTTGGTTTGGCGGATGTACTAGTTTGGCGAATGTGTTGGCGAAACCACTTTCCGCACTTGTACTCGTGTTGAAAACCACTTCTGCATTCTGTTTTGGCGCATCTGGTTTGGCGCACGTGTTGGTTTGGCGGATGTGTTCGTTTGACGGATGTGTTGGTTTGGCTCATGTGTTGGTTTGGCAGATGTGTTGTTTCTGCAGATGTGTTGGTTCTGCGGATGTGTTGGTTTGGCGGATGTATTAGTTTGGCGGATGTGTTGGTTTGGCGGATGTGTTGGTTTGGCGGATGTATTGGTTTGGCGAATGTGTTGGCGAAACCACTTTCCGCACTTGTGTTAGTGTTGAAAACCACTTTTCACACACCACTTCATTGAGACAAACAACTTTAAGCACTCGTGCTAGCATTGCAAACCAATTTTCGCACTCTTCTTATTGTTAAAAAAACACTTTTTATACTCGTGCTAGCGTTGCAAACCACCATTTGCACTCCTCTTAATGTTAAAGAACCACTTTCCGCACTTCTGTTAGTGTTGAATAACCAATTGTCTCACTCGTGCCAGTGTTGAACAACCACTTTTCGAACTTGTGTTCATGTTGAAAACCACTTTCTGCACTTGTTTTTGTGCTGAAAACCACTTTATGCACTTGTGTTGGTGTTGAATAACCACCTGTCTCACTCGTGCCAGTGTTGAACAACCACTTTTTGCACTTGTGTTAGTTTTGAAAACCACTTTCTGCCCTTGTGTTATTGATGAAAAACACTTACCGCAGTTGTGTTCGTGTTTACATCCATTTTCTGCACTTGTGTTGGTGTTGAAAACCACTGTCTGTACTTGTGTTAATGTTGAAAACCACTTTCCGCACTTGTACTCGTGTTGAAAACCACTACTGCATTCTGGTTTGGCGCATCTGGTTTGGCGCACGTGGTGGTTTGGCGGATGCCTGAGTTTGGCAGATGTGTTGTTTTGGCAGATGTATTGGTTTGATGGATCTGTTGGTTTGGCGGATGTGTTGGTTTGGCGGATGTGTTGGTTTGGCGGATGTACTAGTGTGGCAGATGTGTTGGTTTGGCGGCTGTGTTGGTTTGGCGGATGTGTTGGTTTTGCGGATGTGTTGGTTTGGCGGATGTGTTGGTTTGGCGGATATGTTGGTTTGGCGGATGTGTTGGTTTGGCGGATGTGTTGGTTTGGCGGATGTGTTGGTTTGGCGGATGTCTTGGTTTGGCGGATGTCTTGGTTTGGCGGATGTTTTGATTTGGCGGATGTGTTGGTTTGGCGGATGTGTTGGTTCGGCGGATGTGTTGGTTTGGCGGATGTACTAGTTTGGCAGATGTGTTGGTTTGGCAGATGTATTGGTTTGACGGATCTGTTGGTTTGGCGGATGTGTTGGTTTGGTGGATGTGTTGGTTTGGCGGCTGTGTTGGTTTGGCGGATGTGTTGGTTTGGCGGATGTATTGGTTTGGCGGATGTGTTGGTTTGGCGGATGTGTTGGTTTGGCGGATGTGTTTGTTTGGCGGATGTGTTTGTTTGGCGGATGTCTTGGTTTCGCGGATGTGTTGGTTTGGCGGATGTGGTGGTTTGGCGGATGTGTTGGTTTGGCGGATGTGTTGGTTTGGCAGATGTGTTGGTTTGGCGGATGTCTTGGTTTGGCGGATGTCTTGGTTTGGCGGATGTGTTGGTTTGGCGGATGTGTTGGTTTGGCGGATGTGTTGGTTTTTGGCAGATGTGTTGGTTTGGCGGATGTGTTGGTTTGACGGATGTGTTGGTTCGGCGGATATGTTGGTTTGGCGGATGTACTAATTTGGCGAATGTGTTGGCGAAACCACTTTCCGCACTTGTACTAGTGTTGAAAACCACTTCTGCATTCTGTTTTGGCGCATCTGGTTTGGCGCACGTGTTGGTTTGGCGGATATGTTGGTTTGGCGGATGTATTAGTTTGGCGGATGTGTTGGTTTGGCGTATGTGTTGGTTTGGCTCATGTGTTGGTTTGGCAGATGAGTTGGTTCTGCAGATGTGTTGGGTCTGCGGATGTGTTGGTTTGGCGGATGTATTAGTTTGGCGGATGTGTTGGTTTGGCAGATGTGTTGGTTTGGCGGATGTATTGGTTTGGCGAATGTGTTGGCGAAACCACTTTCCACGCTTGTGTTCATGTTGAAAACCACTTTTCACACACCTCTACATGTAGAAAAACAACTTTTTGCACTCGTGCTGGCTTTGCAAACCACCTTTGGCACTCCTCTTAATGTTGAAAAACCACTTTCCGCACTTGTACTAGTGTTGAAAACCACTTCTGCATTCTGTTTTGGCGCATCTGGTTTGGCACACATGTTGGTTTGGCAGATGTATTCCTTTGGCGGATGTGTTGTTTTGGCAGATGTATTGGTTTGATGGATCTGTTGGTTTGGCGGATGTGTTGGTTTGGCGGATGTGTTGGTTTGGCGGATGTGTTGGTTTGGCGGATGTGTTGGTTTGGCGGATGTGTTGGTTTAGCGGATGTGTTGGTTTGGCGGATGTGTTGGTTTGGCCGATGTCTTGGTTTGGCGGATGTGTTGGTTCGGCGGATATGTTGGTTTGGCGGATGTACTAGTTTGGCGAATGTGTTGGTTTGGCGAATGTGTTGGTTTGGCGGATGTGTTGGTTTGGCAGACGTCTTGGTTTGGCGGATGTGTTTGTTTGGCGGATGTGTTGGTTTGGCGGATGTATTGGTTTGACGAATGTGTTGGCGAAACCACTTTCCGCACTTGTGTTAGTGTTGAAAACCACTTTTCACACACCTCTTCATGTAGAAAAGCAACTTTTTGCACTCCTGCTGGCTTTGCAAACCACCTTTCGCACTCCTCTTAATGTTGAAAAACCACTTTTCGCACTTGTGTCAGTGTTGA
Organism: Myxine glutinosa; assembly: GCF_964187855.1. Lineage (NCBI taxonomy): Eukaryota > Metazoa > Chordata > Myxini > Myxiniformes > Myxinidae > Myxine > Myxine glutinosa. The sequence continues at coordinate 84,142,040 of NC_136263.1, read as the reverse complement.
AAACCACTTCTGCATTCTGTTTTGGCGCATCTGGTTTGGCGCACGTGTTGGTTTGGCGGATGTATTACTTTGGCGGATGTGTTGGTTTGGCGGATGTACTAGTTTGGCGAATGTGTTGGCGAAACCACTTTCCGCACTTGTACTCGTGTTGAAAACCACTTCTGCATTCTGTTTTGGCGCATCTGGTTTGGCGCACGTGTTGGTTTGGCGGATGTGTTCGTTTGACGGATGTGTTGGTTTGGCTCATGTGTTGGTTTGGCAGATGTGTTGTTTCTGCAGATGTGTTGGTTCTGCGGATGTGTTGGTTTGGCGGATGTAGCCTATTAGTTTGGCGGATGTGTTGGTTTGGCGGATGTGTTGGTTTGGCGGATGTATTGGTTTGGCGAATGTGTTGGCGAAACCACTTTCCACACTTGTGTTAGTGTTGAAAACCACTTTTCACACACCACTTCATTGAGACAAACAACTTTAAGCACTCGTGCTAGCATTGCAAACCAATTTTCGCACTCTTCTTATTGTTAAAAAAACACTTTTTATACTCGAGCTAGCGTTGCAAACCACCATTTGCACTCCTCTTAATGTTAAAGAACCACATTCCGCACTTCTGTTAGTGTTGAATAACCAATTGTCTCACTCGTGCCATTGTTGAACAACCACTTTTCGAACTTGTGTTCATGTTGAAAACCACTTTCTGCACTTGTTTTTGTGCTGAAAACCACTTTATGCACTTGTGTTGGTGTTGAATAACCACCTGTCTCACTCGTGCCAGTGTTGAACAACCACTTTTTGCACTTGTGTTAGTTTTGAAAACCACTTTCTGCCCTTGTGTTATTGATGAAAAACACTTACCGCAGTTGTGTTCGTGTTTACATCCATTTTCTGCACTTGTGTTGGTGTTGAAAACCACTGTCTGTATTGTGTTAATGTTGAAAACCACTTTCCGCACTTGTACTCGTGTTGAAAACCACTTCTGCATTCTGGTTTGGCGCATCTGGTTTGGCGCACGTGGTGGTTTGGCGGATGCCTGAGTTTGGCAGATGTGTTGTTTTGGCAGATGTATTGGTTTGATGGATCTGTTGGTTTGGCGGATGTGTTGGTTTGGCGGATGTGTTGGTTTGGCGGATGTACTAGTGTGGCAGATGTGTTGGTTTGGCGGCTGTGTTGGTTTGGCGGATGTGTTGGTTTGGCGGATGTGTTGGTTTGGCGGATGTGTTGGTTTGGCGGATGTGTTGGTTTGGCGGATGTGTTGGTTTGGCGGATGTGTTGGTTTGGCGGATGTGTTGGTTTGGCGGATGTCTTGGTTTGGCGGATGTCTTGGTTTGGCGGATGTTTTGATTTGGCGGATGTGTTGGTTTGGCGGATGTGTTGGTTCGGCGGATGTGTTGGTTTGGCGGATGTACTAGTTTGGCAGATGTGTTGGTTTGGCAGATGTATTGGTTTGACGGATCTGTTGGTTTGGCGGATGTGTTGGTTTGGTGGATGTGTTGGTTTGGCGGCTGTGTTGGTTTGGCGGATGTGTTGGTTTGGCGGATGTATTGGTTTGGCGGATGTGTTGGTTTGGCGGATGTGTTGGTTTGGCGGATGTGTTTGTTTGGCGGATGTGTTTGTTTGGCGGATGTCTTGGTTTCGCGGATGTGTTGGTTTGGCGGATGTGGTGGTTTGGCGGATGTGTTGGTTTGGCGGATGTGTTGGTTTGGCAGATGTGTTGGTTTGGCGGATGTCTTGGTTTGGCGGATGTGTTGGTTTGGCGGATGTGTTGGTTTGGCGGATGTGTTGGTTTGGCGGATGTGTTGGTTTTTGGCAGATGTGTTGGTTTGGCGGATGTGTTGGTTTGACGGATGTGTTGGTTCGGCGGATATGTTGGTTTGGCGGATGTACTAATTTGGCGAATGTGTTGGCGAAACCACTTTCCGCACTTGTACTAGTGTTGAAAACCACTTCTGCATTCTGTTTTGGCGCATCTGGTTTGGCGCACGTGTTGGTTTGGCGGATGTATTACTTTGGCGGATGTGTTGGTTTGGCGGATGTATTAGTTTGGCGGATGTGTTGGTTTGGCGTATGTGTTGGTTTGGCTCATGTGTTGGTTTGGCAGATGAGTTGGTTCTGCAGATGTGTTGGGTCTGCGGATGTGTTGGTTTGGCGGATGTATTAGTTTGGCGGATGTGTTGGTTTGGCAGATGTGTTGGTTTGGCGGATGTATTGGTTTGGCGAATGTGTTGGCGAAACCACTTTCCACGCTTGTGTTCATGTTGAAAACCACTTTTCACACACCTCTACATGTAGAAAAACAACTTTTTGCACTCGTGCTGGCTTTGCAAACCACCTTTGGCACTCCTCTTAATGTTGATAAACCACTTTCCGCACTTGTACTAGTGTTGAAAACCACTTCTGCATTCTGTTTTGGCGCATCTGGTTTGGCACACATGTTGGTTTGGCAGATGTATTCCTTTGGCGGATGTGTTGTTTTGGCAGATGTATTGGTTTGATGGATCTGTTGGTTTGGCGGATGTGTTGGTTTGGCGGATGTGTTGGTTTGGCGGATGTACTAGTGTGGCAGATGTGTTGGTTTGGCGGCTGTGTTGGTTTGGCGGATGTGTTGGTTTGGCGGATGTGTTGGTTTGGCGGATGTGTTGGTTTGGCGGAAGTGTTGGTTTGGCGGATGTGTTGGTTTGGCAGATGTGTTGGTTTGGCGGATGTGTTGGTTTGGCGGATGTCTTGGTTTGGCGGATGTCTTGGTTTGGCGGATGTCTTGATTTGGCGGATGTGTTGGTTTGGCGGATGTGTTGGTTCGGCGGATGTGTTGGTTTGGCGGATGTACTAGTTTGGCAGATGTGTTGGTTTGGCAGATGTATTGGTTTGACGGATCTGTTGGTTTGGCGGATGTGTTGGTTTGGTGGATGTGTTGGTTTGGCGGCTGTGTTGGTTTGGCGGATGTGTTGGTTTGGCGGATGTATTGGTTTGGCGGATGTGTTGGTTTGGCGGATGTGTTGGTTTGGCGGATGTGTTTGTTTGGCGGATGTGTTTGTTTGGCGGATGTCTTGGTTTCGCGGATGTGTTGGTTTGGCGGATGTGGTGGTTTGGCGGATGTGTTGGTTTGGCGGATGTGTTGGTTTGGCAGATGTGTTGGTTTGGCGGATGTCTTGGTTTGGCGGATGTGTTGGTTTGGCGGATGTGTTGGTTTGGCGGATGTGTTGGTTTTTGGCAGATGTGTTGGTTTGGCGGATGTGTTGGTTTGACGGATGTGTTGGTTCGGCGGATATGTTGGTTTGGCGGATGTACTAATTTGGCGAATGTGTTGGCGAAACCACTTTCCGCACTTGTACTAGTGTTGAAAACCACTTCTGCATTCTGTTTTGGCGCATCTGGTTTGGCGCACGTGTTGGTTTGGCGGATGTATTACTTTGGCGGATGTGTTGGTTTGGCGGATGTATTAGTTTGGCCGATGTGTTGGTTTGGCGTATGTGTTGGTTTGGCTCATGTGTTGGTTTGGCAGATGAGTTGGTTCTGCAGATGTGTTGGGTCTGCGGATGTGTTGGTTTGGCGGATGTATTAGGTTGGTGGATGTGTTGGTTTGGCAGATGTGTTGGTTTGGCGGATGTATTGGTTTGGCGAATGTGTTGGCGAAACCACTTTCCACGCTTGTGTTCATGTTGAAAACCACTTTTCACACACCTCTACATGTAGAAAAACAACTTTTTGCACTCGTGCTGGCTTTGCAAACCACCTTTGGCACTCCTCTTAATGTTGAAAAACCACTTTCCGCACTTGTACTAGTGTTGAAAACCACTTCTGCATTCTGTTTTGGCGCATCTGGTTTGGCACACATGTTGGTTTGGCAGATGTATTACTTTGGCGGATGTGTTGGTTTGGCGGATGCACTAGTTTGGCGAATGTGTTGCTTTGGCAGATGTGTTGGTTTGGCAGATGTACTAGTTTGGCGCATGTGTTGGTTTGGCAGATGTGTTGGTTTGGCGAATGTGTTGGTGAATCCACTTTCTGCACTTGTTCTAGCATTGAAAACCACTTCTGCTGTTGTTCTCATGTTGAAAATTCCTTTCCACACTTGTGTTATTGTTGCAAAACAACTTGTCTCACTGTTGCCAGTGTTGAAAAACCACTTTTCTCACATGTGTCAGTGTTGAACAACCACTTTCCGCACTTGTGTTTGTGTTGAAAACCACATTCCGCACTTGTACTCGTGTTGAAAACCCCTTTTCACACTCCTCTTCATGTAGGAAAACAACCTTTTGCTGGCTTTGCAAACCACCTTTCGCACTCCTCTTAATGTTGAACAACCACTTTCCGCACTTGTGTTACTGTTGAAAACCACATTTCGCACTTGCACTAGTGTTGAAAACCACTTTTCACACTCCTCTTCATGTAGGAAAACAACTTTTTGCACTCATGCTCGCATTGCAAACCACCTTTCGCACTTGTGTCAGTGTTGAATAACCACTTGTCTCACATGTGTCAGTGTTGAACAACCACTTTCCGCACTTGTGTTTGTGTTGAAAACCACATTCCGCACTTGTACTCGTGTTGAAAACCCCTTTTCACACTCCTCTTCATGTAGGAAAACAACTTTTTGCACTCGTGCTGGCTTTGCAAACCACCTTTCGCACTCCTCTTAATGTTGAAAAACCACTTGTCTCACTTGTGCCATTGTTGAAAAACCACTTTTCACACAAGTGCGAGCATTTTCCAAAGAAAAACAAAATAAGATTCAGATCGTGTCAGGCTCGCAGGACCTCCAGGGTGAATCCTACACCGGAAACTCCCTGGCGGTAATGGAGATGGTACCGGAAGTGTGTGTTCTTGAGGAAGATTCGCTTGCACAACTTGCCGAGATTCAGTATGACCCGGAAAATAGTCGATCCTCTCAGGATGTGGTAAGTCCTTGTCCTGATAACCAAACTCGCTCAGACGAGTTAGCAGCTGGATCTGCTAGTGAGGAAAAAATAGATAAAGGGGAAAGTCCTTACGACTGTGAGGATATCGTTAACCCTTCCCTGACAGATAAAAATGAAAGGGATGATGAGGTGGGGGACATACTTATAGCCACACGGGACATGGTAAATTTGGAAGGGTCAGCAAAGAGCGCAGAGGTCCTTGACCCTGTAGAATTGCTGTTTCCAAAACTAAGTGTTCAACAAATAGTAGGAAAAGGTGCAGATCAAGACGAAGCACTTGATTCTGATGAAACCTCTTCTACTCCACTCTTTAGTGCTTTAAGTGCTCAAGAGAGTGAGGCTGGTGATGACAACACCATCACCAGGGTTTCTCAAGAAAATGTTATTAAGTTCCTTGATGAAACGTTCAGGAAAAGACATGTAAAAATCAAAGACTACTTTCCGAATCTGCATGATTTTATTTTGACTGCAAAGAACATGATTCGTGAACCCTATCAGGTTAACATGTCAGAACCTCAATTCCAGAGGCTAAGAAAATGTGTAACTCGAGCGGGTAAGGAACTTCATGAATAGTTAAGAGAATGGAGATGAAAGTAGCATCCTTAAACATCAACGGTGGTCGCAGTTGTGTGCGTCGCCTCCAGGTGTTTCAAATTTTTCAGAATGAAAAAATTGATGTGCTGATGTTACAAGAGACGCATGCAAATCAGTCCTCTGAGGTTGAGTGTCGTAAAATCTTTAAAGGTTGTCACTTTTTCTCCAGTGCTTTCGTTGATGCCAAGGCTGGTGTGGCAGTCGTGTTACATCCTAGACTCCAGCCGTTGGAGATCAGATGTAGGGAAATTTGCAAGGGCCATTTACTGTCTGTGGAGTTTGTCAGTGGTAACCAAAAGATTTGCACGACTAATGTATACTGCCCTAGTGCTAACTCTGCAAGAAGTGCTTTTCTTCACAAGTTAGCAGGTTTTTTAAGCACTATTGACCTGTCCATGTTGGTTTGTTTGGGGGGAGACTACAACTGTACCCTCAACCCACAACTTGATAGAAACACTCCTGAGCCTCATCCACCGAGTGCAAGGCCTTTGGCACAGCTCATTAAATTGTACAGTGAAACCCTGTACGGATGTGTTGTTGGTTTGGCACTCGTGCTGTGCCAAAGCTGAAGCGAGGAAGCGAGGAAGCTGATCACAGTAGATCTGTGATCTACTGGAAAATGACTGGACCAATCCATTCGCCGATGATCCGTCATGTCTTCTCAGTATATCTACCGGAGCGGCTGTGAGGGAGGACGAAAAATTTCAACTTGTGGATGTGTGGCGGGTACAGAACCCTAACATCTGGCAGTACACGTGGGTTTGTGCCGCAAGAAATCTTTTGACAATGGCTCGTTTGGATAGAATTTATGTTAACTGTGATAAGGTAATTCTTGTCAATAATTCTTATATAAGGCCATCTGGTTTTTCTGATCATCACATGGTCGTTGTTGTATGTGGCTTACCTCCTCACGTTTGTAGAAGTGCATAATGGACTTTCAATGTCAAACTTTTACAAAGTGAGCATTTCAAAGAAGCATTCAGAATGGTATGGAAGGAATGTGAAATGCAAAAGTTTTCCTACCTAAATTTAAGGCAATGGTGGGATTGCACAAAATCCCAAATTAAGTGTTTTTGCCAGCAATACTGTCGTTATAATACGTGTAACACACTCGGTGTGATATCTGCCTTAAAAAACGATATACTTTATTGCGAGCAGAAATCTGGAATGTCCAACGAAAATGTCCAGCAGTTGTCAGAGAAAAGAACACTACTGGCTGAAATGGTGAAAGAGCGTGCATCTGGTGCTTTCGTCCGACTGCGAATGGACAATATCCAACTTGACAAACCAAACAAAGACTTTTTCAATTTGGAAAAGACAGCCAAGATCCCTCAACAAATTCACGCTTTGCACTCTTCTGCCGGTGCGCTTCTGTTTTCTCAAAGTGACATCAAGAATGAATTACGAAACTTTTATTCAAAGCTGTTTGCCTTGAGAATGGTGAACCAGGAAAACAGAAACGGGATGTTTGAACTGCTCCCATCTCTGTCTGAAGATCAGCAACAACTGGAGCCTGGCATCTCTGGCGGAGAACTTACTGCTGCTCTTAAAGGAATCCAAGATGGGAAAGCCCCTGGACTTGACGGCCTCCCAGTTGAATTTTACAAGGCCTTTTGGGACATTCTAGGCCCTACTCTACTTGACATCTTTCATGATAGCCTTGAACAAGGTGAATTGCCATTAAGTTGCCATAGGTCAGTTTTGTGTCTCCTTCCTAAAAAAGGGAACTTGCAAGACGTCTCAAATTGGCGGCCTGTGTCACTCCTAAATAAGGACTATAAAATATTGTCGAAGGCACTCGCGATACGTCTAAAGGAAGTCATCCCCCTTTTGATTGATATTGATCAGCTCTATTGTGCTCCCGAGCGTTCTATTTACGATAACATTTTTTTGGTGAGAGACTTGATCAGTCTCGGTCGTCTCATGGTTTTGGTTTGGTTCTTTTAGATCAAGAAAAAGCTTTTGACAGTGTTGACCATTCTTTTTTGTTTGCTGTACTAAGGAGAGCTGGTTTTGGGCAAAACGTTGTTTCCTATGTTAAGTTGTTGTATGAAAATGCATCCTGTCTGTTGAAGGTAAAGAACAGCTTATGTTGCCCTTTTCTCTTTCAGCGAGGCATCCGTCAGGGCTGCCCGCTTTCAGGTATGCTCTACAGTCTCTCGGTCGAACCTTTACTAGCTTTGCTCCGCAACTCAGTGGAAAAGGTCTCCTTAATTCCCCCATTCCACTTATGCCGATTGGCCCCGATTAGCCCCGATCTCCAGGTCGGGAGCGATCGGGACACTTTGGGAAAAAACTGGTCATCTACGCTGTATCTACGTCCTAAGTACGCTCCGATTACGATCACTACACTGTAACCACGCTCATCGTGGGTAGATCGGGTCCCTGAAGACCCGATCGAAGCCATTTAGAGCCGCTGTGTTCCCGCTCGCGTACGCTGTAACCACGCTGCATTTGCGATTGCCACCGCTCTGACACGATGCATTCCCGATCGCCGCCGATCTAAAACTGATCCAACGCCGATGCTGCCGATCTATTGCCGTTTCAACTACGTCATTCCCGACCAAACCGATCTAACTACGCTCTATTCCCGTCTTTAAGCCGACTAAAAAGCAGATTTCAGGTCCCGATCCATATAAATAGGGCCCGATTTGCTTGCCGATCATCAGTATCGTCGAAGACAGCCATGGATCAACATCAGAGAAATGGCCGTCTGCAGCTCGCTCTACTTCTCCAACAATATGCAATTAATGAAAGAAGAGCTGCTCAAGTGAGAAGAAGAATGAGAAGAAGAAGAAGAGCCCCTCAGTTCTGGGTCCGGCCATGGTTGACAGAAGAAAGAAGATTGCAGTTTGGGCACTACGACCGCTTGATGAATGAACTGAGGCTGGAGGATAACAACTCTTTCCAGAACTTTGTGAGGATGCCACCTGCTCTCTTTGATGAAATCCTCCACAGAATCACCCCCAGGATTGAGAAAGAAGATACCAGGCTGAGAAAGGCCCTACAACCTAGAATGAAGCTCGCCATCACCCTGAGGCATCTGGCTACAGGAGACCTCTACCCAACTCTCTCCTACGACTTCAGGGTCAGCAGAAACACCATCGTCAAGTTCATTCCGGAGGTGTGTCAAGCCATCGTTGCAGAGTTCAAAGAAGAAATGGTGAAGTGCCCTACCACCCCAGAAGAATGGACAGAAGTCGCTGATGATTTCGAAAGTAAATGGAACATCCCTCATGTGCTCGGAGCTCTTGATGGCAAACACGTCGCCCTCAGATGCGCACCCAACTCAAGCAGCCTCTACCACAACTACAAGGGCTTCTTCTCGATCGTGTTGATGGCACTGGTGGACGCCGACTATAAGTTATTGTGGGTGGATGTTGGTGGAATGCGACACATGTCAGATGCTCAGATTTTCAATGCTTCGGAGCTCAAAGAGTGCATAGAGAATGAAACCATTGGATTCCCCGACCCCCTGGCCATGCGGAACGATGATGAAGAGATGCCAATCTTCATCCTTGGAGATGATGCCTTTGCTCTCCGCACCTACTTGATGAAACCCTATGCCAGATGTGGACTCTCTCCTGAACAACTCGTCTACAACTACCGCATCTCAAGGGGTCGACGAGTGGTGGAGAACGCCTTTGGCATCTTGGCAAACCGTTGGCAATGCTTGCTCAAGACACTACAACAGTATCCTGAGGTGGTGCGTGACCTGGTCGAAACTGCTATCTGTCTGCACAACATGCTCTGCATCCGGTTCCCAAGTATTCAGCATGCCGAGGTGGACCAGGAGGATTATCGACACAACATCATCCCTGGTGAATGGAGAGATCAAGCCAACATGTTAGAGGTGGAGCAGGCAGTTCGAGGTAACAGGGACAGTGTAGAGGCCAAGCGTCAGAGGGAGGTTCTGAGACTCTATTTTAACAGCCTTGCTGGTGCAGTTCCATGGCAGGAGAGGATGGTGAGACATCATTAGAGACACTATGGGAAGGAGTTGAAAGACATTTTGGAGGACATTGTTGTATTGTTATGTATTGCATTGATAATGATTTCTATTGATAATCATGTGACAATAAACATTATGAAACTTGATATTCAATGTTTGCCTTGTGTTGGTTGGAAAGGGAGAAGTTATTATTGCTGGGTTGAGGGGATGAAAATGCATTGCAAAATGAAAGGTCTTCAAAATAAAAGCTAAAAATTTGACAAGTTTTTGCTGGGTAGAGGGGATCAAAGTTTGCATTTACTTAATTAAAAGGTTATAAAATTAAAAGCGGTAAAATTGATCATTAATAATATTTGTTTAACTTGTACCGCTTTTAATTTTTGACCATGGGGTTATTGGGCAATGCAATTTGGCTCATGCAGTTATCAATTCCACTTAACAACGTTGACAAAAATTGTCGTGTCGAAATACTTGATCGGGTGAGGCTGATGCAATCCGGACCGATTTATATACAGCGGCTTTGATCGGCATTGGAGCGGGACGGATAGGTAACGATCGTCGTCGAAACGGCACAAGATAATCCTCCCGCTGCAACGACGCTGTAATCACGATCAAGCCGTTCTAACTACGATCAAGCCGTTCTAACTACGATCATTCCGATGGACTACGTTGCATTCACGCTGTAATCACGATCAGTCCCGCTATTTCAGATCGGGATGGAAATTTTAAACATGTTTAAAAAATCGCCCCGATCTATTTTTTGGTCCCGATCGACAAAGATCAAAGACGTTCCGTTTACGATCATGCCGATTGATCCCGTTCCAAATAGGATCGTTCCCGTTGTGCAGATCGGGGTCGATCGGCATAAGTGGATTGGGGGTATTAAACAAAACTACAAAATGGTTACTTCAGCTTATGCGGATGACATTTGTGTTGCTGTTTCCAGCCAAAATGATGTGGGTGAGGTCTCTCGATGTCTGTCCCAGTTTGAGCTCACTTCCACGGCAAAAGTAAATTGGAACAAAAGTGTTGCCTTATGGGTGGGCCCCAGTCCGCCTTCCTCAGCTCTGCCTGTGTTACCAGGAGGAATGCAGTGGAATAAAGAGGGGTTTAAATATTTAGGGTTATTTCTAGGAGTCCAAGCGTATGAACAAAAAAATTGGGAGGGTTTCTTGGAAAGAATTAAGCACAAACTGGCTAGATGGAAACGGTTTCACCACCTTCTGTCGCTCAAGGCAAGGGTGACAATAATAAATAACGTGGTGGTCCCATTTATTTGGCATAAAGTTATCTCCCTCCAACCTCCGAGATACTTGGTCACAGGCATTCAGAGGGTTCTAACTCAGTTTTTCTGGGGAGGTCACCATTGGTTTGGACCAGACATGGTGTGAAGATCCGGAAATGCAGGTGGCCAAAGCTTGATACATGTTCCGAGTCGGATAATGGCTTTCCGCATGTTGACGATAAAGCGTTTATTGTATGGTGAGTGTGTCCCATGGCGGCCTCTCACAAATGCTTGGCTGCAGGAAGCAGATGGGTTGAAGTATGACTGAGAGCTCTTCCTCATGGAAGCATGGAAGCAGCATGTCAACACGACTCTGCTCCCCGAGTTTCATCAGAGCCTTTTGAATGTCTGGCAAGTCCTTGGAATACAACGATTAGAGGTGTCCTACGATGCCAAAAAATATATGCATGAGCCATTGGTTTTGAATCCCTTATTCCCTGAAATTTCAACTTCCAGGTCATTTATGCATTGCTTCACCAGTAATGGAATAAACAGAGTGCGAGACCTGATGAAGCCTTCCCTAAATGGATGCTTATCCACCGGTTCTCTCACATCAAAAGTGGGGGTTCGGTCATCTAGAATGGTGGACAAAGTTTTGAGAGTTGTGACTAAAACTTTCAGGGAATTAAATATCGGGTGGACTGGGGCAGATGAAATGGTGGACTCTCGTCTCTATTTCCCCGAGCTCCAAATCACCTCAAAAAAACAACAGTGTGTCTTCTCAAATTCAGATGGTTGTGGTGTGTTTCATGTGATGGAAAAAAAAGTTATTTATGGGATATGCCAAGAGGTGCTTATACTGGGTTTCACAAAACCTTTTAAAAAATCGGTGGGAGGAGATCATTCCGGCTAGTTCGTTCCGATCTCCAGTGTGGAAAGAGATGTATAGGTCTCCAACTTTAGGTCGAACCGGAGACTTAAATTGGAGATTAGTTCATCAGGCCTTGGTCACCAAATACTTACTTAATAAGTTTGATCCCTCTGTTCAGAATGTTTGTCCTTTTTGTGAAGAGGCTGAAAATGTGACCCATGCTTTCGTGAAATGTCGGAGATTGGTACCCCTTTTTTGCTTCCTCCAACAGTTATTTTATAAATTTAAGTTTGTTTTGTACACCGCTCCTTTCCTATGCCATCTCCAGGCATTGCAAAACGTCATTGCCGGGCACCGAAGGTGGCTCGGCAGTGACGCACGCTGAAAGGGAGTACTCAGTTTTCACTCTGGTTGTTTGTTTGTTGAACACCGCTCCTTTCCTATGCCATCTCCAGGCAATGCAAATCGTCATTGCTGGGCACCGAAGGGGGCTCGGCAGTGACGCACGCGCACGCTGAACCGTACTCAGTTTTCACTCTGTTGTACACCGCACCTTCCCTATGCCATCTCCAGGCATTGCAAATCGTCATTGCCGGGCACCGAAGGGGGCTCGGCAGTGACGCACGCTGAAAGGGAGTACTCAGTTTTCACTCTGGTTGTTTGTTTGTTTTCTTTCTTTCTTTCTTCTTTGTTTGTCCGGGCGATATCTCAGCCATCCTTTGAGCGAGGAAGCTGAAATTTCGGCACAGTAGTGAGCAAGTCCTTTGTCAAAAACAGTATTTTTTGTTTTTTGAATAATCAATTAATTAAGGAGTTATTTAATTATTAGCGATTAATTAAGTACTTATTTAATTAATCAAATTTCATTTCTCTTTTTTTTTTTCCTTTTTTTTTTTTTGTATACTGAATCGAGGCTCGTGAAAGAGCTAACATTTATTTCACAAACAAATCAACCAGACAAACAAAATATACAAAAAGAGGGAGCGGAAGACAAGATGGGGAGAGAAGGGGAAGCACACAACCACAACATTTGAGAGCAGGGAGAAGTGTGGGAGGGAGAGGGCTTGGGGGGAGGAGGTGTGGGAAAGGGGGGGGGGGGAGAGGTATAAAACACAAGGGGACCGAAATTAGCGGGGGTAGAAAAGTTCAAGGTTTTCGATGGGGGAGGATAAGAGATGGTGGTGAACAGCTGTTTTAAAGACCTGGAGGGTGGAGTGGGATTGAAGAGAGTGAGGGAGTTTGTTCCAGAGGCGGGAGAAAAGAGGAATGAAGGGGTGAAGGTGAGCAGAAAGTCTTGATTTTGGCAGTTTAACCATAAGAGGGTTGCAGGCAGATCTTGTGCGACCTGTAGGAATATTTGGGGGACAGAGCCCAGAGAGAGCTGGGGGGGCAAGGCCAGAGAGGAGTCGGTAGAAGACGGAAAGACCACCAACCTGCCTGCGGTGAGTGAGTGAAAGGCCCTTGGAGTTAGCTTCATCGCGGGAGATTCCAATGATTCTGAACGCTTTGGTTTCAACAGCGTGAAGACGAGCTAGGTTTAAGGCAGGAGCACCAGACCAGAGGGGAGAGCAGTATTCCATAGAGCTGCAGATGAAAGCCTTGTATGTGGTGAGGAGCTCAGGTGTGCCAAGGAAGGACTTCACACGACGGAGGATGCCCAGTCGGCGACTGGCTTAGGAGGCCAGATTTGAAATGTGGTTTTCCCAGGAAAGATCATGGCAAATAGTGAGACCCAAAAGCTTGAGTGACAGAACTTCTTGGAGAGGATTATTCAGAAAGTGGATGGGAGGGTTGTCCAGTCGGTCTTTTCGGAGAGACATCGTAAGAGTGTGAGATTTATCAGGATTGAAAGACATGTTCCATTTGTTTGCCCAGTCTGTGATTTTGTCCAGGTCTGCAGAGAGTGAGGAGGCTGCAGACTGCCGATCTGAGGGATGAGGAATGGAGCGGCAGAGAGTAGAGTCGTCAGCAAAGAGATAGAGAGGATTTTCAAGAGAGTCAGAGAGATCATTGATGAAGACCAGAAAAAGCACAGGGCCCAGAACACTACCTTGGGGAACTCCAGCCTGAACAGGAAGAGGAGATGAGAGAAACCCATTCAGGGCCACACGTTGACTACGTCCAGAGAGGAAGTCCGCCAGCCATGCGTGGAGATTTCCATGGATACCAAAGGAGGAGAGTTTGGTGAGCAGAGCAGGGTGCCAGACCGTATCGAAGGCACGTGAAATGTCAAGGGAGACAGCTCTAATTTCCTGTTTGGTGTTGAGGACCTCCATCCATTGTTGAGAAAGCAGAAGCAGCATGTCCAGAGTAGAGTGACCAGGTCTGAAACCAAATTGATGATCAGAGATCAAGCCATTGGAGAAGAGGAAAGATTTCATATCTGAAGCAATGATGGATTCCATGACTTTGCTGATAATTGGGAGAAGGCTGATTGGTCTGTAGTTGCTAGGATCTGTTTTTGCACCTTTTTTGTGCAAAGCGGAGATGTTGGCTGATTTCCAAGCAGATGGCAGATGACCTTGTAGTCCTTGAGCCAACCGGCCATTTTTTGAAGTGAATGCTCCGGGGGGGGGAGTAATTCTCATTACGATTTTCCATGAGACCAATGTCTCAAGTGTCAGAAAAGGTGTGATGGACATCTGAGAACGGTAGCTTAGTGCCCGGATGTACGCCATCTTTGAAACCACCCAGCTCGAAAATGCCCATTTGGTGGGGTACATTGTTGCACGTGTATCTGGACTTCTATACTAGCTATCGATGTGCGGTTGACGACTAAATATACGTCCGATGTGTACCGTCTAAATAAAAAATAATGTGAAGCATTTTGTTTTAGATTAATTATTATAAAAATCAATTATCGAAAAAAAATCATGTATTTTTCAATATTTTATTATTAGACTTGTACTTTTTTTAGTGAAACAACACTGGTATGATTTTCCAAATTATGCATTGTGCTACACCGTTTATCTGTCTATAAAAATAACTCAAAAACTAAAACATATCATCCACCACGAGTGTACACAAAAAATATATGAAAAGGCATGCACTTTCCACAAACCGAAACTATGTCAGTTGGAATTTCCCGCCGATAATCAACCCACAGAACCCAGTGCCGAAAGTGACGTCAGTCTATTCTATATCTATATTCTATATTCTATATCTCAGTCTGAGATTTGTTGCGGTGACCTGATTAATTTCTGAGGGGGGGGGGGGGGGGGTGGGTGGCTTAAGAACTAAAAGTGAACATGTTAGATGGCGCCACATACAACTCTATTATAGAGTTGTATTGTGGCGCCATCTAACATGTTCACTGACTTGGATGAGTATGTCTATGTAAGCTGGCGAGCTTTTCGGATATCGGAGTAATCTAACGTCAGTCTTTTTGTTCTTTCAGCTGAGATGGCCGGTGTCGAGGCGAAACGGGCGAAGATTGAACCTGAGTCCGGAACGTGCATCCTGTGCAGCAAGAAGTCGCCACTCTCTGAACTAAGCAAGGCAGCGGGCAACAGTTCTTGGAAGACATTGTGTGACGCAGCCGCAGTTAGAAACTTTTATCCAATTCTAAAGCTAGTCCAAGGAGGCGCAGTTGAACTTCCTAATATTCCAATATTATACCATAGGGCTTGTAGATCAGACTTCACTCACAAAAACCACCTAGCTACTTTGACCAATGCAGCTAGAAGTTCTTCAGTTGATACTGGCGATGCGGTGCGACGGCGATCATCACGGGAAGAGACAGGATCAACTTCAACGGTCTACGATGATAAATGCATTTTTTGCCAGCGTGCTTCAAAATTCATAAAAGGCAGTCGTACCCGTGAAACAGTTGTCTTGGCTGTTGAACTTCGAGCAGATAAGACAATAAGAGATGCTGCGACAGCTCGCAATGATGAGAGAGTTTTGGCATTGACTACACGAGATATGGTTGCAGCTGAGGCTCACTACCACTTCTCCTGCTATAGAAACTACACACGGCCCCAAAAACCTCAAGTAGAAACTGACATTGAAGATAATATCGAGAAAAAAGAAATGATACGATGTATATTCAATTTCATTCGCACTGACTTGTTCTTGAACCCGAGGATTGTTCCAATAGTTGATGTTGCAACAGATATCCTGTCTTCAGATACATTTTCAGTTGATGTTCGTGACTCCATCAAGAAGAATCTGCAGCGCACATTACAAAGAGAGTTTGGAGAATCGCTCATCTTCTTCAATGTGAAACACCGTGTATACTTGATGCCCGATAATCTGACAAAGCGAGAGATTGCTGCAGAGTGCGTAAACCTGAAAGCAGAAGTGAAAGCATTTGAACGAACGGACGGTGAAAGTAACATTGTGCGTGCAGCTACTTCACTGCGACACCAGATCAAAGATGCTCATTACAATGAACGTTGGCCGCCTCAGCCAGCAGAACTCACTTCAGATTACGTGAAGATACCAGATTCTCTTCGTGTATTTCTGCATACTTTGATTTGCGGGAGTGGGGGTAGCTCTGCGCGTGCCGACACACTGGTATGGTCGATGGCTCAAGATATCATCAATGCTGTACACCGGGGTACCATCAGAACATCGAAGCATGTCCTACTTCCGTGGGTCATGAAAACGCTCACCGGTAATACAGAGGTCATCAGAATATTGAATCGACTCGGGCACGGATGTTCGTACACAGTTCTGGAAGAAATCGAGACAGCGCTATGCATAGACAAATTAGCAAGTGTGGAGAAAGATACAGTACCACTTCCGTCACATGTGCACCCTTCGGTCCCGACTGTATTAGCATTCGATAACATCGACAGGCTAGAGGAATCGCTGAGTGGTGGCGGAACATCGCATCGCGTCAACGGTATCATCGTCCAACCGAAGTCGCAGTCGTGTTTGCCGCCCCAACCTCCATCGGCAGTATCCAAAGCAGATAAGAAGCGATCTATCCCGTCATCCAGCGATTTAGTTCCAATATACAGCGGTGGGAAACGAGAGGGCCCACCTGCAATCAAGCCTGCAGATCTTTCTGACACTCTTGCAGGCGCAACATCCCTTGCGCAGCGCCGAAATCACGTATGGATTATGACTCGCATGCTGGAACCATGCGACCAGACAATCAGTTCGTGGACTGGTTTCAACATCATGACTAGAGATCGTGTTCAGGTGACGGAAGATGTAGTTGGCTACCTGCCGACTATAAACGCGCCTGCCACAGATATGGCAACAGTGCAAGAAATCCTCAGAGAAGCTCTGAACATCATGTCATCACTTCAGCTTGAGCGTATACCGGTGGTGCTAGACCAGGCACTATTTGCTAGGGCGACCGAAATAGCATGGAAAGATGTCGATCGATATGGAAGAATCGTGCTCATGATGGGGAACTTCCATACCATCTGTAACTTCATGTCGAGCATTGGGAAAATGTTTGGAGATGCAGGCCTTTGGGATGTAGCTGTTGAGTCAGGAGTAATCGCTGAAGGTTCCATCAACAGGGTTCTGGAAGGCAAGCAATACAACCGTGCTGTGCGACTCCACAAGTTGATGTACGAGGCACTAATGCGCATCATTTGGAAGGGCTTCCAGGTGTGGATAGAAAGCAATCATCCTGACAAGGAACCCCAGATTCGAAGCACTGACCTCAAAATTCGCAGCATCAAGGAGGATGTTTGCCACGAGACTCTCGCTGCTGCTCTCGATGATGATTCATGTGTACAGAGCTTTGACATGTTCGCGAAATACCTACATTTTCTGCGAACCAAACATGGAGACCTGGCTCGCTTCTGGATGATGTATATTGATATGGTAGAGACCCTGCTGGGGTTGATTCGTGCGGATAGAGAAGGCGACTGGATGCTTCACTTGGCTTGTGTCAGAAGAGTGATCCCTTGGTGTTTCGCAATGAACAAGGTGAACTATGCTAGATATCTACCAGTGTACTATGCACAGATGACGCAACTCCACGAAACATGCCCCGAGTTGTACAGGCATTTCAATCAAGGCTACTTCTCCGTACAGCTTAGACCAGGGAATCCATTTGCCAGAATCGCTGTTGATCAGACAACAGAAGAAACAGTAAACAAAGATACGCAAACAGCTGGAGGAACACGAGGTTTTAGTCTTCGACAAGGGGCTGTGTCACGATACTATCTAACTGCAGAAAATCGGGCTACTGCACTGAGGCAACTACGAGAAACTATCCTTGTGAATGGCAGCGACACATCTCACGCCAAGCACCCTGACTTGTCTACTTCTCGCATCAAACGTGATGAGTCTGGCGTCACAGCTATCTGTGATCTACTGGAAAATGACTGGACCAATCCATTCGCCGATGATCCGTCATGTCTTCTCAGTATATCTACCGGAGCGGCTGTGAGGGAGGACGTTTCTAATGACCTACTCAACACCCTGCAAAAGGGGGAAGCGGCGTATCAAAGCTTCCAGAAACGTCTTGAAGAGGGAACAGGCTTTCATGACACATTGAACAAGCTAAACTTGAAGACCTTTGGTAAGATCAAGCAGAAAGTTGTGAAGGGCACAAACAAGGAGATCGTCCTGAGAGCTGACAGACAACTGTTTGCCACCATGATACTCATCGCCAAGACAAGGAACCTCGACATGCAACTTGTCCTTTGTCACCCACTAGGGCCGTTACCATGGTCTTTGGCAAACGTTGATGGGTCAATGAAAAAAACGAACAAAGCTGCACTTGCGAAACACATGGAAGGTCTTGTGGAACCAGCCGAGAACGTTGACAAGCGAAGTGCAACAATAATTGATGCGATGGCTCTCATACAAAAGATGCATGGCGAGAACGACACGTTCGAAGAACTATCTGACCGCATCCTTGCTGCAGCGCTTCACGCTGGTCAAGGCAGTGAGCGCATCGATGTTGTCTTTGACACATACACAGAAGAATCCATCAAAGCAGCTGAGCGTGTGAACCGCGGTTCAAATGAAGGCATCAGTTTCAGCGAGATCAGACCCGCACACAAAATCATGAACTGGCGGCGTCTCCTTGCTTGCAGCCAGACAAAGGAGAAACTGGTTGTGTTTCTGGCGGAGTCGTGGAAACATGAAACAAATCGCGAAAAGCTAGGCAACAGAACACTGTATGTCACCTGTGGTGAAAAATGTCTGGTACTGACCCGCGATAGGTGGAAGTTGGTGCAAGCACTCGAATGTAGCCACGAGGAAGCAGACACGCGTATGTTTCTCCACGCAAAGCACGCCGCTACCCACTACAAGACGATCATCTTAGTGGCAGATGACACCGACGTTCTGATCATCAGTCTTCATCTCAGCAGAACCATCGATAGTCAGCTCTTCATCAGACGAGGAACAAAGGTTCGAGTCAGAATGATCGACGTTGGAAAGTTGGCTGCGGTATTGGGGTCTGGAGTTTGCAGTGCATTGCCAGGGCTTCATGCATGGAGCGGGTGTGACACTGTGAGTGCTCTGGCTAGCCAAGGAAAGATAAAGGCTTTGAAGCTTGTGCAAGCGAATGAGCTGAATCTTCAAGCATTCACAGATCTGGGATCTTCGTGGAATGTACCAACAGACGTCTTCAATAGCATTCAGGCCTTCACGTGTCAGCTGTACGCCAAGAACACGAAGATCGTCGGTGTTAATTCGCTCCGTTATCACATGTTCTGTGCAAAGAAGGGCCAGATCGAATCTGGACAATTGCCGCCTTGTGAAGACTCCTTGATGCAGCATACGCTTAGGGCCAACTATCAGGCGGCTATCTGGCGACGCAGCCTTGAAAACCTACCAGACGTCCCAACACCATCAGCAGGACATGGTTGGGAACTCGATGATGGCGGTTCGCTCACAATCCGATGGATGGCGGGTCTACCAGCTCCAGATGTCGTCTTGAATCTCATCTCATGCACATGCAGAAGGACGTGTCGACCGTCAGATTGCTCCTGCATACTGAATGGGTTGAAGTGCACTGTTGTGTGTAAGCTGCAGGGATGCTCCAACATGGTGCAGGATGATGCTATCGTGGCTCAGGATGCCAATGACTCTGATGGCGACTCTGATGATTAACTTTGTGTGCACTGTATATTGTATAGCATATGTTGTTCTCTATTATAATGCAGGCCAAATTGCCTGAAAATCTTTATAGACAGATAAACGGTTTAGCAAAATGTATAATTTGGAAGATCATACCGGTGTTATTTGACTAAAACATGACATGTTCAATGATACCTCCGCTTGCTTATTAGGAATATACATCGTATGGTGTTAAAATCAGCTCCATACGTCTTTCCAAACTCTAGTAATGAATAATTAATATAATTGGCGGCCATTTTGAAATCCAAGATGGCCACCAAAGTGCAGATTTCCTATGTAACAATTTCCGCCTGCTTATTAGATATCGTATGGTGTTAAAATCCTCTCCGTACGACATTCCTAACTTGCGTTATCGTCAGAATAGATAATGCCAGCGGCGGCCTAAGTCATTTTATGCCTCTTTACATTTATTTGTTGTAAACTCGTGGTGGATGATATGTTTTAGTTTTTGAGTTATTTTTATAGACAGATAAACGGTGTAGCACAATGCATAATTTGGAAAATCATACCAGTGTTGTTTCACTAAAAAAAGTACAAGTCTAATAATAAAATATTGAAAAATATATGATTTTTTTTCGATAATTGATTTTTATAATAATTAATCTAAAACAAAATGCTTCATATTATTTTTTATTTAGACGGTACACATCGGACGTATATTTAGTCGTCAACCGCACATCGATAGCTAGTATAGAAGTCCAGATACACGTGCAACAATGTACCCCACCAAATGGGCATTTTCGAGCTGGGTGGTTTCAAAGATGGCGTCCATCCGGGCACTAAGCTACCGTTCTCAGATGTCCATCACACCTTTTCTGACACTTGAGACATTGGTCTAATGGAAAATCATAATGAGAATTACTCCCCCCGCCGGAGCATTACTTTTGGTCTGGCTCAAGGACTACCTGTCGAGGACATCATCCTCGCTGTGGGGAGCATTGTTGGGGATGAAAATATACGTGCAGCTTCGCGTATGAACCAGAAAGTGGTGGTGTTCGTTTCGGACGAGGAACTCGTCCATGACGTGGTAAGTGCGGGAATAACCACGGAAAGCGGTCACTTTATGATGGCATCGTCGCTATTAACCCCCGCGACGAGAGTGGTTATTTCTAACGTACCTCCATTTATCCCAAATGACAAGTTAATGACCTTGCTATCACGGTACGGTAAAATGGTATCGAGGATTTCAACAATCCCTCTTGGGTGTCGGAATGAACGTGTTAAGCACGTAATGAGCTTCCGCAGACAGGTGTATATGGTCCTTCCAGACCGTGGGGACGACACAGGCCTCAACATCACTTTCAAAATTAATTTTGAAGAGGCAAATTTCCAGCTATACGCATCGTCCACCACCTTAACATGCTTTCAGTGTGGAGCGTATGGACATTTAAAACGTTCTTGTCCCAAAGCCTCGTGTGTCAGGTGTGGCAAGACAGGTCACACTGCCATAGTTTGTAAGGAGGAGGCTGCTCTGCTAATGAATACGCCCAGTGGGAGGGAGGTAAACGCTGCTCCACTAATGGATACTCCCAGTGGGAGGGAGGTTAACGTTGCTCCACTAATTGAGATTCCCAGTGGGGGGGAGGTTATCGCATTGCCACCGCCTAAAATTCCTAATGAGGGTGAATCCAGTGTTCCAAGCGTGAACGTATTTAGTCCTCTTCAGCAAAATGTTGAAATGGACACTGATAGTAAAGTGGGGACGAGTAAACGAAGGGCTCCGCATGATAGTGACTCATCTGGAGCAGGTAAAAAGGTTGTGCTCGATTTGCAGGCTTTTAGTGAAAAAACTCTTCAGGATGCACCTGGAATCTCTCTGCAAAGCGCGGACCAAATAAATAAAGAGGAAAACCCAGAAAAGAGCATCAGGGTTCAGCCGCTAAAACAACGCGCTTCCATTACTCACACAGACGACGTTAATGATGTAAATAATTCAGGCCACGATACCGTGAATGGTGCATCATTGATCCAAGCGAATGTCGCCGAACAGGCTGACATCCATAATAAATCTGCCAATATAGCAGAAAAGGGCGGAAACATAAATCCACAGGAATGTGGGAATAATGATTTCGCGCCAATTGAGGAAATCAGTAATCAATGTGCTGATGTTTCCCAAACACAGCACTGCGTGGACCCCCCAGACAAGGGAAGGCTAGGTTGCATAGCAGGAGAAGAAAACGGTATTGACCCAGACCCCATTGGACCACTTTCTGATTTATCAGAATCGGAAGACGAGGTGGAGGTAACAGCATTATCACAATTAATGCCAGATCAACCCCCAACCCCTCCCCATATTGTTCTCTCATTCCTCAATGAAACGTATAGACAGCGAAATGTCATCATTGGGGATCATTTCCCTGATTTGGCTCCCTTTATTCAGGCTGCAAAACTAGTCATAAAAAAATCTGAGGAACTAAACCTAACAAAATCGCAGTTTCATCGACTAAAGAAAATCTTAACAAAGGCAAAGAGTGAGTACTCACAGTGTCAGACAAAATATACTAATGAGTGATGAAGACGCTTAATCTTGCAACACTCAATATAAATGGCGGTGGGGCCAGTCACGTCCGCCAGATCCAAGTGAATAGCTTATTCAAAAGGAAACAAGTCGATGTAATATTACTGCAAGAAACTCATATTATTGAGAAGGTTGAACATGACTGGAGCAGCATGTTCAAAGGTAAATGTTTCTTCAGTAATATGTCATCTGTATCTGCTGGAGTGGGGTTTTTGCTAAAACCAGGACTTGTACCTGAATCTTGCCTCTTTCAGGAGGTGATTCGGGGACGTTTTGCCTCCCTAGAATTGGTGATCAATAGCCTGAAGCTTATTATTTTTAATGTATATGCACCAAGCGAGAGTACTGACCGTAAAGCCTTCTTTACTGAAGTGATAAACCATTTAAACTTGTTTGACCCAAATCAGTGCATATGCATGGGGGGAGATTTCAATTGTACGCTAGAGCCCAAAATAGACAGAAATTCACCGGAACCACATCCCGAGTCCCATGGTGACCTCTCC
Organism: Myxine glutinosa; assembly: GCF_964187855.1. NCBI lineage: Eukaryota > Metazoa > Chordata > Myxini > Myxiniformes > Myxinidae > Myxine > Myxine glutinosa. The sequence continues at coordinate 84,119,403 of NC_136263.1, read as the reverse complement.
CAGTTCCTTTCAGGTGGGGCTTTTTTGGATGTATGGCGATTGATGCACCCAAATGACCGGCAGTTTACATGGTGTCGATGCTCCAATGGCCAAGTATCCTTAGCGAGGCTTGACCGCTGGTACATCACCCCACGATTAAGGAATATTGTAACCTCCTCAACTATTACCCCTTCCATCTTCTCTGACCACCACATGGTCACGATGGGCCTATCTTTCCCACAATTCAAACGGAGGAGCGCCTATTGGAAATTCAATACAAGCCTTTTGGATGATACCCTGTTTAAGGAAGCCTTTCGCATCCTATGGATAGCAATAGTTGGAAAAAAGCCCCTCTTTGCTTCCACTAACCTTTGGTGGGATAATATGAAAACTCATATACGACTGTTTTGTCAACAGTTTAATTCCCATATCACTCATGAAAATCAAATCACATTGGCACGGTTGGAAACCGAAATTCTTAAACTGCAAAACAAAATGGCAGAGCAGGAAAATGAGACAAATTATAAATTGCTCCTTGAAAAAAGGACCCAACTCCGGGAACTATTACAGGAGAAGGCTGCAGGACTGCTAGTTAGACTGAGAGTAAAAAGCATTAAAGTATCGGATAGTCCTAGCAAAGCCTTCTTTCACTTAGAAGCTGAAACGAAGCCTCCCCAGCTTATTTTATCAGTTAAGGACACCAGTGGGAATGAAATTACAAGTTCTGATGGGGTAAAAATCACTATTAGAAAGTATTATTCTGAACTATTTGCTAAAAAAGATATATATGAGGATAAAATAAAAATGTTTTACCTCCCATCTCCCAACCCTAACTGAGACTCAACGCCTGGAGCTGGATGTGCCTTTAAGCCTTGATGAATTACAGCGTGCCCTGGTTGGAATGGAATCTGGAAAGGCTCCGGGAATTGATGGCCTGCCAGCTGAGTTTTACATGGAATTTTGGGACATTTTGGGCCCAGAATTATTGATTGTAATCCAAGAATCCTTGCGAAAAGGTGTAATGCCACTAAGCCTAAGGAGAGCAGTGGTGAGTCTTCTCCCAAAGTCAGGAGACCTCCGGCGGATGGAGAATTGGAGACCGGTTTCAATAATGTGTACTGACTATAAATTGTTTTCGAAAGCAATGGCAAATCGTTTAAAAAAAGTCATTGATGATCTGGTTTTACCTGATCAGACATTCTGCATCCCCAGTCGTTCGATTTACGACAACATTTTTTTCGTGCGGGATTTAATGTATGCTCGCCATGACCAAAATGATTTTGGAATATGTTTTCTAGACTTTGAAAAAGCCTTTGACAGCATTGACCATGTTTTCTTGTGCCATGTTCTTGAAGCATGTGGGTTCGGGGTAATTTTCAGGGCCTTTATAACTTTATTGTACACTGACATCTCCAGTGTAATTAAGGTGAACAATGAACTGGTTCCCCCCATAAAGGTTCAGAGGGGGGTACGGCAGGGTTGCCCAGTCTCAGGTTTGCTTTTTGCGCTAGCAATGGAGCCATTTCTTTGCACACTGAGAAAGAATATCTCTGGCCTGACCTGTTTTCCTGGAAGCCCACCAATGACTATATCGGCCTATGCAGATGATGTTTGCGTCATTATAAAAAACCACCAAGACATTGTTGCTCTTGTAAAGTCCTTAAGAACCTTTTTCATGGCTTCATCTCTGAAGGTTAATTGGACGAAAAGCAAAGCTCTTTGGGTGCCATACCTTAATAGCTGCCTACCTGTCTCAACACATCTGCCTGCTCTTCCAGAAAACTTGGAGTGGGAAACAGATGGTGTTGATTACCTTGGTGTGTCCCTGGGCTCTACACAATTTGAGAAAAGGAATTGGGAAGGTGTGACTGGAGAAATAGACAGGAGGCTGAACCTGTGGAAAAGAGCCCTACCGCACCTCTCATTTAAGGGCCGAGTCTTAGTGGCAAACAACTTGGTTGCTGCAACGTTGTGGCATCGCTTTATTTGCCTGCAACCACCAGAAGTGCTGCTGGACAGGATACAGGCCAAACTTGTGGACTTTTTTTGGGGAGGCCATCATTGGCTGCGGCCAAGCGTAATATGCCTTACTTCATCTGAAGGTGGTCAGAGCCTTGTTCACGTGAGATCCCGTCTCATGGCTTTTCGCCTGTGCTCCATTCAACGCCTCCTATTTGGTGAAAACCTGCCAAACCATGCCTTGGCTTGCCATATTTTACAGCAGGCGGGTAGACTCGGCTATGGTCTCGAAGTATTCCTGACTCACCTCAAGTACGTGAATACATCAACGCTCCCCATATTTTACCAGAGCCTTCTCAGTGCCTGGGAAAGACTTTCCGTGAGCCGTAAAGCGGACACCTACTCCCCAGGGATGTTCGAGGTTGAACCCCTGTTCTTCAATCCTCTCTTCCCTGATGTTCTCAAGAGTCGGCATTTGTGCCAACGCTTTATTGAGGCAGGCATAAACAAAGTATGGCACCTTCGGCCAAACTCCGGTGTCGGGTGGAGGAATGTGGAGGAAATTTCAACCTTGACGGCGATTCGGTCCAAGAGGACAATTGGAACGATTTTGAGGAAAGTTGTTCAAAAACGTCATCAGCTACAGAAACTTTGGACCTGGAATACTTTTGGACACCCCAACGAGTCCCCGTTTCCGAAACTGATTTTTGACTGCTTTCCCAAGGAACTTCCACCTGTTAGCACAGGGACAAGTGTATTGCATGCTGAGAGCAGCAAGAGCCTGTACAGGTGGTGGTTATCTCAAGTTCTTGGTATTCCTCCGCTAAATGGAGTAGCACGATGGAAGAGGCTACTCCCTGCCGGGCCCCCCAATGAACCTGTATGGGAATCAATGTATAGTAAGCTGATCAACAAAAGAACAGGTGATCTTCAGTGGCGCCTTGCCCACTGGATCATCCCATGTAATACATATGTATGGAATTTTGCCCCAATATCTGCATGTTGCCCCTTTTGTTCTGTAAATGAGGATGTTTTTCATTTTTTTATTGGTTGTGAAAGACTTTTTCCTTTATTTGAATGGTTAGACTTTGTGTCGTTCAAAATGAATTTCAGATTTACTTTTCGATCCTTTATTTTTGGGCTCAAAAAGAGACGGCAACACAACAAGGAATATGAACTGTTGTGCTTTTTTGTAGCTACAGCAAAGCTTGCTACTTACCTGTCCAGAAAGGAGAAGCGGAATGGTAAGCCCATTCATCAATGCAAGGTCATGACGTTTTTCAACGCACTGTGTGCTGCAAGGCTAAAACATGAGTTTGAGTTTTCCAAGAGCATGGGCGAAATTGATGGATTTGTGGGAAAATGGTGTTTGAAAAGTGTCTGTGAAGTCCGCCAAAACGAGTTGGTATTATTTTTCTCATGATTGTTCATAATTTCTACAATTCATAGTATTGCTGCAGAAGATTGCATTTGTTTTCGGTAAAAGTTGATCTGATCAACGCATATATCTGTATTGTTTCCTCGCTTCATCGTTTTCTCTTGTTTTTGGCTTTGTTGATTTTATACACTGTACATCCATGCACTTTATAATTTTTGGAATAAAAGGACGTCAAAAGTCAAAAGTCAAAAAAAAAAAAGTCTCTCTCTCTCGCTCTCACCCACCGCCTCACACTCCTGCCTCTCAGAGTGTATAGTGATGTGTGGTGAGGCATCGTTCTCCACCCTTCCCCCCCCCCTTCCTCTCTGCTCCCCACCCATCCTCTTTCACCCACTCCCCTCATTACTCTCTCCTGTCCTCCCTGTTCCCCTCACTCCTGTCCCTCCCACCTCTCTCACACTCTCTTCCGCCCCCTCCCCCTCTCTTACCATTCCCTCCACCCCTCTACAAGTATTCCCGCTAACAAACCGGTGGGTTGTATTTGCTAGTGATTAAAGAAAGAGTCACTATATTTGTAGAACCCCTCTTAGAATGTCAGCAAGATCTCTGTCACACAGTGCCTCTGACCAAGACAGCTTGCCAGTTTCATAAGAGAATCAACACGTATGTGTCGTTTATATTGCGAATTGGTGACACTGCATGTGTATTTACCACTCGTTTGTGTACGTACCATCTAACTCCATGTAAGAAGCACTCCCATTGCAGCAGTTTCAGGAGGATTTGTTTGTTCAAAGGAAGAGTGTGATATAAATGTTCAGCAGAACAACTTTAATTCAGTTTGAACTTGACGTGAACCCCATCGACCGGATTGATTTGAAGGCCTCGTGTCTACTTTATTACTCGTACATACACGATGTGGAAAACATTTTTTTCTGGAAGGTTTCGTAATGACCAAAGAACAGATGTTACTTAAGCAATCTTTAAAAAGAAACTCCTCTTGTTTGCTTCAGAATGGAATTATTGACATATTCTGCAGTATTAAATTTATTTTAATCGTGCATTTTACCATTCTCATAAATAAAACTTGACTCATTATATAAAATAAATTATTTCCAACGATTTTTTTGTTTGTTTATCTGTAATATTTTTGCTTTGAAAGACAATTGATTCAAATGGCATAATGTCAATTCTTTTTTTCCTACATTGATCTGAGAATCATGGAGGAGGTTGCACATACATCACATACAGGACAGAAACATTATTAGACATCAATTTACTCTTACATTAATTACAAGGACATTTGGAGGTAATGGACAAGCGTATGGATTTGAACCTATGCAGGTTCGCTGCATCGTAGGAGCCTGGGTTCAGACGAGAACACAAAGACCAAGTTAATTTCAACACTCTCCCAATTATATTTCAATAAAATAATTTCTTGATTAAAAAAAATTCATTATAATTTTTTTTTATACTGTGACGTTTACATGCATACTTGTATACTTGTTTACATACTTGTTTACATGCATACTTGAGGAGTGCCAGTAGGCCCATCAAAGCCTGCGCTAGTATTGCGAACTTAAGATTGCTTGTCCGTGCTCTATCCCATTTTTTAAATGCAGAATGTCTGTCAATCAAGGAAGCAACATGTATATGCATGAAAGTCAAGCATGAACTTCTCTTATTACAGCCTCCACTTGGCAAAATGTCTTGCAATCACTAAATCCTAGCGATTCCAGTGCTATTAAGAGCCGCATCGAAGCAACATAAGGAGCCATGATGTCTTTGAATTGTACGAAAACCAACCAAAGTACATAGGCAATAAAGCTAAAGAGTTGGCAAGGGCTTAAGAAAAAGAAAAACACTGAAAATTAAAGAAAGTCATTATGGAAATGTTTTGAGATGGAATTGAGTTAAAGAAGAAAGTTGCACACGAAGATGAGCCTTGGTTTTGAGTTGGCAGAGCAAAGTATATGGTGCTCTGTAAAATAAAAAAACTGCTTAGAAATGAAGGAGGAAAATGGCTTAGAGGATGTATTTGAAATATGGGAGTGGGTGAGAATATCTGATGTAGAGGGAGGAGGGTCAATTGTACAAGGCCAGTGGAGTGAAGTAGAAATAAGTGGGGTTCTAAAGGTGGGCCGAGGGTTGAGGGGATCAACTGTTCAAAGTGCTCATACAAGGAAACTTAAAATCTTACTGAAAGTGCCCATTGCAGTGTTGGGTATATGGTCGTGTTACCGATTTACGGCAAGAGGAGAACGCACTTTGAGTATGGCAGGTGCAACGGGCTGGATGTGCAGCAGTCTTTAAACCATGGGTATTTTTCACCAAAACACCCAGACGTGTATATAACCTCGACATTTATGACCGCACATTGAGGCCTGGGAAAAAGAGCTGTGTCCACAAGCAGCGGCCGAGGTGTTTTTTCAGCAAAGAAAGTGACATACAACACCCCCACAACGTCGATAGTCATATGTAATGCCAACTGCTATCTCCTTCTTTCCTCATTACCCAGGCCCTGGACATAACCGTAGGTTTCTCGAGCCCTTACGCTTACATTTCTCTCGATTTTTAGAGCAAAAAGGAGAAAGCACTTACAGCACAAGCACTCCATACACAATCGCATCATCAGCTCATCCTTTCAAACCGTCTCCCCCATTCGCTCTTCATGATCGCTTGACACCCTTATGACCCGCACACGGAGGCGCATGCACCTGCCTCTGCAGTGCAATTGCCTTTCCATAAATTCAAGGTTACTCTCAGAGCCTTTATGATGTAATCGCTGAAGCAATACACGGGCACTTATGACTACCCTTATTAGATAAGCCGAGTTTCAATCAGCTTGGCGCTCTCCTCTTGAGAACGTGTTCTGACTCGGCCCATGATTTCTCGTTGTGCTTTCAGCAGGCCTACAAATATCTCTCGATATCGATTCCCTGTAAGTTTTCAGTGTGCTCAGCAAAACGTCGCTTGTAATTACAACCTTTATGGAAGCAGCCTTCTGCTTTGGTTGTTCCGGCGAATCCCTTGAAGTGTATTTGCGGTAGCAATGGATGCTCAAGCAGTTTCTAGGCTGAATAATTCACTAGGAATGGTCAGGTCTTTCGCAAGGGGATTATGGTAGAGCTTGATTTAAATTTCTAACGCATAAAATGGAGAGCTATAACTGCACCTGCTGGACTAGCACATTCATCTTAACAGGATTCCATGTAGCATCCCTATTTCATCACTTGCTCTACCTTGTTGCTTCCCTCCAGATTTTTTATTCTTTTGGGATAATTATTCTGCTTTCAGTCAGTCCCTAGAACCTACATCGTCAAATAACGAGTATTAGATTCTTAATATGTGTCTGAGGTGTATGTGCAAATTTTTCTAAAACTAATTAAATGAAATAAATAATTGTATGAAATAATTGTGGCTTTACAAGAAATTGCTATCATGGGAGCACTTACTGCCTGCTGATGTCCTGCCAATAGTTTCCATCATTTACGACAGAGGTAGGTCATGATTTCACCTGAATACCTCCGTGTTACAAAGATTTAAAAAAGAAAAAGAACTCAAGAGATTCATTCAAATACAAACATTAACAGTCTAGGTGCTTTTCCCCATGGCTGTGCTGGGCGGTCCACCCTGTAGGCATATGAGAACACTAATGGAGAGGCGCAGTCCTGCCGTTCCTGGAGCTATTAAGCACCGAGCTTGATTAAAAAGACAGAGGGACCGTGGCTGCAGCGGAGCAAAAACACTCATAAAAGCACCCGATCGGGACTGGGAAACCCCCGAGGCAATGAACTCTTATTGTCCAAACACGGGTCCTCAAATGTCCAGTAAAGAAGTAAATGGTAATGATCCATTAAACTCGCACAAAAAGAAGACCAACGTGGCTCCTTTTTTTTTGGCTACTTTTTTTGGCTCCTTTTTGGCTTCTTCTTTTTGGCCTCTTTTTGGGGCTCCTTTTTGGCTTCTTTTTTTTGGCTCCTTTTTGGCTTCTTCTTTTTGGGCTCCTCTTTGGCTTCTTTTTTGGGCTTCTTTTTTTTACTCCTTTTTAGCTTCTTTTTGGCTTATTTTTTGGCTTCTTTTTGGCCTCGTTTTGGTCCTTTTTGGCTTCTTTTTTTGGCTCCTTTTTGGCTTCTTCTTTTTGGCTCCTTTTTGGCCTCTCAAATGTTCACGCTCCCAACAGCAGCAGCTCCGTTATCATCTTCATTTGTAACGCTTTCACCGCTGTGGAACTGCCAGGCGTTATTGCCCCAGCCCGAGATTCAGATCTGCAGCATTGATTGAGATGTTTTATAGATTCAGAGCTTGCAGGGTCGTAATTGAGTTTCATTCAGCACTCTGCTTGTAATGGGACCCGTTGATTAATGTGGCCCCGACTCGAAGCTAAAGGAGATTATGAGGAAACATTTGTTTGATCCGTGCTGACACCAGAAAAGCAGCTGTCTCATTCCACATCCACGCGTCAGCACCTACACTGGAAGTCTGCGACCTTCTGTCTGGCGTCGATATGAAGACAATGTGTACAGACCACGTCCTCTCGATGATGTACACCATAGACTGGTAAACTTATTTGGCAGCAGGCAGACCCTGAGTGATGAATACTCTCAGGTATAATGTGCTTCGCAGGTGTCATTTTTGGAGTAATTGCACAAAGGAAGGAACGCCTTCAGATCCTTCCCATGGGTAAAGGTCAGGGCAAGGCTTCCTTCTGATGGCCGTTTGCTGCCCAGCACGCAATGCCCAGAACCTTTCAGAGCAACCTACTTTTTTTTGCGATAATTTGGAGAAATCCATTATAACCAACCCGCTCGTATCCCACTTGAGACTTTACATTAGCAGAAGCCATTGGGACCAGCCGTTAAATCAGCCTGTGATGATGGTGTCGCCACCACACTGTAGTCTAGGCTACACTCGTGGTTCCAGCTCATCAGACAGATAGGACCTTGGGATTGCACTCTGCATGCTGCAGTGGGTCCACACAGGCCTATCGGATAGTGTTGTATTCCTTTGTTGTCTATCATTTTGCAATGCTCAGTAATGTTTAAGACTATAATAAATATCAATTTACGCATACACCATGTGTTCTGAGACATGGAGGGCAGCATCATGGAGTATACGTCCCATTTCATTACCTATGCCACCGAAGGTGTTGTGTTTTCACCCCGTCTGTCTCTTTGTTACTTGCAAAAATCGAAGATTTTTCAAGTATATTGGTTTGTGCGTTATTCTGTCCATTTGTCTGTATGTCAGTCGCCTACAGGTCACGATTTTAAAGTGATCTTTACGAAACTTCACCAAATGGTAGAGTTGGTCATAAGAAAGAAGCCTATTGTTTTGGGGTCGAAAAATCAAATGTCAACAACTTAAGGTGGACTTTCTAAAATCTTCAATTTCCATCCGATTGACGTGAAATTTAAAGAGAATATGCAAATCAGGTCACTAAATTCAATCACCAATTATTTTTGAGGTCATCATAGGCCAAACGGTCAACATAGGCCAAAGGTCCACAACGTAGGCAGAATTTATAAAATCCTCAAGTTTCATCTGATTGACTTGAAATTTGAAGGGTATTTGCAGGTCACTATATTCAACCACCAATTATTTTTGAGGTCAACATAGGCCAAACGGTCAACATAGGCCAAAGGTCCACAACTTAGGCAGAATTTATAAAATCCTCAAGTTTCATCTGATTGACTTGAAATTTGAAGGGTATTTGCAGGTCACTAAATTCAACCACCAATTATGTTTGAGGTTAACATAGGCCAAATGGTCAACATAGGCCAAAAGGTCAACATAGGCCAAAAGGTCAACATAGGTGTTACGGGGTCCTCCCCAATCCCCTGGTCTCGGTAAACCTCCGAACCCCGAGAGGGTCCCCGGCAGAAAGATATGTTATCCTTGGTTGAAATTAATCAATAATGAAACCCTCAATGAAACCATCAAATGAAACAATCATATCAATAATGAAACCACACCAAGGGTTATGAACAAACTATAATATATTATAAATCACACCGGAATCACGACACAAATAATAATAGCAATTCACCATACAATCCCTATCTGAAGATGGTACCACCTTATCTAGTCCTTTACCCAAACTCACGGCACTCCCCCAATGTCTCTGTACCCCTCCAAGGCGAAGTCGATTCGCTCCAGCGATCGTTGGATCAATGTCCGATCAAAATCAATTGAGGCGTGGACGATCGAAGCAACCCAGAGGTCACATGGTCCAACGCCCCGCAAAATAGCGGTGGAATGGAAACCCTCCCAAAGATGCGCTCCGACGTACACGTTTGCGGTTCAGTCAGCGAGTCTCCTTGTAATCCTCCAAAAGCCACTTTCTGGCACAGCCGTCCCCGGCAACCCACCGGGGAATAATGCCCGGCCGACGTGACAAGAACCTTTTCACTGAAGGTAGTGCACGTGGCAAAATGGTGGATGGCTTTCACTCGAGCCGGGGCTTTGAGGCAAGGATACTCCGGAACCTCAATGCAGATACCCGACTACCCAGGCTCCACAGCACTCCGGCGATATCACCTATCGCACGAACTTCCTTTCAAGGACGCAAAGTTCACTCGCACTGTACGCTCGACCGCTCGGTCCGGAGCTTCCACAAAAACGTCTTTTCACGATCTCCCCACGCCTCTTCTTCTTCGCTCCCTTTTTCTTCCGGGTCACGATCCGATTTCCGGCCACATTTTACCAGGAGCGCTTTTATACCTTTTAACCACAATAACCCTTTCCATGAAGCCACAATACGCATAATATCTAGAACCAACAATGATAACAATAACAACCATAATTAGGGCCGAATCCGTAACATAGGCCAATGGTCCACAACTTAGGCAGATTTTATAATCCTCAATTTTCTTCTGATTGACTTGAAATTTGAAGGGTATTTGCAGGTCACTGAATTCAACCAACAATAATTTTTGAGGTCAACTTTGGCCAATAGGTCAACATAGGCCAAAGGTCAATAACTTAGGTGAAGTATCTAAAATTTGCAATTTTCATCTGATCGACTTGAAATTTGAAAAGGATTTGCATATCCAGTCACTGAATTCAACCAGCAATTATTTTTGAGGTCTGAAGGTGAAAAGGTCAACTTAGGCCAACTTTATAAAATCGTCAATTTTCATCTGTTGGACTTGAAATTTGAAGAGGATTTGCATACTTGATCATTGAATTCAGCCAACAATAATTTTTAGGTCAAAATATGCCAAAAGTGAAACATAAGCCAAAAGGTCAACAACTTAGGTGAAATTTCTAAAATCGCCAATTTTCATCCGATTGACTTGAAATTTGACGAGGATTGCATATAAGATCACGCGGTTCAACCACAAATTATTTTGAGGTCAACATAGGCCAAAGGTCAACAACTTATATTTGGGATTCCTCAAGTATCGTGCTATGTACGCCATATTTCTTGATTGTTTGTCTGTCTGCTTGTGAACAAGATATCCAAAAAGTTTTGGATGGATTTGGACGGCATTTGGTGGAGAGGTTGCGTATGTGACAAGGACGAAATTATTTGATTTTGGTGAAGATCTGGATTTGAGAATTTTTGAGTGATACTTCACCATTGAGAGAAAACCATTCCATTGAGGCCAAAACCGATATAAAGCACAATATCTCAAAAAGATATGAACGGGTTCGGACGAAACTTGGTGAATGAGTTGGATATGCGACAAGAACTACAATTATAGATTTTGGTTCAGGGCCGAATCCAGATCCGGCATATCAATGGGTTATAAAACTTCAACTATTGAGCCTGGCGAAGGTATGCTCTCTACCGAGTGCCATTCTGCTCGTAGTTTAAGCTTGAATTCAGAAATATTTATATATTTTGAAATAGTTTTTATTTATTACTTGTCCAAGAAATGTGTCTCTTTGCACTTGTCTAAGTGTTTTTTCCCCCATTAAGCTAGTTGAGTTGAGAAGGAGATAATGAAGAGATTGTGTAAGCCGGTTTACTAGTCAGTCACTTCAGATGGTTCATAGCAGGAATGGCTGAGGTGGTTTCAGCTCTCCTGAATGTAAACCCATTCAAAGACTCAGCATAGCATCTTTGGGTTTATTTTGCTCCTGAATAATCAACTACAGGTGAAGCACTCTTTCCACGCTGACATTTTAACTCTTCACGTGTGAATGATGCAAGCAAATTGCATTTCTTCCAACCTGGAATGAAGGAAGATGAGTTAACCATCAGATCGCATATTAAAAAGGGTGAGATCATTAGAAAATTTGCCTATTGGCCAGTGGATATCACATCGTTTTGAATAAAAATGGTGCATTGGGTCTGCTGGTCAACCAATAAATTGGTGGTTGCTTGTTGACACTGATATACGTCAGCTGCTGTATCCCTGGGGATTGGTTGTTGGAGACTCATCTTTCTATGGCGGTTGGGAGGGAATTATTGCTGCATGTATTGCAAGGATGGGACAATGAGCGGGCCGACTGGGTCATATGAAGACTGCAAGGAATCTATATTCAGTCGTGGTAGAGTCTTCAGTCTAATCAACGCCAATGGCTCCAGGTACATGAGTTGAGTACTGTGGGATTTATGAACTTTGTTCTCTCTTGTCTTTATTGTTCTATTGCCGAATGGCTCAGTCCCAGAAATAAAGTGTTTAACTAGTAAAGAGGACGTCAAAAACGACGGGTTGGAACAGTTTATTTGACGGTGCAGCCTCGTGAACATACCAAAGTCTGAAGCCTCGGCCTACTGTCAGGTGTACCTGTCTTTTTTATTTATTACACTTCATACGATGTAAATGAACACTGGATTTACTCTGTGCTCGTTGCACATCACGTGCAGCAAATTTCACCTCCGTGCGCCTTGTATTTATTGGTTTTTTTTTAAACGCTTCTGTACACCGCCCTTACGGCTCAGTTTGCAAGCCACCGTCTACAATTCCAATGGCAGAGACATAATTACTCTTTTATGGAAAATGTTTTTCGAGTTTGTTTTATCCTCAAAAATAGACGATAGTGAACACACATTCATGTTAAAAAGATTAGCCTTTAAAACCTACCCTTCTGAAGGGGACAGACATGTGTATAAATACACAAACTGACATAGTATTTTATATGGTAGATGGCAAATGCTGGTTTAAAAACGTTGGTTCCAATTTAATGTCAGTTGAGTTTATATGTTTAGAATTTTGACTTTTAGGCATTGTCTATAATAAATGTAGGATTTCTCTTTTGTAAAACCTGTTTCCCTCTTCGTTTATTTAACTCCAACATTTTCGCAGGTCCTTTATATTCGATCATTTCAATTGCGTTAAAAAATCATTCGATAAATTTGACCACCCAAAGAGGTATCACTGCTCAGCCATTCTTGTGCCGCGGCCACAGTGAGGTCCCGCGGACCTCGGTGACACACGTTGCTACGTCATGAAGAAGAGGGATGGACGGACATGCGTGAACATGGCCCTTCTCAACATCAATGAATCAGACACTCTCTCGAGCAACAGCTTTTCAAAATTTTCGGTGTGGAAAAATAATGCATGCCTTGCTCTGAAATTGCACAAAGAAATGTCACTTCAGGCTCCACTTCTTCTCTATCTTCCCAAAAAGTTGAAAATGAGGTTGACTAATGAGGGGTCGAAGCGTGATTTTTTTTATTTGTGAAGTAATAAATCAAACGTAGGCACCAGCGGCATTGCTCTGTCGTGGAGCGGCTGCCAGGGCAACAGCCTATTGAATGAGGAATAACGCATGAGTGGGCGCATAAATTACATATGTGGGAATCTGTAAAGATAAAGGGTAACGTAAATGACTTTTTTTTGCTGGCGACGCTAAAGCTCGCATGATTATTTCACATCTCAACAGCGCAAAAGGAGGCAAAGCTCAAACGAACGCGATTAAACTGGTAAAGGAGGTTGTATGTACACACTGCGCTTTGCTGGGAAAGAGGGAGAGAGAGAGAGGGAGAGAGAGAGAGAAAGAGACTTTTAGATTTTTTATTACAAAAATATATAAATACATGCCAGTCGGTGAAGATGCTATTCAATACAAGCACAATAATCAAAATCACAGAAAAGAAAAAAGCTAATGACAGGAAAGGAAAGGAATTTAAAACCGTACAATGAACTGGAAAAAAAACCAAAAAAAAAACCCGACCACACACTGATTCATTCCAAACAAACCTACAAATATATTGTTGCACTTTTGAGAATCCACACATATAACATCATTAAAGGTTAAAGGTTGCACCCCATAGATAGGCCACAAGCAACACGTAGGTCACCATAGGACGTCAGTTATTTCTTAGTATGTGTTTAGATAAGGCATTCCAAATAGGTGCATCTGCGTTGCGTCAAACAAATAAGAGTAGGCCCCTTTCATTCATTTTGGCAGCCTCCCTTCCAAGCGATGCCAGTAAGCGCTCCCCAGTCTGTGCCCCATGGCCCTCCCAATTTGTTACGCGCCTTTGCCAGCAGCATTCGCAACCTCGCTGGGCTTCCGCCCAAACCAGCCCAGAAACCCACGAGGTAAGGCCCGAAAAGGGGGCGGAGCGCCAGGATGGAGGTGCGGCCACGTCAACCAGCCATCAGGGCAGGGCCGGTAAGCCAACACCAGCCAACCAAGGCTGAGGTGAGGTCGCCTGACCGGGCGTGGTTTTGGGCTCCTAGAGCATTCGCTGGCTTATGTTATAAAAGCGCGCACGCAAAGCCCTTGAACAGGACTGATGAGAAGAGCTTGTGTTAAAGAGAGGACTGTGCGGGAACGACTCGGACTATTTGCGCTTTGCAAGAGGACTTGGAAGGACCGATGTGATTGCAAAGGACTCGTGAGGAAGGTGCAGTGTGATAAGAACTTACGGAGCAGCGCTCATTGCGAAAGGACGTCGGGGAGAGAGAGGCGCTTGACCTGGGACATGCGCTTTAAGAGAGAACTGAAGCCAAAGATTTGTATTGGAAGGAATTGCACTTTACGAGAGGGCTGACCGGGCGAGCGCGCGGCACGCATTGCCAAGAACTGCACCGTGCAGGACATTGGGGAGGGGGCGCTTGGAGCGAGTAAGACTGGTAGCGTGCGTGGCAAAAGCGCCGGTCCACCAATTACGTACGCTGATAGCCCAAGCTTACCTTTCCCCATCACGATAATTGTCCGCTCGCACTACGCTACGCGGAGAGCTGCCTGCCGGGTTTCGTCTGCTGGTATGGATCGAGGACCGGGGCCGGACCGGAGCCTGGACACCATCGCCAGACTTTCCACCTTACCATCTACACCCCCCGCGTGAGTCTGCAGTCTGAGACCGAATCTGAGAGCGAGCGGGCCCGAGTCCAGGGAATACGTTAAGACTGTAGTTAAGACTGCCCTGTGTACTTTTCCTTCCTCTTTCTTTCTTGTACATTCATTCGTTTCCTCTTCTTATTTGTACATAATTAATAAACCAATCTGTTCTTCCTATTTTCCTGGTTTCCTCTCAATCCGATCGTCCTAGTCTTTTCTCCATTGGGTAAATGCGGCACGATTCGGAACCGCTATAATCGGGTTAGTCATTGTTAACAGCTCGGGTCATGGATTGCTATCCGCTCGGCAATAGTCCATCAATATCCGTGATTCGGGCGGGAGTTATCTCCTCGCTTCCTGGGCGGCGTTAGTAAGTAGGTAATAAGAAGTCGGCTTACAACCCTAGTTAACGCCGTCCGGAAGGAACGTCATAACTCCGGATCCCGTCGGCCAGATAAAAGGACAAGGGGATTAAGCCCCTCTTGATAAGGGGAGAGCCGATGTCTGAGATCCGTAACAATATCATTAATTCATTCTCCTGCACCATGCAGATCCCATCAAAACCCCAAATATTCATAAACTCATCGATACTTTTCTTTCTTTCTGAAACACAAAATTCAAGTTTGAGTCTTGCAGATATCAAGGCTTTAAAAAAAGAACATGACATTGCATTGCCCAATCAGCTTTCATTTCAGTTTTTCTTTCCTCGATAAATAAATTGCCATTTTCGCCGTGGCCACTAAAAACAAAAACAACATATGTACATGTTCTTTCATATCATTGAAACCAAAAATAAATGATTGCAGAGAGAAAGTGATATTCATTTTTTCCAGCCATGTAATTAAGCCATTGAAATAAAGGCCCAAGCCTTGCACAATCAACGTACGCATGGAACACATCCTCTGCGCAAACACAGAACGGGCAACACATAGATGTGGGTGCGAAATGACTCACTAATTTATTAGACGGGATGATCCAGTGTATCATTCGCCACTGGAGATCGCCTGTCCTTTTGCTTAACAGCTTACTGTACATTGATTCCCATGCAGGCACAGATGGGAGTCCTTCCGGCATTAGCCCTTTCCACCTGGCCACTCTATTTAACGGTGAGTTCCCAAGCAGAACTGCAGTACATAAACGATACAGTCTTTACTACTGCATTTGCGAAAAATGTTTTGCTCCTCACTAATTGGGGGCAAGTCTCTGTGACTAAGCTGTACCAATAAACCAGGATGCCAGTCATTGGATGTCACCAAAACTTCCTGGGTCTATCTTAGTCCAAGTTGAAAGCTTTTCTTTACTATTTCCTTTGGGACTCTTCCAATTATTCTATTTGACCATATTCCAGTCATATCAGCTATCTCTTGCATCACCTTCCACCCCCAACCAGAATCATGGCGGAGGTGCAACACTTTGATTATGCCTGCCATAATAAAGTGTTGATAAAAGTCTCGGCTTCTTGGAATTGCAGGAAAAAGTGGGTTGTAAAAAAGGGGTTCTTCCACAAACATGTTTGTAGCAGAGGTTTCTTGCTGGCGACTAGTCGAAAGGCTTTGCCAGGCGTTCAGTAGCCTCTGATAGAATGATGGTAGATGAGATGTGTCAACATGTTGGAGTTGGATTAAGAAAAATTCAAGGCCGTATCCGAGCCCGCTTCCTTTTCGCAACATGTGACAGGCCAGAAGTTGGCTTGGCAGTCGTTCCTTGTACAGCAACTGCTGTATGGTGCACAGCCGAAAAGCCATGATACGACTTTTTATGTCGATCAGTCCCTGGCCACCTTCAGACACGGGGCTACATATAACATTTGGTATTAACCAATGGTGACCACTCCAACAAAAATCCACCAGTATCCTCTGCACTGCCTTTAGTAGTGCCTCGGGTGGCTGAAGGCAGATAAACCTATGCCACAGGGAAGAAGCCACCAAATTATTAACCACGAGAACCCTGCCTTTGTAGGAGAGGTGGGGCAGAGCTCGTTTCCACAGTCCCAATCTTTTTTTAACATGCTCAACAATCCCATCCCAATTTTTGAGGACGTAATGTGGAGATCCCAGGAAAACCCCAAGGTATTTGACTCTGTCTTCCACCCATTTTAACTTTGTTGGTAGCTGCACAGGTGGTACCAGCACTGTTCCAGGTGGATTGTTCTTGAGACAGGGAATCCATAGGGCTTTACTCTTGTCCCAGTTACACTTTAAAGAAGAAGCGAGGCAAAAAAGATTTAAACAATCAACAAGTGCAGGGATATCATTCTCATTCTTAACAACCACACATACATCATCTGCATAAGCCGATACAACTACTGAAGGACTCCCAGGGGATACAGTCACTCCTGAGATATTTTTCCTAAATAAAATTAGGAGTGATTCCATTACCAAGGAACACCCAGAAACCGGGCATCCTTCTCTCACCCCTCTTTGAAGCTGTACACAAGAACTGAGTTCGTTATTTATTTTAAATAAACTAAATATGTTGTTGTACAACAAAGTCACGTAGGTCCTAAAGTTGGCACCAAAGCCACATGCTTCTAGCACACGATACAAAAAAACATGATCAACACTATCAAAAGCCCTTTCCAAATCAACGAATATTATCCCAAAATCTTTTTCCAAGCAATCACATCCCATTAAATCCCTGATCAAAAAAATATTATCATAAATAGATCTGTTTGGGATGCACTAATTCTGATCAGGTTGGACTAGATCACCGATTACCGTCTTCAACCGACTGGCCAACACTTTTGACAATATTTTGTAGTCTGTACATAATAACGAGACCGGCCGCCAATTCTTTATCTGTCGTAGATCTCCAGTCTTTGGAATCAGTGACACCACTGCTCTTCTAAAGCTTAGTGGTAGTTCTCCAAGCACCAAGGATGATTCCAGGACATTCAATAATTCAGGGCCCAAAAGGTCCCAAAAAGCCAAGAAAAATTCCACCGGTAGGCCGTCAATCCCAGGAGCTTTCCCCGAGTCCATTTCAGTTAGGGCCTGCGTTATCTCAGGAAACGTAATTAGTGAATCCAGGCCCAGGCACTGAGGCTCAGTTAGGGATGAAAGGTGAGAATTTTAAAATTCCATGGTTTGCTCACAACATTTTGTTTTGCATAAACTTTGGAATAAAACTCTCTAATGCACAACCTTACATCTCCAGGGTTAGCAACCATGGTGCCCCTAAAGTCTAGTACAGAGAAAAAGGTTTTGGTGACTTGTTTACAAAATCCATTTGGAAGAAAGATTTACTTGGGGTATTTAATACCTTTAAATTGTTTATTCTAAATCTGATTAACAGGCTGGCTGCTTTCTCCTGAATTAGCTCTCCCAGTTGAGCCTTCTTTTCAACCAATAACCTGTGGTCTCTTCTGTTATTATCTTGAGCCAGTTTGCACTCTAACCGTATAATATCAGCTTCTAAACAAGCCATTGTTATATTTTTTACATCAGTTTAATTTGAAACAAACTGCTGACAAAACACTCTAATCTGAGCTTTTGTGTTATTCCACCATAATGCTAAAGAAGAGAACGAGGGCTTTCTTGAAAGTTGGGTGGCCCAAAAAGCACGGAAGGCGTCTTTAAACAAAACATCTCCGAGAAGACTGGTATTGAATTTCCAGTATGCACTTTTGCGTAAGGGTTGAGGGAAAAAGAGACCCATGGTAACTAAATGATGATCAGAAAACAAAGATGGAAAATGATTTGGAGAGATAACCGCATTCCTGAACTGTTAGTTTATGTACCAACGATCAAGTCTAGCGAAGGTCATTCTCCCATTGGCACATCGTCCCCAAGTATACTGAGATTTGTTGGGGGTAATGTAGCCTCCATGCATCTAGCACACCCACTGCCGAAAAATAATTAAACAAATCAGTACTACCTTCAGGATGAGGTTCTGCTGTATTTCGGTCTATATTGGGTTCAAAGGTGCAATTAAAGTCACCCCCCATGCAAATACAATTATTGAGGTCTATCGACTGCATGTGTCATATCAAAGATGAAAAGAAAGCTCTTCGTTCCACACTCTCGCTTGGTGCATAAACGTTGAATAGTGTAAACCGAAAATTATGAATGACCAATTCCAGAGAAATAAACCGGCCTTTAATCAACCCCTGGAAGAGGCATGACTCAGGTACTAGTCCTGGTCTGAGTAAAAAGGCCACACCAGCAGAAGAAGAAGACATCTTACTAAAAAAACACTGTCCCTTAAAGAGGCGACACCAGTTGTACTCCACATTTTGAATTATATGGGTTTCCTGGAGTTAGAGTACATTAATTTTCTTGCGCTCAAATAAACTTTTCACCTGAACCTGGCGGTTTTGGCATGCACCTCCGCCATTCATATTTAAGGTTCGAAAGGTGATTATTTTTTTCATGGATTATTAAAAGGCTTTAGCGGTTGTTGGGAAATCTCGCTCCCTGCTTTTGTAACAGCCTTTCTAAGCCGATGAAACAGCGACCTTGTTAAATGAAATTCATCCGGCTTCCTAATTATGTCCTTTACAGCCTGGATGAATGAAATAAAATCAGGAAAATGATCTTTTACAATCACATTTCACTCTCGGTAGGTGTCATTTAGAAAAGAAATAATAAGTTGAGGAGCTATGGGTGACTGATACGATGAATATTTAGACAACTCAGTCATCTCAACTTCATCATCTGATTCTGACAAATCAGAAACAGCTCTGTCTGGGTCACATATATTAGTCTGCCCCATCCCCATTTTGATTCCAGCCAAGTCCAAAGATTTGCTGGAATGTTCTATTGAAGAGTAACCTTTACTCTGGTACCCGGGACATTCAACAGTAGCTGAAATCTCGGCTTCCCACTCCTGTGGGGAGATGTTCACTGGCTCAGTTGGCGAACCAGTGTCATGATTTAGATCTTGCATTGATAAAGAGGAGCTTGGGGCTAAAACATTCCCATTCCGCTCGGTCTCAGCAGGTAGTGAAGGTGGTGGCTCACTAATGAGCTCACCATCATCTTTAGTCTCACCACCTACTTTGTCTCCCAAATTTTCGGAGCTGCCCAATAATGTTTGAGAATTAATTATTTCAGGTTCCTTCTCCCTGGTGTCAATACAGCTTGTGGACACCTGAGAGAGACGTTTGGAGGCGTCTTCACCCACACTGTCTTCATCCAACACTACCTTTTTCACTGTAATGTTGGAGTTACAAGCACCAGGTGCTCTTCGTTTTTTTTGTCACCACAATGGGATCTTCTTCCATATCCTCACTACATGAAGCATCTGCCACAACAGGTGGGTTTTCCGGATTATTTCATTATTTACCGAATCAGCGGTGTTGTCGTTTTCACCAACACGAACAGGAGTATTATCCCGACTCCTCGTGTGTGAGGGAGCGGCGGTAGGAACCATTCAGGTATTTCGGTTTACCTTGTTTTGTACGTTAGAGACCGGGGTGTTATCTCTCTTACAATCAACGTCACTATGGCCTGCTTCACCACACCTTACACACGATACCTTCCGACAAAACCTTTTCACGTGGCCAAAAGCTCCGCAATGAAAACATGTTAATGAGGCCGATGACGCATACATTTGGTACTCATGGTTGTTCACCTTTACCTTGAACGTGATGTTTAACCCCGTGTTATCGCCTCGATCCGGAAGCACCATATGCACCTACCGTCTAAAGCTCATCACGTGTTTAACACGTTCATCGTGAGACCGGAGCGGAATCATTGGGATTTTCGACACAACTGTTCCGTATCGGGATAGAACGGACATCAGCTGATCGCAGGTTATAAACGGAGGTACATTAGAAATGACGACCCTCATCGACAGAGTGTCCATAGGCGACGCCAAGACAAAGAGTCCAGTCTCTGTGGTCAATCCCGCACTAACAACATCGTGAACGAATTTTTCATCGGACACAAATACAACAACTTTCTGATTCATTCTCGATGCTGCTCGTACATTCTCACAACCGATTATTTTCCCCACCGACAAAACAACGTCCTCGGTGGAAGTTCCTTCGGGTGGAACACACATAAATGCATGCTTCCTTGTTAAGTTGTCGAACGCCTCTAACCGAGAGCGTGTATTCGCCATCCCAGCGAATTAGCACACCCCACTTGTCCGAACCAGACAAGAAGGTACCAAACCCAAATAAATTGAACTAAAATAAATAATAAACGTGCATTATAAGCGCAAAAAAGGCTTACAAAGCGTCGTCGAAGCCGGTAAGCAGCACCCAAAATGGGCCCGCTCTCAATCCTCTCTCTCTCTCGAAGACAAAGGTGTAGAACGGATGAAAACAAAACGCCAAAGCACACAGGATGGAAAAGGAGAGGGAGGGGAGGGCAGGAGAGGAGAAAAATCACACAAAGGACTCACCACAACACAGAGCAGTTGCAACACAGAGCTTCCTTCAATACTACTATGTAGGAGTATCAACCCAAAACAAACATATATGCAGCTATAACGGCACTTGGTAGAGAACATACCACCACCAGGCTGAACTATTTGTTTTGTATCCACTGATATGCCGGATCTGGATCCGGACCTGAACCAAAAGCTTACCTTCAGACACAAGATATGACAGTTTCAACTCACAACATCCGTCGCCAACTCAATTAAAGGGGGTAGGAAACCTAGTAGGAAATTCTAGTAGGAAACCCAGGAGAATCCCATTGCTGAGAGAGAGACATAAGAAAGCCTGACTGGAGTTTCCAAACCACAAATGAACAAGCCAAAATCCTTCTGGGAGAATGTCCTGGGGACAGATGAGACCAAATTAGAGCTTTTTGGTAAAGCACATCATCTCTATGTTTACAGAAAACAAAATGAAGCTTTCAAAGAAAAGAACACCTTCCCTACAGTCAAACATGGAGGAGGTTCAGTGATGTTTTGGGGTTGCTGTGCTGCCTCTGCCACTGGGTGCCTTGAATGTGGGCATATCATTATGAAATCAGGAAATTCTACAGGAGGACGTGCACCTATGGTGAAAATTTCCTGTCAATCACACCAACGGTCGCAGAGAAAAGCATACTTGTTCTGTATGGAAAAACAGACAAATAAACAGACGAATGAAAAATCACTCATAGAGCGACAGTTGGCAAAAGAGAACAAAGTAGAACGACACTCAGTAGAGCATCCTTATGACCTCAAAAATATAACCTGCTGTTGGCCTAATGGTTTGGTAGGCGAGTTTGGGATCCTAAGGTCCTCAGTTCAAATCCCGTTCAATTAACGCCAAGTAGGGTTGACTCAGCCTTACCATCCTTCCGTGGTCGGCAAAATGAGTACCAGATAACTGGTTATAGAGAGGCATTGCATCAGCGGCAGATGTGCCCACAGAAAAATGATGCAACCAGCAGCCGGGTGGCTGCACACGAACCGCCACCCACCAAGGCATTTTGGAGTGTAATATTCAACCCAGTGTCAGAAAACTGGGTCTCTGTCGAAGGTCATGGGTTCTTGCAGCACGACCATGACCCCAAACACACTTCAGAAAGCACCCAGGAATGGTTCAACACAAAACGCTGGACTGTTCTGTTCTGAAGTGGCCAGCAATGAGTCCAGATCTAAATCCCATTGAGCATCTGTGGGGAGATATGAAAACAGCAGTTGGGAGAAGGCACCCTTCAAATCTGGGAGAACTGGAGCAGTTTGCACAAGAAGAGTGGGCCAAAGTGCCATTAGAGAGGTGTAGGAAGCTCATTCATGTCTCGAGGAAGAGCGTGACTGTAGTTATTTCGTCCAAAGGCTGTACTACCAAATATTTAGTCTTGGGTGTCAATAACTTTGTCAATGCCATTTCTTTTTATTTTCTGATTTAAAAGGATATATTAAGTTCTGAATCAAAAACAAAGGTTCTGCAATATTAACATTGAAATAAAGAATTGTGGAGACCAAATCCTTTTGTCAATTTCAACTTCTTTTTAGAGAAAAGTGTGAATCATTTGAAAAAAGTGCAAGGGTGCCAATATTTTTGGCCACGACTATATATATATGTACAGTATATATGCCGTAATAGGAAATATGTGGGCCATTCGATTTTAAAATACTTTGATAAATACGACTCTCAATAAGCTTGCAGTCAGTGATAACGTGGTCACTACCGTCCACTGTTAGGGCATTCTGCATATGGTTTTGATTTTGTAATCTGGATATCTTCCAAGACTTATACAAAGTGAAAACGTTTTGTTGCGACTCAGCACCTACAAAGAGGCGAAGTGTATTCCTAAATCTTTGTTCACCATTTCATGTATCATAGGTTGATATGAACAACAACAACACAACATGCATTTTAAGGCCATTTTCCCTGCAAGAGCGGGGGTTAGCCTTGCGGTCCCCATGACAATCTTCCCCATTTTGCCCTATTTTCTGCATCTCTCCTTGTTAACCCCCTTGCCCGCATTTCTTCTTCCACCATCTTTAGCCAAGTCTTTCTCGGTCTTCCCCGTCCTCTACTTCCTTCTACATTCATTTCCATCACTCTTCTCAACCAGTCACTTTCATGCTTCCTCAACACATGACCAAACCATCTCAACCTGTTCCTTTTCACAGCATCAATCACAGGCTCTATTCACATCATCTTTCGCAATTCATCATTTGTCTTCCTCTCTCTCAACGACACTCCACACATCCACCGAACCATTCGCATTTCCACCCTTTCCAGCCTTCGTTCCTGCTCTACATTCATGACCCATGTCTCGCTCCCATAAATCATAACACTTCCCACACATGCAGCTTACACCTTTCCCTTCAGCTTCAACGACACTCCCCTCCTCATCAGCACGCCACTCAGTTCCCGAAACTTCTTCCATGCACATCTCACTCTAGCAACCGTTGCCGAGTCTGATCCACCTTCTCCATTCAGCATGTCTCCGAGGTAGCAAAATGTTTTCACACCTTCCAGCTTCATGCCGTCTCCAAGATCCAACTCAACATTTCCTCCATCTGCAGCTCCCTCTGTGCACACCTTACATTTGAATGTAGCTGCCACACTGGTTAATGACCCTCTCAGACCACTACATTTTTGATGAACCCACTCAGCGCACATTGTACATTGAATGGAGTTCACTCCCACACCCTTCCTGCATACAGCACATGGCCACTTCCCAGTTCTTTCCACCTCACCACATGCTTTACCACTTGCCATCACCTTTGTCTTTCCTATATTCACCTTCAGACCTTTTGTCTCCATACATTCCTTCCACTTGTTCATCTTTTCCTTCAGTCCATCCATACTTTCCGCAATCAACACCAGATCATCTGCATACAACAACTCCCACGGTAAAACCTCCTTTACGGTCTGAGCCAGCACCTCAATCACAGCTACAAATAGTAGTGGACTTAGTATCAACCCCTGATGCACTCCCACTTTCACCTCAAACTCACCACTGTTCCCGTCCTTCGTCCTTACAGCTGTGCGCGCTCTTTTGTACATTGCCATCACAACTCTGATCAACCATTCCTCCACTTCTAACTTCCTCAGTGCCCATGTAAATACTTCGCGTGGAACCCTATCGAATGCTTTCTCCAGATGAACAAACCCAAGAAACAACTTCTTCCTCTTCTCCATGTACTTCTCCTGCAACTGCCTCACAATAAAGAGCGCGTCTGTCGTTCCTCTTCCTGGCATAAATCCAAACTGCATTTCGTCGATCTTCACCTTCTTCCTTATCCTCCTCTCCAACACCCTTTCCAATAACTTCATTCCATGCTCCAATAACTTTATCGCTCGGTACGAGCCACACTCCAGAGGGTCACCTTTCCCCTTGTATAGAGGGACGAGGGTACTCAGTCCCAATCCGTCTTCTACCGACTCCTCTCTGGCCTTGCCCCCCCCCCCCCCCCGCCCTCTCTGGGCTCTGTCCCCCAAATATTCCTGCAGGTCGCACAAGATCTGCCTGCAACCCTCTTATGGTTAAACTGCCAAAATCAAGACTTTCTGCTCACCTTCACTCCTTCATTCCTCTTTTCTCCCGCCTCTGGAACAAACTCCCTCACTCTCTTCAATCCCACTCCACACTCCAGGTCTTTAAAACAGCTGTTCACCACCATCTCTTATCCTCCCCCATCCAAAACCTTGATCTTTTCTACCCCCGCTAATTTCGGTCCCCTTGTGTTTTATACCTCTCCCCCCCCCCCCCCCTCCCCTTCCCACGCCTCCTGCCCCCAAGCCTTCTCCCTCCCACACTTCTCCCTGCTCTCAAATGTTGTGGTTGTGTGCTTCCCCTTCTCTCCCCATCTTGTCTTCCGCTCCCTCTTTTTGTATATTTTGTTTGTCTGGTTGATTTGTTTGTGAAATAAATGTTAGCTCTTTCACGAGCCTCGATTCAGTATACAAAAAAAAAAAAAAAAAAAAAACTGAGTTGCGACCTTCTTTCACCATCACATTACAGATCTCTGCCACTCTCTTCACACCCCATCTTCCTGCTGCCTTCAACATATCTCCCACAACTCCTGTCGGCCCTCCCGCTTTTCTACTCTTCATTGCTTTTATCGCTTCCTCAACGTCCTTCTCGGTTATCTTCTCTGCCGGTCCTAAAACTGGGTTACTCTCTATGTTGCCATCCCATTCATTCTCTGTATTCAACAGCATTTCCATATATCTTTTCCATCTTCCTTTAATTCCATCTGGGTCCACAACGGTTTGTCCCACTTCATCCTTCAAGCAACTCACCCCCATCACATCACACCTGTCTTTCGCTATCTGCTTTGCAATCCTGAATACCGCTCTCTGACCCTCTTCCGAATCCAAGCGTTCTCCGAACATTTTCCTACATGCCTCCCGCGCCTTCGCTACCTCTTTCTTTGCAGCCTTCCTGGCTGCCTTATAACTTTAATGCTTGATTTTTCTGCTCCCGTACCCTTCGCCTTCCGCCACTCCTTGAACTTCTTCCTCTTCTCATCATTTCTCTTTCCAACTTCATCATCCCACCACCATGTTTCCGAGTGCCTCGGTGGTCCTTTTGTCCATCCACATACCTCACCAACGGCTCCCAACAGACTATCTTTCATTGACATCCAACCACGTTCAAGCTCAACCACATCATCCTCGACCCTACTCAGCCTCTCTTTTCATGCCTCCCTTACTGTCACCTCGTTCAACCTCCACACCTTCATTCTCGGTTGGTAGTTCACCCGCCGAGCTCTCCTCGCACCTTTCTCCCTTATGTCGCAGACAACCAAGTGGTGCTGTGAAACAGCCTCCTCCCCCGGGATCACCTTTGTGTCCCATAGTGATATGAACGGTGAACACTATTGTCCATTCTTAAGGACTCCCTTGATATTTTAAAAATAAATCAATTTAATAGATCTTTAATGGATTTTTAATGGATTTAATAGATTTTTGTTCCTTTTTATTTCTTAAATTAAATTGGCAGTTCTGCTACTCCAGCTTTAGTATTTCTGCTAATACCATTAGTATTTCTTTAATATTTAGTATTTCCGCATATTTCTGCTAACTAGATCAAATAAATCTGCATTTTAATTTCTACATGTGAAAGAGAGGACCTGGAATAAAGTGAACAGCCAATGTAAACAATAATTTTTAAAGGATTTAAAGAAAGACACGCTAAATTTGAGAAAGGTGAAATGTTGTCTATGTGCCTTGTGTTTTGTCTACTCAAGACCTCATAATACTTACAAGGAACTTCCACGTAGGAGAAGGCCATTAGGCACATAAAAGCCGTATTATTGCATAAAAGCCGTATACATACAATTCGTATTATTGCCAACTCGTGGTTGTTTGTTCATGTCCTATCCTTCCTTATAAATGCTGAGCATCAAGAAAGGAAGCAGCAGGTACCATTTTAAAAAGTATTTGGGATGATTTGGCCAGGGTTCGAAGGGACGACCTCCCAAACTCAGAGAAAACGCTTTACTATTACATCAGCACGTCTCATAACTCTACTCAAACTTGAGATTCACAATATATGCTAACTCGAGACCTTGCATCTTGGACTCAGACTTGGACTCGACTCATCAGGACTCTACGTCCTGATGATGTGATCTCCACTAATCACTGTGATTGATTAATTAACAAATTTTCGATAGAATAGTATTTTTCAACGATTAATATGGTAAACATTTCACAGCCACATATTCTTGGCAGAAGGATGAACAGATAAGACAGGATTACATCACAGACTAGAACATCACTCGACAGAGCGCATGCTTCCGCCAGGCTGAACAGTTTAAATTGTATATCCCACTGATAGGCCAAATATGGATTCGGACTGAACCAAAATCTAATCGGCTTGTTCTTGTCACCTAACCAACTCATCCACCAAGTTTTGTCATAAGTCATCCACATCTTTTTTAAATATCACGCTATATATCGTTTTTGCCCGTATCACTCAATAGTGAAGAATTACTGACAAATTTTTTTTAAATCTCGTATCCGAATCTGGAATCTGATCTTCACCAAAATTGAATTAATTCGCCCTTGTCACATAACCAACCTTTGCACCAAATTTCGTCCGAATCTGTTCCTAACTTTTTGAGGTATCGTGTTCACAAAGAGACAAACAAAAAAATCGTCATGCAGAGCATGATGCTTGCAAAATCCAACCCCCCCCCCCCCCCGCCCACACAAAATATGCCATGGATGCATCAATTTGTCCATTTCATTGAGATTAAAACTGACGATCTTAATGAAAGTTCAGGTCAATCAGATTAAAATTGATTATTTTTTTGATGAAAATTGATGATTTTAGAAGTTTGACCTTGAATTGACCTTTGATATTTGACCTCAAAAATGGTCATTTCCCAATTCAGTGAGGCACTGTGCAATTGCTGTTTAATTTTCAAGTCAATCGGACAAAAATGGACGAATTTTCAGATGAAAATTGATGATTTTAGAAGTTTGACCTTGTGTTGACCTTTGATATTGTGACCTCAAAAATGGTTTCCCTATTCAGTGACCCAATTTGCAAATCTTGTTCGACTTTCAAGTCAACCATATGAAAAATTGCGATTTTAGAAATTTGACCTCAAGATGACCTTTGACCTCAAAATCAATAGGCTTCTCCGTTGTGATTACCTTTGCAACTTAGTAAAGTTTCATGATTATTGGTTTAGAATTGTGACCTCTAGGCGATTGCCAAACAGACAAACAAGAAATATGTTGTGCATAGCATGATACTTGTGAAATCCCTAAAATAAGTTGTTGACCTTTGGCTGATGTTGACCTTTTGGCCGATGTTTACCTCAAAAATAATTGGTTGTTGAATTCAGTGATCTGATATGCAAATCCTCTTCATATTTCAAGTCAATCGGAAGAAAATTGAGGATTTTAGAAATTGCACAAAGTTGTTGAACTTTGGCCTTTGTTGACCTTTTGACCTCAAAATCAATAGGCTTTTTCCTTATGACCAACTCCACCATTTAGTGAAGTTTCGTAAAGATCGTTTTAAAATTGTGACCTGCAGCCAATTTACATACAAACAAACAGACAGACAGACAGACAGACAAACAGACAGTATAACGCACAAGACCAACCAATACACTTGAAAAATCCTCGATTTTGCAAGTAACAAACAAACGGGTGAAAACAAAACTCCCATCCACCTTCAGTGGCGGAGATATTGAAAAGCAATATCACTATTGCTACACATTTCCACGTACAAGCTTAGTTACAATGGAGCATTCAACAACATCTTAATACTGTGCCTCTAAATATTAGAAGGCCACCACACCTCTGCATATCACAGGGCCACCACACCTCTACATATTACCAGGTCACCACACCTCTGCATATCACAAGGACACCACACCTGTGCTTATTACCAAGCCAGCATACCTTAAACAGCACATGATCTCTTTGCAAATATGAATATATTGTTACGGTTTTCGCGCGACCTTCCTGCCCTTACCAAGGGGAGATTAAGCCCCTTGTTCTTTTTGGGTCGGCGCAACCGAGAGACTTTAATCGCCCCTCCCAGGCAAACGCAAGGTAGGGTTTCAGGACAATTCTCGCACGTACCTAAATACCTGCGCCGCTGCGGAAGCGGGGATCAAGCCTCGCACGAGCCACGCATAATTTTAGTACACCGAGCGGATTGCATACCACGTGGTCCGTGCAGTTACCTTTGGTATTGGAACCCGATAAGAGCGGTTTTATTCGTACCACGCTTAGTCAATAGATGGAAGGGACGAGACAGTCCAGTAAAAGGAAGAACACAGGTTTAATTATTATTTACACTATTATGTACAAGGATCGGTAGAAAGCAGAGACACAGAGCAGTCTTATACAGTCTTAAGTTAACCCCAGACACGGACCCGATCACACTCACAGGGGGAAATGAAGGTAGGATGATGTTCACGCACTGACTTGGTCGTCCAGGAACGGCTCCGCCCGGCGTCGCTCTCCCCGGTCACAGCACGTCCGTCGATGAAGGCAAGCAGGCGGTGGGAGGGATCCTTGCAGCGCGTCTCTCGAACAAAGGGCAGAGCAGGCAGGCGGGAGGGAAATGTACGCGTCTCTCGCCAGGCTTGGCGGTTTTCCACAGCGTGATTAATTACCAGCGCATTCTCACTCGCGTAACCCAATAGAGGCTCTGCCTCAAGCTCAACCGAGCGTTTAAGTTGTAAAAGCGCTTTATAACTCGGTTCATGCGCGTCTTCTCTCTGAGCTCGTTCAACAAGCGCCTCTCCGCAGAACTCAACTCTCACAAGCGCCTCTCCCACCAGAACTTGGTTCAGCTCACCTCTCGCAGAACTGCGGTGGGGGCTTCGTGCAATGGGTTATATTGCCAACCCCCTTAGCTCTCTCGAATGTTCTAACCACGCCTTGTGACGCAGTGCCGCAGCCACTCCCTTCGAGCCCTGATTGGCGGCTCACTCTTACCGTCGGCTTCTAATCCACCCTCCTTTGGTCTTGCCTCGATTTGCCAGGCCTGCCTCGTGTTAATTTGCGCCAAAGAGCCAAAGGCGGCATAAGGTGGCATAAGGCAATGAAAGGACCTAACTCTCATTATTCTACTCAACGCAAGACTAACACAGGAAAAGGGCTATGCTTACACATACTAAGAAATAACTGAACTTTCGCGAGGCTACGTGTTGTAGTGTGACTAACTATGAGGGGGAAAATTAATCTTTATTGTACAAACTCAAAACCGCAACAATATATTTCTGTATTTGTACTTCTTTTTATACTTCAAGCTTTGGAATTCCATGGCCATTGGAGTGATCATGTCGTTCTTAAAAGCAGGTGTCCTGCCAGGACAACGAATGGGCATGGCTGGAATGGCTGGCTACTGGCATGGCAGGCATGGCTGGAATTTGAACCTGCCATCTCTGATTATAAAGTGTAATCCTACTTTATTTGGCATGTGGAATGCTTTCCTATTTATATACCACAGCACAAGTTTCCTTCGTCATGGAAGTACTCCTACCCTTACTAACGAACTAAAATGGATGGCTATCCACCTTCACAAATGTCAAATAGGATCTGTACATCAAACTCATTTATAGAGTTTAAAAGTGATCCTTCCTTATAGTTGATATAATATAACATGACCTATTGGCCATTTATCTCAACAGGCTATTGCATTCTGAAACTGAGGTATTAGCACATCGTTTATTCAATGCAGGAGGTGCTGCATTAAATCTCTAGAGAAGATTTTTGGATTGAGCTAAGGTACCCAATACTGGAAACATACTAGTCACCAATGCATCAGAAAATAATATCTAGCTTTTGTTATAAGCAAACTTCTTCCTTTAAAAATATCTTTTTAAAATCCCTAATTTTGTTTTTCAACTTGTATGAAATGCATCATGCGCAAATCTTAATATTTGACTGGACTTTTTGTTTATGGAAGGCAGAGTTATTTATGGAGGTTAATAATTTTTCAGACAGTTTGTCTTCATGGCGTTGGTAGCAAATATCCATTTACAATGTTTTCCCTCATTAGATGCATTTGCTGAATTTTCTGGTGAAGATCCGGATCTGGATCAGAGGTTTGTTTACTTTTATAAGCGATTCTTCACCATTGAGATAATGGGCCAAAATCGAAATATAGCGTGATGTTTCAAAAAGTTGTGGCCAACTTATGACAAAACTTGGGGAATGAGTTGGGTAAGTGAAAAGAACAAGCCGATTAGATTTTGGTTCAGGTGGGAATCCAGATCCGGCCTATCAGTGGGATACAATACATAAACTGTTCAGTCTGGCAGAGGTATGCGCCCTACTGAGTGCTGTTCTTGGTATTGTTGTTGTTGTTGTTGTTGTTGTTGTTTTGTGCTTATAACCAAGCTTATCTGACAGATCGAAATCGAATTACTAAATCGAGGTAATATTTATTTTTCTGGAGCAATCCTGTTATTGGCGGTGTAGTTGTTACCTTTTCTTTCTCCGAAGCTGTCGTGTTGTTATGATTGTGCTGTTTTGTTGCTGTTTTGATACAGTATGTGGACAAAGTATGTGGACACCCCTTCTAATTAGTGGATTCGGCTGTTTCAGCCACACACTTTGCTGACAGGTATATATAATCAAGCACACAGCCATGCAATCTCCATAGACACACATTGGCAGTAGAATGGGACATACTGAAAATCTCAGTGACTTTCATCGTGGCACCGTCCTAGGTGCCACCTTTCCAACAAGTCAGTTCGTCAAATTTCTGCCCTGCTAGAGCTGCCCCGGTCAACTGTAAGTGCTGTTAATGTGAAGTGGAAACGTCTAGGAGCAACAACAGCTCAGCCGCAAAGTGGTAGGCCACACAAGCTCACAGAACGGGATCGCCAAGTGCTGAAGCGCGTAGCACGTAAAAATCATGTGTCCTCGGTTGCAACACTCACTACCGAGTTCCAAAATGTCTCTGGAAGCAACACCTCAGTTGTGTGTCACATCTCTTGTGGCTGAATGGAAGCAAATCCCTGCAGCCATGTTCCAGCATCTAGTGGAAAGCCTTCCAAGAAGAGTGGAGGTTGTTATAGCAGCAAAGGGGGGGGACAACCACCCACCTCCATATTAATGTCCATGATTTTGGAATGTGATGTTCGACGAGCACATTACGGGTGTGATGTTCGGGTGTCCACATACTTTTGGCCATGTAGTGTATGTTGTGCAGCAGTTCGTTTGTTTAAAAATGGCGATATTTACTGCTCCAAACAATCAGAGATTTTTTCATGAAGGAGTTATTTAGTGAAGGGAACTGTTTATTTTCAAGTTGTGCTTTATTGGTGGAGGGTGATGAGAACACTCGTGTCGACCTGAGACTGAAAACTGTTCATGTGTGCATAGTTTGGGCGTAGCCACTGCACAACCTATTGTGATAATAGGAGGATTCACACACACCTTAACCACTGAGGTACGATTCTATTCATCCCACGGAACTGTGTATTCTCTTGATAAAGTGCTCCCCCAACTATAATCCTCCCCGTCTGTTGTGGGGAAGTTCTGCAGGCTAAACTAGAGATATAATTAATAATTACATGAAAGGTTACACCAAACGCAGTGTTGACGCAGTACTGTATGCACTGTGTGTCTCAATTACCACCTGCACTGCAGCAACGCTGGTGATTTACAATTATATGTGTAAATTCTAATTATATGTGTAAATTCTAATTATATGTGTAAATTCTAATTATACAGTTGTGGCCAAAAATATTGGCACCCTTGCACTTTTTTCAAATAATGCATCATTTCTTCCAGCAAATTGTTGAAATTTAAAAATATTTTGGTGTCCACGTATGTATTTATTTGGTTTGCAGTGGAACAAAACAAAAAACATCTGAAGAAATTACTAAATCGTAGCTTATTTCACAAAGAAATGCTAAAATAGCACAGACAATACTATTGCACCTTTTAGAAGTTGTTAGAAATATTTCGATTTCAAGCAGGTAATTCACCTTTATTTTGGAATTGAACTCACCTGTGGTGAGTTGCAGGTGCATGCAATATAAAAATCACTCATTCAACCAGTTTGAATAGAGAAAAGGAGTGATTCTGCTGTTTTGTGTCACTGTGTACCACAATGAGCATGGAGAAAATAAAGAAAACCAGAGAATTGTCTGAGGAGGTTAGACGCAAGATTATAGCCAAGCATGGACAATGTCAAGGCTACAAGTCCATCTCCAGAGACCTTGATGTTCCTGTATCCACCGTATGCAATTTCATCAGGAAGTTTAAGGCCCATGGCACTGCAGCCAACCTCCTTAGACGTGGCCGCAAGAGAAAACTTGATGGAAGATTGCAGTGAAGAATTGTTCGAATGGTGGTGAAATCACCTCAATCAACTGCCAAACAGATTCAAGCTGACCTTCAGACACAAGGTACAACATTTGAACGTGCACCATCCGGCGCCAACTCACTGAAAGGCGGCTCTATGGTATGAGACCCAGGAGGAACCCACTACTGAGAAAGATGACTGGAGTTTTCCAAAACACATCTGAACAAGACAAAATCCTTCTGGGAGAATGTGCTGTGGACAGATGAGACCAAATTAGAGCTTTTTTGTCAAGCACATAATCTCTATGTTTACAGAAAACAAAAGGAAGCCATCAAAGAAAAGAACACCTTCCCTACAGTCAAACATGGAGGAGGTTTAGTGATGTTTTGGGGTTGCTGTGCTGCCACTGACACTGGGTGTCTTGAATGTGTGCATGGCATCATGCAATCAGGAGATTACCAAAGCATTTTGGAGCACAATGTTCAACCCAGTGTCAGAAAGCACACTTTCAGTCGAAGGTCATGGGTCTTGCAGCAGGACAATGACCCCAAACATACTTCAAAAAGCAGCGAGGAATGGTTCAAGAGAAAACGCTGGACTCTTCTGAAGTGGCCAGCAATGAGTCCAGATCTAAAGCCCATTAAACACGTGGGAAGATTTGAAAACAGCAGTTGGGATAAGGCACAGTTCAAATCTAGATGAAGTGGCGCAGTTTGCACAAGAAGAGTGGGCCAATCTGCCAGTAGAGATGTGTCGGAAGCTCATTCATGGCTATAGGAATCGCTTGACTGCAGTTGTTTTTTCCAAAGGCTGCTACCAAATATTAAGTCTAGAATGTTAATAATTTTGTCAATGCCATTTCTTTTTATTTTCTGATTTTAAAGGATATATTGAGTTCTAAATAAAAAACAAAGGTTCTGTAATATTAACAGCGAAATAAGGAATTGTGGAGACCAAATACTTTCGTCAATTAGAACTTCTTTTTGGAGAAAATTGTGAGTTATTTGATAAAGTGCAAGGGTGCCAATATTTTGGCCACGGCTGTATGTGTAAATTCTAAGTGTATGTGTAAATTAAAAAACCATGAGGAATAATCACTTCTTTTCTCCATCGTTTTATGCTTCAGCTTCATTGTTAATGGTGCATGAGAATGAACAAAAGATAACTGCTGCTTGTGGTGGGAGATAACGGTCACAAGTTACAACTCACCTCAAAGCCACGATTGGTCGAAACATTTGGATTGGTCGATTGGTAACCCAGCGATAACTAAATCGGTTCATAAGAGGTTGTCCAAAATTGCTCAAAACCTGCGATATTCAAAACCACAATATTTAACGGTTTGTTGTATATCTATCTTATATATTTAAAAAACGAAATGAAGTTGCGTGCGTATACAACAACAACAACATGCATTTTAAAGGCCATTTTCCCTGCTAGATCGGGGGTTAGCCTTGCGGTCCCCATGACAATCTTCTCCATTTTGCCCTATTTTCTGCATCTCTCCTTGTTAACCCACTTGCCCGCATTTCTTCTTCCACCATCTTTAGCCAAGTCTTTCTCGGTCTTCCCCGTCTTCTACTTCCTTCTACATTCATTTCCATCACTCTTCTCAACACGTCACTTTCATCCTTCCTCAACACATGACCAAACCATCTCAACCTGTTCCTCTTCACAGCATCAATCACAGGCTCTATTCCCATCATCTTTCGCAATTCATCATTTGTCTTCCTCTCTCTCAACGATACTCCGCACATCCGTCGAACCATTCGCATTTCCACCCTTTCCAACCTTCGTTGCTGCTCTACGTTCATTACCCATGTCTCGCTCCCATAAATCATAACACTTCTCACACATGCAGCATACACCTTTCCCTTCAGCTTCAACGACACTCCCCTCATCATCAGCACGCCACTCAATTCCCAAAACTTCTTAAATGCACATCTCACTCGAGCAACCGTTGCCGAGTCTGATCCACCTTCTCCATTCAGCATGTCTCCGAGGTAGCAAAATGTTTTCACACCTTCCAGCTTCACGCCGTCTCCAAGATCCAACTCAACATTTCCTCCATCTGCAGCTCCCTCTGTGCACACCTTACATTTGAATGTAGCTGCCACACTGGTTAATGACCCTCTCAGACCACTACATTTTTGATGAACCCACTCAGCGCACATTGTACACTGAATGGAGTTCACTCCGACACCCTTCCTACACACAGCACAGGGACACTTCCCAGTTCTTTCCACCTCACCACATGCTTTACCACTTGCCATCACCTTCGTCTTTCCGATATTCACCTTCAGACCTTTTGTCTCCATACATTCCTTCCACGTGTCCATCTTTTCCTTCAGTCCATCCATACTTTCCGCAATCAACACCAGATCATCTGCATACAACAACTCCCACGGTAAACCCTCCGTTACGTTCTGAGCCAGCACCTCCATCACAGCTACAAATAGTAGTGGACTTAGTACCGACCCCTGATGCACTCCCACCTTCACCTCAAACTCACCACTGTTCCCGTCCTTCGTCCTTACAGCTGTGCGCGCTCTTTTGTACATTGCCATCACTACTCTGATCAACCATTCCTCCACTCCTAACTTCCTCAATGCCCATGTCAATACTTTGCGTGGAACCCGATCGAATGCTTTCTCCAGATCAACAAACCCAAGAAACAACTTCTTCCTCTTCTCCATGTACTTCTCCTGAAACTGCCTCACAATGAAAAGCGCGTCTGTCGTTCCTCTTCCTGGCATAAATCCAAACTGCATTTCGTCGATCTTCACTTTATTCCTTATCCTCCTCTCCATCACCCTTTCCAATACCTTCATTCCATGCTCCAATAACTTTATCGCTCGGTACGAGCCACACTCCAGAGGGTCACCTTTCCCCTTGTATAGAGGGACGAGGGTACTCAGTTCCCAAACACTGGAATGCGGCCTTCTTTCACCACCAGATTACAGATCTCTGTCATTCTCTTCACACCCCAACTTCCTGCTGCCTTCAACATATCTCCCACAACTCCCGTCGGCCCTCCCGCTTTTCTACCCTTCATTGCTTTTATCGCTTCCTCAACTTCCTTCTCAGTTATCTTCTCTGCCGGTCCTAAAACTGGGTTACTCTCTATGTTGCCATCCCATTCATTCTCTGTATTCAACAGCATTTCCATATATCTTTTCCATCTTCCTTTAATTCCATCTGGGTCGACAACGATTTGTCCCACTTCGTGCGTATGAAGCATTCAAACCCATGGGCTGGAGAGCTGGCTTAACTCCACCCACAATTGTCAGAAAAATTAATCATTTACTCTCCTCTCCTCAGTGAAAGATTAAGCCTCTCCTCAGTGAAAGACACATGAAAGCCGGCTTGGAGTTTGCAAAAAAGCACCTAAAGGACTCTCAGAGTGTGAGAAACAAGATTCTGTGGTCTGAGGAAACCAAGATTGAACTGTTTGGCTTCCGTCTGGCCACTCTGCCAGAAAGCCCAGATCGGTGGAGTGTTTCAGTGATGGTTGTCCTTCTGGAAGTTTCTCCCATCTCCACACAGGCTCTCTGGAGCTCAGCCAGAGTGACCAACGGGTTCTTGGTCACCTCTCTTACCAAGGCCCTTCTCCCCCAAATGCTCAGTTTGGCCGGGCGACCAGCTCTAGGAAGAGTCCTGGTTTTTCCAAACTTCTTCCATTTAAGAATTATGGAGGCCACTGTGCTCTTGGGAACCTTCAATGCAGCAGAGATTTTTTTGTAGGCTTCCCCAAATCTGTGCCTCGACACAATCCTGTCTCTGAGCTCTGCAGGCCGTTTCTTCGACCTCATGGCTTGGTTTTTGCTCTGATATGCATTGTCAGCTGTGAGACCTGAAAAGACAGGTGTGTGCCATTCCAAATCATGTCCAATCAATTGAATTTACCACAGGTGGACTCCAATCAAGGTGTAGAAACATCTCAAAGATGATCAAGACAAATGGGAGGCACTTGAGCGAAATTTCAAGTGTCGTAGCAAAGGGTATGAATACTTATGTCAATGCGATATTTCAGTTTTTTCATTTTAATAAATTTGCAAAAGTTCTAAAATCCTGTTTTCTCTTTGTCATTATGGGATATTGAGTGTAGATTGATGAGGGAAAAGTTGAATTTAAACGATTTCAGCATAAGGCTGCAACATAACAAAATGTGAAAAAAGTGAAGGGGTCTGAATACTTTCTGAATGCACTGTCTATATATCTATATATATATAACACAGT
Organism: Myxine glutinosa; assembly: GCF_964187855.1. NCBI lineage: Eukaryota > Metazoa > Chordata > Myxini > Myxiniformes > Myxinidae > Myxine > Myxine glutinosa. Next base: position 84,082,464 of record NC_136263.1, on the reverse strand, counting down.
TTGTGTGTGCATGTGTGTGTGTGTGTGTGTGTGTGTGTGTGTGTGTGTGTGTGTGTGTGTGTGTGTGTGTGTGTGTGTGTGTGTGTGTAATGTTACCGATAGACTCCTAAACGGAGAGGCTTACGTGCTTGATATTTGACATAGATATGGCCATTGAGCGTGGGACGAACATGGCCGAACTCAAAATATTTGACGATCCATATTTCTTATTCATATTTACCTCAACGCATTTCAGCGAAGTACCCGCTAATCTCAGCCGGTTCCAGAGCAGCTCGCTGATTCGCTCAGAGCGATCACATGATGTTCCATCCCGTCACACGTCACTTCACCTTTTATGCGATCGTGTTTTGTATCGATTTTGTGCGATATGAATTAAAGACGTCTTTGAAACAGCTGTGAAACGTCTTTCCACAACCCTTCCGTAACTGATTGGTTACGTCTTCTTCACTTCACTTCACTTCACTTCACTTCACCTTTTATGCGATCGTGTTTTGTATCGATTTTGTGCGATATGAATTTAAGATGTCTTTGAAACAGCTGTGAAACGTCTTTCCACAACCCTTCCGTAACCGATTGGAGCAGTTTCTTGCCGCACAAAACGAGATCCGCGAAGCGAGTTGGTCGAGTCGTGCTGACCAAGATGGCGACACGGCGGCTTCACTTTTCACGGAGTATGAGCGTTCTATATATTTTCAATTCAGTGCGCCCGTGATTTGTGGCATAGACATGACCATTGGGCCTTCAAGGTGTAATTTGTGCGAGGCTTTTGTCCGAGTGAGCTTGAGTCGAGAGGGCGAATGTACGGGTTGGGAATGTACGGGTCTCCCTTCCCCTGCCCGGCAACGCCGGTACTGGAGGATGTCACAGGATCGGTGAGTCTCCAAAATCCGCTTCGTGCTGTTGCGAATATGCAGGACTATGTCCGATTGTTGTGCTGCTCTCTGACCATGAGAACTGCAACGTCGTTGTTGACTGGCCATCCCCTTCCCTCCCCCTTCCCCCTCCCCCCTCCGTCCCCCCTTCCCTTCCCCCTCCACCCTACCCCTCCCCTTCTCCCCTCCCCCTCCCCTCTCCCCTTCTCCCCTCCCCCTCCATTTTCCCCTCCTCCTCCCTTTTCCCCCTTCCCCCTCCCCTCCCTTTTCCCCCTCCCCCTCCCCCCTCCGCACACAGCGCGCGAGTCAAAATGGCCGATGGCCCATACTCGAGACCTAACGGCACGACAAGGATTCTCTTCGGAATCAATCGCAAAACCTGATAAGCAGGTGAATCTGTCACCGCGATAACAACTCTGTCGCAGGAATCCCTTTCCTAGTAAACCCAAAGTTCACTCGTGACTCTTGCTCGCCAATGTTCGCTCCAGACCGCAAAGCAACTATGCTTCTTGTCTGACTCCACTCGCTCCGCCTTCTTTTCCCTCTTCCTCTTCTTCGTCGTCGTCCGGTTCCCGATCCGGTTTCCTGTTTCTTTTAACTCGAACTTTTCCACCTTTTGAAAACAGTTCATAAACAATAAACCTTTTGAAAACAATAATAGTACATGGAATCAAAAATGTTTACAGTGGATGAAAACCACCACAACGGAAGTGATGAATCCGTAACACTTCCCCCCCTCAAGAAAGAAAGTTTGAACACAGTGAAAACTTTCTTTGCAGGCAAAAACTCTTTTAACAAACATAAGTAAAACTCACACCCAAATCCTCAATTCCCATGAGCAACGATACTTAATATTTCCCAAAATAAAGCAACAAAACTTCCAAACAATCTACAGAAATTTCCAAAGTTAGTTCACTCTGGACAAAGCATCAGCAACGACATTGTTCCTGCCCTTTACATGCTCAATCTCCAAGTTGAACTCCTGCAAAGCCAAACTCCATCTCATCAACCTCTGGTTTTTTATTTTTCATTTTTTGAATGAAGGTTAAGGGGTTGTGATCAAAAAACGAAAGCAAAGCAAATCTATAGCACTTTTCGAAGGAGGCCGAGCTGAGAGCCAGGTTAATCCATGTAGGAATCTTGGCTCGGCTGCTCCTGAGCACTCAGTGCTTCGAACTCTTCCTAACTTTCATAATAATCACGGTTGGAGCGCTTGTCACTGTAGTCACGTGAATAGCGGTCTCCTTCTCGGCCACTACCCGGATAATCATCCCTTCTGGAGCTGCCGTAACTCTGGGAGCCTCCATAGTAATCTCGACTGCGGCCGCCACCAAAACTACTACTCCCGCCCCGGGAGCCATAGCCACCCCTGAAACTACCTCCACGTTTTCCTCCTCTGTAGCCCCCTCGATGCCCATGGCCTGCCTTCTCTACTGTTATGGTCCGACCATCCAAATCCTTGCCATTCAAATCCTTTTCTGCATCTTTGGTGTCCTTTGTGTTTTCAAACGTGACAAAGCCAAACCCTCTCGACTTTTGCGTCTCCCTGTCTTTTATCAGCCGCACCTCCAAGAGTGGTCCATATTTGTCAAAGATAGAGTCCAGAACATCTTCACTTGTGTCAAAGTTCAGTCCACCTACAAAGAGCTTGCCAACATTGCCTCCATTCATGACTCGTGTGTGCTGACACTTAGTTTCAGGGCACTTGACAAGACGTGCCTGTGCAAAGCGTGACGTCAGTACCTTCTCCTTCTCTTCAGAGCGCTTCCTACCCATAGCACGAGTCGCGGCACAGGATGGAAAGATAGCCGGACTCTCCCGCTCTAACTGTGCGGTGTTATTTTCCATACTAGGCTTTTCAACAAACATCGGATTACCAGAAACTTGACCACCGGCCAAATCATTCCCGATAACAAAAGAGATTCCCTCGACAGGAAGAGTGGCTTGTAAACCTACGGTGACCGGTCCGGACACAAAATCAGACTTCAAATGGATGACATGAAGTGGAGCTTTAACTTAGCCACCAACCCCCTGTAAAAGAACACTAACACCAGTTACCGTCTTATCGGACAATGGCAAAATGCCTTCAAGCATCAAAGATTGATGTGCTCCTGTGTCCCTCAATACCCTAACAGGTCTCTGGTTAGTCAAGTCTCCATCCAGTGACACAACCCCCTCTGAAATAAAAGGTTTGTAACCCTCTTGAACAAGGTCGTTCTGTGATGCCGTAACTTTGGCATGGGAACCTTCACAAGGCACTGTCCTCCAAGGACGATTTCTCGCATTTGCTAATGCATTCGGAGTTGTACTAGTCTGACTCCGCTCCTGATTTTTCCTTTTCAGGGCATAACATTGGGACATCAAATGCCCAGGTTTCTTGCAAAAAGCGCAAGTAGGCCCGGAGGAAAAACTCGTGGTCTGCCTCGGGCCCCCCGGAAGATAAGTCTGTCTTGGTACTGTAGACTTCTGATCCCTAAAAGTCGCGGTATCAGATTTGTCCTCATAGTCATCTCTAGGCCGCCTCCATGAATATTCGTTCTCCGCACCGGATGTACCATAACTCCCCTGGCGAACTCTAGGCGACAAGTTAGGTTTGTGGAACCCCATCCTGTGTGTCAAGGCATAGTCATCTGCCACGGTGGCTGCCTCATACAACTCTGGTACTTTCTTTTCATCCACATGTACTTTAATGTCCGCGTGGACACACTGTTTGAATTCCTCCACCAAGATCAATTGTCGCAACAGTTTGAAGTCTTTCCCAATCCCGTTCGAATCACACAACCGTTTAAACATGGTTTCCTTCATTCTGGCAAACTCCACATGGGTCTCACTCTCCCTCTTCCTGGCATTTCTGAATTTTTGCCGGTAAGCTTCAGGGACCAACTCAAAGGCTTTGAGAATGGTTTTCTTCACTATCTCATAATCTGCACATTGGTCAATCGGTAAAGCCGAATAGTTATCTTGAGCTTTACCCACCAAAACACTTTGCACTAACATAGTCCAGGACCCCACAGGCCATTTTAGCATTTGAGCCACTTTCTCAAAGTGTAAAAAAAAAACATGGCTACCTATTTTTAATTGAAGGGTGGAACCAGCCTCACATGCCGACTAACATCCCAAGTGTTCTGACTAGTTGTCGAACTAGCCAGCATGGATACTACTTCTCTCCGTTCTCCCATTAATTCCAGCTCCTTGAGTTTAAGTTCCTTCTGATACTCCATGTCACGTTCCTTTAACTCCCTTTCGGCTCTCCTTTCCTCTGCTCTTCCCCCTGCTCTTCTTTCTTCGAGTTCCCTTTCAGCTCTCCGTTCCTCTGTTTTCCTCTCCTCGAGTTCTCGTTCCTGTTCTTCTCTTCTTTCCTCGAGTTCTCTTTCAGCTCTACCTTCCTCTGCTCTTCTCCCCTCGGCTTTCCATTCCAACTCTTTTAACCTTTCCTGGCTCTGCAGTTGCATCTCCATTTTCCGGACCTCCACATTTTCTTTTTCCTCGGGTAACCAATCCAAGGCTACCTTTGTCCATGTTCCTTGTCCCATCAGAGATTCAACCACCAATGTCTGCATCTCTGCTTTCTTCATAGGAGCTCGGACCTCCAAGTTAAAATGTTTGGCCAATATCAAGAGTTCCGAACTTTTAAACGCTTGGAACTGTGCCTCATTAGGGGACGCCTCAAACATTTCTGCGTCAAACACCATGGTGACTATTAGTTTCCACCTGTTAACCTTCACACAAAAAATTTCAAATTTTTGGAAAAAAATTGGGAATGTTAGAAAAAATTCCAAATTTGGGAATTTTGGGAATGTACGGGAATTCTATCCCGGACGAGCCCCAAATTTTTGTTATGTGCTCCACCCCAACCCCCTGGTCACGGTGTACCTCCGAGCCCCGAGAGGATCACGGCAGAAAAATGTGTTATTCTGTATGTCAAAGATCAATGGTGAAGCCACACCAATTGTTGCCAACAAACAAATATTGTATTAAGATCACACATGAATAACAGTACAACAATAATAGTAATCAAAAGTACAATCAATATATATCCTATGATGGTACCATCAGGTTCGTACAATATAACTCACTGTGCTCCAAGTGAGCAAAAAGAAGAAGATTCCCAATGTCTCTATTCCAGCATCAAGCCAAAGTCGTATTCCGGCATCAAGCCAAAGTCGATCTGCTCCAGCGATCGTCAGAACAATGTCCAATCGAGACCAGAATCCCGTTGGGATGATAGTCACAGTCACGTGGCCAAAGCTGCGTAAAGGCGCCCTCACGGTGACTGGGAAATCCAAAGGCGCCCTCCAGGCGACTGGGAAATCACACCCTTGGGTATGGACGTTTCACGGCTCACAGTCGGCGAACCTCAGATTTATCTTCAAAATCCACGTTACCCACACACACGCCAGATCCACGTCTGGATGCAGTGAAAACGGCTGAAGTGAAGCAAAGAAACCTTGCGCGACGCACACAGCGCGCGAGTCAAAATGGCCGACGGCCTGTACTCGAGACGTAACGGCACGACGAGGATTCTCTTCGGAATCAATTGCAAAACCTGACATGCAGGTGAATCTGTCACCGCGATAACAACTCTGGGTTTCCCAGGAAAGGGATTCCTGCGACAAAGTTCACTCGTGACTCTTGCTCGCCAATGTTCGCTCCAGACCGCAAAGCAACTATGCTTCTTCTCCGACTCCACTCGCTCCGCCTTCTTTTCCCTCTTTCTCTTCTTCGTCGTCATCCGGTTCCCGATCCAGTTTCCTGTTTCTTTTAACTCTAACTTTTCCACCTTTTGAAAACAGTTCATAAACAATAAATCTTTGGAAAACAATAATAGTACATGGAATCAAAAATGTTTACAGTGGATGAAAACCACCACAACGGAAGTGACGAATCCGTAACAATATATACATACATACATATATACAGACTTGGCATTTAATATGGGATTTTTTTTTTTCTTGACTTGGGTTTACTTTCTGAACTCAGTATATCAATCTGTTGAGTTTCTTTTATGCTTCGACGATTTATTTGTTAGAAGAACCATGTCACTGATTGTCTGTCGCAGCAAGAAGTCAATAACAGGATTATATCACAGATGGCGTGACAAAAAGTACGGACAGGTACATTTGACGATTGGCTTCACAATCGGGTATATCAGGGTTGTTGCGTTCTGAATTAGTGGAAAACAACTGCTGCACATCTACAAAAGTTATTGCCGCTTCCTCTGGAGATGGTCTGTCAACTCGACAATGCTGTTTGTCATTGAGTGGTGGCTTTACGAAATTCCAGCATGAAACAGCATGCTATTGCTCTGCAGTACGGCATCACTCAAGGTCAGGTGTCAAAGATCCTGAAACGAAATGCTCAGAGGGGTGTCCCTACTCCAATACCGAGGCCAGGACGTCCCCGCAGAACCACAAGGAGGGACGATCGCCAGCTGCACAGGTTAGTCCGCAATGGCCGTACCAAGTCAGCTAATCGGCATAGGGCTGAGTGGCAGCAACTGACAAATGTGCCTGTATCCAGAAGGCTAGTCAACCAACGACTGGTTCAAGCAGGCTATCGTGCCAGGCGTCCCCTGAGAAAGCCACGCCTGGCCAGACAACACCACCAGCGCCAATTGCAGTGGGCCAGAGAGCACCGTCAATGGCAGCCAGGACACTGGAATCACGTGATCTTCAGTGGCGAGTCTAGATTTCTGGTCGATCGTCAAGATGGCCGCGTCCGAGTGCGCAGACAAGTGTATGAAGCCTACAACGAAGATTGTATAGTGCCAAGAGTCCAAGCTGGAGGTGGTGGGATGACCGTTTGGGCTGCTTTTCATGCAGGGGGCAAAACTGATCTGGTTGTTCTGAATGGAAACCTGAACCAGTTCAAGTACAGGGCCATTCCGGAAGAAACATTGCTTCAATTTGCTCATGCAGCCTTTCGAGGAAACTTTGTCTTCCAAGATGACAATGCACGGCCTCATCATGCTCACATGATGCAACACTTTCTTGCTGACCGTGGTGCAGAGCATATGGAGTGGCCTGCCATGTCCCCAGATATGAATCCGATAGAGAACTTGTGGGCAGAATCAACGTGTCAAATCGACAACCTGGATCAGCAGCCGACCTCTGTGCGTGAATTGCAGCAGGCTATTGTCACTGCATGGCAAGCGATTCCTGTCCAAACCTTGGCAAACCTCGTGAACAGCATGCCTCAATGTGTGCGTGCTCTCCTGAATGCTCGTGGGGGTTACACGAAGTACTGAACTGTAATTTTACTGTCAGTAATCCCAGTCGTAATTAACTTTTGTTTTTGTTTAAAATTTTTTGGCTAATGTGCAAAATGAAAAATCACCCACAGGGTGAACCGTATCTTGCCAAAATGTGAAAATTCCGTTTTTTCGTCATGACGTCATCAAATGACGTCATAGCGTCAAACTGTTTACAGATCTGGGAAGCACTCATCAAGGGCATTCATATGAGGTATTACTCGATATGGTACCTACGATTTCAAAATTTGACCTTGGGGTCAATAATTTTCGACCTCCAGCGCTAACCATGAAGGTCAAGGCCGATCGCCACCAAAAACTAATCAGCTGAGCGCCGGACCATATACTAGATTCCCATGAAGTTTGGAGACGATCCGATCAAAGTTACTCAAAAAATTAGTGTTTCGTCGACCTCCATGATTGGCCGCAAAGTGACCTTGACCTTTGACCTTGACCTTCATAATTTTGTGTGCTAAAGGGTATCTCTAAAAGACTCTGATATGCGAACTTACAAGAGTTTCCAAAGGGAACTGTGCTCTACAGAGTGACCTAAACAATGCGAACTAAAGCAATACAATATACATGAAAAGTGCAGTTTTTTCGTCATAACGCCGTCAAATGACGTCACATTGTCAAACTAGTTATATGTTTGGAAAGCACTCAACAAGGGCTTCAATTTGAGGTACTACTCGATATGGTAACTGAAACTTGAAAATTTTACCTTTTGGTCAAAATTGAATGACCTTCAAAATGACCTTGAAGGTCAAGGCCGATCGACACCAAAAACTAATCAGCTGAGCGCCATACCACACCCTATATACCCACCAAGTTTGGAGATCATAAGATCAAAGTTACTCAAAAAATAAGGGTTTCGTTGACCTCCATGATTGACCGCAAAGTGACCTTGACCTTTGACCTTGACCTTCAAAATTTTGTGTGCTGAAGGGTATCTCTATAGGACTCTGATTTGCGAACTTACAAGAGTTTCCAAAGGGAACTGTGCTCTACAGAGTGACCTAAACAATGCGAACTAAAGCAATACAATATACATGAAAAGTGCAGTTTTTTCGTCATAACGCCGTCAAATGACGTCACATTGTCAAACTAGTTATATGTTTGGAAAGCACTCAACAAGGGCTTCAATTTGAGGTACTACTCGATATGGTAACTGAAACTTGAAAATTTTACCTTTTGGTCAAAATTGAATGACCTTCAAAATGACCTTGAAGGTCAAGGCCGATCGACACCAAAAACTAATCAGCTGAGCGCCATACCACACCCTATATACCCACCAAGTTTGGAGATCATAAGATCAAAGTTACTCAAAAAATAAGGGTTTCGTTGACCTCCATGATTGACCGCAAAGTGACCTTGACCTTTGACCTTGACCTTCAAAATTTTGTGTGCTGAAGGGTATCTCTATAGGACTCTGATATGCGAAGTTACAGGAGTTTCCAATAAAAATAACTGTGGTCTACAGAGTGATCTAAACGTGAAAAAAAATGATTAACCACAAACAAACAAACATACAAGCTGACTAATACATCTTGCAAAAACTTCGTTTTGGCAAGATAATAAAGAGATACTTCTGGAAAACGTACAGAAGTTTAACACAGTACTGTCCATGAATTGAGTTCGATATCAGTTTCCATCACTTTCAAGGATCAATCTATTTGCTTCGAAATGTCAAATGTGGTTTTTGTTTCTTTTGAAGTTCACATTAACAAAATCTAGAATAATTTCGACATAATTCCAATGAACTTTTGGTTCCAAGTCATCTTGAAAAGTAAGTTCACCCCCACAAAAAATATTCCATATTAAATGCCAAGTCTGTATATATATATATATATATATATATATATATATATATATATATATATATATATATATATATATATATATATATATATATATATATATACATACATACATATATATATATATATATATATATATATATATATATATATATATATATATATATATATATATATATATATATATATTGTTACGGGTCGCGGACAGATGTTATATTGACCGAGCGGTGGTGTATTACCGCGACCTAACAGGATCCCCGACTCACCCGATTCCACCCAAACGTTGGCCGGATCGCACCGCAGCTAGTCAATAGGGAAAAGACAAAGACATGGATGTGAAGAAGAAGAAGAAGACAAAAAGGTTGGAAATACTACTGAATTTATTTACTATTTACACACATAAGCAAAAAGAAAGGAGTCACGTTTATTTACAAGCACATAAGACGCAGGTGACACAGTGAAAATACTAGCTTACCTACACAAGCTTAATTAACCCAGGACAGAACAAACAGAACAAACTCACGTACACAAGAAGGGTGGAAAGGCAGGAGGTGGATGGCTGGAGGGAGAGGGAGGTCCAAGGGGGTCCCGCAGCACAACCGGCGCGTTTAGCAGCCGCCGTTCAGGCCCCACGCTGCTGTTTTGGCTGCTGTGGACGTCGCGTGCTTTGCCAGGCCTCTTCGGACGCGTCTGGTCCAAACCCTCCACTCGTTCTTGGTCCACTCACTCTTTACCACCGACTCCTCACCGCAACCAACGCAACCAACTGACCACCACCACCGACTCCTCACCGCAACCAACGCAACCAACTGACCACCGACTTCACTGACTGACTCCTCACGACTCTCTTCGCGACCAACTCACGTGCGCACCTTTTATAGCGCCTCCGGTGATTAAGCCGCCGGCCTTTTGGACACGCCCATCGGGGTGCTCACCTCGGCCCTGGTTGGTCGCGCGACCCTCTGGCTCCGCCCTTGATGACGACGGGCGGGCACGCCTTTCTTCTCCGACGAGAGCACATGGTCAATGGTGGTTTTGGAGGGGATGTAATATGGGCAATCGAGGCTCGGCAATGACGAAAGGGGATGTGAAGGAAATGGGGATTTTGGGGATGGGAATGAAAGGGGATCTATTCTCTTTCACTGGTGCAATGGAGTACTTCAATTAATGGGAGACACAGCCTTACTCTAAAACACAGAATAAGAGATAACTATCAACAGGGGTATTCTATTATTTGGCTGATGTGTATGCTTGTGGACTAATTATGGGATGCCCTTTCACCTTTACACAGCTCCGGAGGTAGGGGGGCGCAGAATAAACAATAATAATAATAGTACAGCACACAATCAAAAAATATACAGTCCTCATCTCTGCAACAATATATATATATATATATATATATATATATATATATATATATATATATATATATATATATATATAACTGTAAGAAATAGTAGAAACTCCAAAGTACGAGCAGGGCGTCTCATTTGTATTGAATATATAATCGTTAGATTAAATAAGACGCGGACGTAGCTTCAGGACGTCGATCTTTAATTGTCGACAAGCTTTCGACCAACAAAGGTCTTCTTCTGAGTCAGCCCCAAGTTTAACGGAAGTTCAGGTTCCGTTGAACTTGGGGCTGACTCAGAAGAAGACCTTTGTTGGTCGAAAGCTTGTCGACAATTAAAGATCGACGTCCTGAAGCTACGTCCGCGTCTTATTTAATCTAACGATTATATATATAGATATATATATACATAAATATATATATATATAAACCAACTTCTGCCCTTGTTGCAGTCTGTCAAAGATCTCGAACCATCCACTACTAAATGCAGGTCAGCTGCTTCACTGGGACCCACTGTCAGTCATGTTACAGCCACAAGCTTTAGAACCCTTTTTGGTTATTTTTTGCAAGCCCCACCACTCCGATTTCCTCTTGGATCCTTTTCTGGTGGACTGGCCATCACTAACACGGATTGTGTGTGATCGCAAGAGTCGATTTGGTCCCGTGACGTATTTATATCCAAACAGAATCTCTTAATTGAAATCGTGTCTGTGAACCCACATGCCACACGCCCACACCCGCACTTGCTCCCATTGTCTTGAAAAACAATGAGTTCCTGCTGAACATCTACACTGTTTACCATCCATTGTAGTAAAGAGGTGCTCCTTGGATATAATCCCTTGTGGGCAGCTTGCCAGCTCAACTAGCTGGTGGAATCCACTTTGTGCTGGTGATGGTCAATGGTTCCCAAACAAAAAACGTTTATAATATGGCCATCCTTTCTGGTCCTGTGGATTGGAATGTATGTATTTCTGCATGGGATTGAACCTTGGCCTTAGGTCCAAGGTGCAAGTGTATTAATTTAACAAGCTTTGTTTGACTGTGTAATTTGCACGGGGAGGGGAGGGGGAGGGAGGAGGGCGGGCAGGGGGAGGGGCTGAAGGATTGTTACAATGAATGTTATATTTTATATCATTTTCGATTTAAAAATGCATCTTTTTTTATACATTCTCGAGGGTTGTGGAGAAGCAAGGGTAGAATGGAAGGGAACAAAAGGGAAAGGGGGCAAAACGAACAGCAGAGTAGACATGAGATTGAGATTAAGGAAAGGGAGAGAAGGACATGCAGAGGTGAACAAACTGCACACAAGCTGAATGAAACACAGCAAGAAGAGGAAATTATCTCTCAACAAAGATGAAAGCCAATTTGAGCCAGAAGTGTATGTAGGAACTTCCCCCTCCCCCCCCCCCTCAACCCCCACAATAGGAAGTAAGGAACTAGTATTGCTAAAAAAATAAAACCTCGAAAAGTCTGTCGGGTAACTGGAACTGTGAAGGGCAGTGTAACAGCTGACACTGCATTTAGCAGTGGGTTTTCCTTCTTGGGGTAGGGGGGAGGGGGGAGGAAAGGGTAGGGCAGTGGGCTCCGTGTCTTTCACAGATTCCAACTATTCCTGAAGCTGTGTTTTACCTTTAATATCTTATTTTCCGACTGCAGCTCAGAAACCTCATTAACTAGGTAGTGGAGGCTTGAACAGGGTAGCTGTGCGGCAGTAACCCCCTGTTGATCGGGACCTTTATAGCAAGTTCTGGTGTGGCACATGGATTTACAGTCATCATTCTAGATTAGAGATGGCATTTGGATATATATATATATATATATATATATATATATATAGATAGAGATATATATATATATATATATATATATATATATATATATATATATATATATATATATATATATATATATATGTATATATATATATATATATATATATATATATATATATATATATATATATATATATATATATATATATATATATATATATATATTGTTGCGGATATGAGGATTGCATTTTTTTGATTGTGTGTATTGTATTGTGGTAAATTGATGAACATTGTTTGGATATGGCCCCTCCTGCCTCCGGAGTTGTGTAAAGATAAAAAGGGTGTCTCGGTAGTTAATTCCATAAACACCACATTGCAGGACCCGATAAAACCCTTCTTCAGTAGCTTATATCTTATTATGTGTTTTAGAGTAAGGCCTTGTCTTCCATTAAAATAATACTCCATTGCACCGAATCAATTAAGAATAGCTCCCCTTCAATAATTCCATTTCACAGCCAAACTCTCCATCTGTGGGTAAAGCAGTTCACAAGCGTGGGATGCACGCCCTCTCATTTCGCTGCGATAGTGAATATGTGCTCCGTGCTCTGTTTGAACAGGAGGGGCGGGGTCGCCAGGGAGAGGCAAGCCCAGGGCACGCCACGAAGGGCGGGGCTGTTCAGCCCCATGCCCAAATAAGGAAACAAGCCCGTGGCTCACCACGAGGGGCGTGCCGTCGGCGCCATGCCCAAATAAGGAGACAAGCCCGTGGGATTACCATACAAGGTCACGAAACAGAGCACGGGGGAGGAGGGCGGTACCGAAACCGGAGGGGGCGTGACAGACCCGCGCTGAAGGTTTGGACAGAAGGGTGCGACGATCGCTGGGACAAGCGACACCAGAGATACGGCAGATGAGTCCAGGTGCGTAAGAGGGCGTGTCAGTCCCGCGCTGGAGAGAAGTGAGAGGAGGGAATACGAGCTGAGCTGCGTGGAGAGGTACACGACAAAGAAAGGGTCCAAGAGAAAGCAGAGGAACTTTTACGAACGGAGTTGCAAAGAGATACGGCAGATGAGTCCAGCCCCGTTTCAACCAGCCGCGTGAAGCCCTGACGGGGCAGCGAGTGACCCTGCCGGCGTGCGCTGTAAAGCCGAATACCAGGAGCTGCCGGCGTGTGCTGTAAAGCGGATTACAAGGAGCTGCCGGCTCCCCGCTTCCCGCCCGGAGTGGACCTGCTCGCTGTGCCCTGTGATCCCACCTGCTCATCCTTTCCAGCCATTCCTGCCTGCAAGTTCCCCATTTGCGTACGTGAGTTTGTTTTGTTCATGCTGTCCTGGGTAGTAACTAAGTCTGTATAAGCTAGTAATTTTCACTGTGTCACCTGCGTTTTCATGTCCGCTGTAAATACCCGTGACTGCTCTTTTTGCTTATGTGTGTGTAAATAATAATAAACCCCGTTACTCTTCTGTACGTCTTCTTCTTCTTCCTCTTTGCATTCGTCGTCTTAGTCTTTTCCACATTGAGTATCTGTGGCGCGATACGGCCAACGTTTGGGTGAATCGGGTTTAGTCGGGGAACAAATGTTCGGTCGCGGAGCCTCCTCTCGGCAAACATACCATCCTTAACCGCGTACCGTAACAATATATATATATATATATATATATATATATATATATATATATATATATATATATACAGTGAACCCTCGTTTATCGTGGGGGTTACGTTCCAGAACCCCCCGCGATAAACGAAAATCCGCGAAGTAGCGACCATATTTTTTTATTTTTTTTTATATATATTTTAAAGCATTATGAACTCCCCACACTCTTATTAACCTTTCCCATACTCTTATAAACACTTCCTATACTCTTAAACACTTTTTACGCTCTTAAACATACGTAATTTTAACAACATATAAAATTCTAATGGGTACTCACCATTGAAGATACTGTAGCTACCCATGGGTTCCCCAAGCAAGACCAGCATCAGAATCTCCTTGCTCCAGCCGGTGACGTCACCGGCGGGGATCCCCGGCGCGAGAGTGGCTGGTCACGTGACCACCGAAGCATGCCACGCTTGAGAGGCGTGGCTTTCGGTTTCTGGTTGTGCTTTATAATGCAGCCCGATAAATGGGCTTTTCAGTGTTCCCGAGTTGGTTTTGAGAATAAATATCTTCTCGGACGAGTTTGTGTCTTGCCCGTCATTTCGTCCATATCAAGCAAGAGCCCCGGCTCTTGCTTGCCGGGGTGACACCGTCACAATTTCGGTCTTCGAGGCCGGCCGATAGGCACAGTGTGACCGGAAGGGACGAGGTTCTCCTGACCACGTGGCCCTTGACTTGGTTTGTCCGCACAATGTGGGCGCTTTCAGGATGAACTTTAGCCGGGGAGCGTTTGGGCGCCCCGGCAAGAGCCCCGGCCACAAAAATATTTAAAATAATAGTATATAAAAATACATTTATACCGCAAAATCCCGCGATATAGCGAAAAATCCGCGATATAATTTTACATATACTAGCGAGAAAAAACCGCGATGTACCGAATCCGCGAAAAGTGAACCGCGATATAGCGAGGGATGACTGTATATATATATATATATATATATATATATATATTTATATATATATATATATATATATATACAGTCATGTGAAAAAGTAAGTACACCCCACGTAAAGTTTTGACTTTTTCAACATATTTCAACATACAGCTATTTGATCTTCATTTCAACAATATTGATAGATAAAGGTGATATAATATAACAAATATCATGAAACATTTACATTTTGTAGTCCATTGTATAATTTAAATAAACATAAATGCAAATTTCGCATGTGGAATAAGTAAGTACACCCCTACATTTATCACGACTTCAAATACCTAAAATTAGAATCAGATGCACCAGCTCAGGTGAAAATGATTAGAACATCGTTAGAGAGGATCTTGGAGGAACCTGTCTTATTTAAACCTCAGACATTTAGTTTCGTTTGCTCTTTGTTGTTGAAGTGTGCGGCGTCACCATGCCTCGATCAAAAGAGCTCTCTGAGGCCTTCAGAAAGAAGGTTATAGATGCCTACGAGTCTGGGATGGGATTTAAAAAGATCTCCAAACAATTTGAAATCAATCATTCGACTGTCCGGAAGATCATCTACAAGTGGAGAACATTCCAAACAACTACCAACTTGTTCAGGCCAGGCCGCCCCAGCAAGTTCAGCCCAAGAGCAGACCGCAAGATGCTGAAAGAAGTCTCTAAGAACCCCCAGAATGTCATCACGGGACCTACAGGTAACTCTTGCCACTGTTGATGTCAAAGTGCACGAGTCTACCATTAGAAAGAGGCTGCACAAATTTTATCTACATGGGGGGTGTGCCAGGAGGAATCCTTTGCTGTCCAGAAAGAACATCAGGGCAAGACTAAAGTTTGACAATGAACACCTAGGCAAAGACCAGCACTTCTGGAACAATGTACTCTTGACAGATGAGTCAATGGTTAAGCTATTTGGACACAGTACCAGAAGACATGTTTGGCGAAAACCAAAGACAGCATTTGACCACAAGAACCTGATACCAACTGTAAAGCATGGTGGTGGAAATATTATGGTTTGGGGCAGCTTTGCTGCATCAGGGCCTGGGCAGCTCACCATCATAGAATCCACTATGAATTCTTCATTGTACCAGAGGGTGCTTGAGGATAATGTGAGGCCATCTGTCGGAAAGTTGAAGCTCAACCGAAGTTGGACCTTACAACATGACAATGACCCTAAACATACCAGTAAATCCACCAAGGAATGGTTGAAAAGAAAGAAATGGAGGGTTCTGGAATGGCCAAGTCAAAGCCCGGATCTAAATCCCATCGAGATGTTGTGGGGGGATTTGAAACAAGCTGTGCATGCAAGAAACCCCTCAAACATCGCACAGCTGAAAGAATTCTGCATGGAGGAGTGGGCAAAAATTTCTCCCAGTCGATGTCAGAGACTGGTAGACAGTTATAAGAAATGCCTACTTGAGGTTGTTTCTGCCAAAGGGGGCAATACCACCTATTAGAGCTAAGGGTGTACTTACTTTTTCCACATGCGAAATTTGCATTTATGTTTATTTAAATTATACAATGGACTACAAAATGTAAATGTTTCATGAAATTTGTTATATTATATCACCTTTATCTATCAATATTGTTGAAATGAAGATCAAATAACTGTATATTGAAATATGTTGAAAAAGTCAAAACTTTACATGGGGTGTACTTACTTTTTCACGTGACTGTATATATATATCACCATCTTTAGAGGCCCAGTATGACCTGGGTGGAGACACCAGTTATCAAATAATGTAAGTATTAAATTATTTTGAAGTACTCTAAGTCTCAAAGCTGTCGGTCACCATGGAAGTGAAGAGATTACATTGAGACTGGTTTATTCGATATGTTGGTCATGTCAACCCTATCCCTATCAAAGTCAACCCTATCAACCCTTAGTCAACCCTATCAAAGTGACCTCAGCACCATCCAAACACACACCACTGTGTGTGGTATGGAATGAGGTGTTTCACAGCAGCCAGAATGCAAATCCTGCCACCAACCTCCAGGCGAGAGGTACTCATTTTGCCGAACTCAGAAGGCTGAGTAAACCACACCTGGTGGTAATTCAACAGCTGACCAGGATTCGAACTCAGGACCCAAGGATCCCAAGCCCTCCACCCTAACTGTTAAGCCAACACCAGACTTAGGGTGGTTGGAGGCAGTCATAAGAAATGCTTCAAAGTTTGAAGAGCCCTTAATCAAAGTTTAAATTATATATGACCTGGGGGCATGCACTCCTCTACCCGCCCCCCCTCTCCCCATCATATATCATCATTTCATCACCCTGTTGTCATAATTTCAGTTCCCCCAATCATCAAGTATGATAGTTTGCCCCAACCAGGTATATGACGTAATATATGAATGTTCGCTAAAGGGTGTTGAAAGAAACATAACTGGCAAAGGCAAATGGCATTACATTCTACCTTTCAGAAGCGTAATTGTGGGTATAAAACTCACCCAATATGTAGGATAAATATGAGAGGGACATACATACATACATATGGAGAGACATACGCTGTAAATGTAGTGGCTTTCAATTCCTTTCCCCGGAATAAGCACGTTGTCAAACTCGGACAGTGTACAAGAGGTTTATTAAAGATAAGAATACATGTATGGAAGATGTTGGCATGGCGTATAAGCTAGTAACACCATATGTAACATCACAGTGACATCATGGTCCTCCACAGCCGGCCCCAACATCTTAGCGAGCCACAACCCATAGTCGGCTTAATATACTTTCCTCAAGGAACTCAAAACAACATCCTGTGTTCATCCAGTCCCAAAGACACAGACTGCCACCCCAAAGAGAAACTATACAAAGTTGACAGGGCAGGATAAGCCTCATTCGGAAAGAATGTTTCACCAAGGTCAAGCATGGGATATTGTGTCAACATTTTCTCAAAATCAGACAACCAGCTGCCAGGGAAATAGGCCACACTGTCTTCAGCCTGGAACACTGCTGCTCCAGTCAGGATAGGGACTTGATGAAATCCCCTACATAAACACAGGAACTACGACAGGAGAAACCCTTTTGAAGGACATGGAACAGCATACAAAATTATATATACAACAGTGATATTTTGCAAAACAATATAAAAATATATAAAACTACACAGGAGCCCACAAACAACAACAACCACAGCCACAATAACAATCGAGTGTTATAAAAGATCCTTATTTTCACGTGTTTTAGTTAATGTGTTTCACGTGTTTCTTTGTGTGTCACACTGAATGAAAAACGTAAAAGGTAGAGCAGGCAGATTGTGACACATGACAGGTTCAACGATATGTCCAGCCTGAATGGCATAGGAATCAAAATGGCGATGGGTGGAGTCATCCGTCGTTCCGCCGTAATGACATCACATCAACCTCGTCATGTGATCAGATCCTCAGCTCTTATTTGGTGTACGTTTGAGGGGACATACATACATACATATACACACATATATATATATATATATATATATATATATATATGTATATATATATATATATATATATATATATATATATAAAGATATATATATATATATATATATATATATATATATATATATATATATATATATATATATATATATATATATATATATATATATATTGTTACGGTCCGCGGATAAGATGTTGTTTACCGAGCGGAGGCACCACGGCCGAACAGTTTTCTTCCCGACTAACCCGATTCACCCAGACGTTGGCCGTATCGCGCCACAGCTATTCAATCAGGGAAAAGACAAAGAGGACGGATGTGAAGAAAAGGAATAAGAAGATGAGAAAAAGGTTGAAAATACTACTAAATTTATTTACTATTTACAGGCTCAAAATAACCAAGGAGAAGGAAAGATAATAAAATAATATACAGAAGCTTTTAGAGACACAGTGAATTCCTTATACAAGCTTAATTAAATACCCATGGACAGAACAAACAAAACAAACTCACGTCCGCAAAAGGATGGAAGGGTAGGAATCGTTTGGAGGGATGAGCAGGTGGGATCACAGGGCACAGCGAGCAGGTCCACTCCGGGCGGGAAGCGAGGAGCCGGCAGCTCCTTGTATTCGGCTTTACAGCGCACGCTGGCAGGGTCACTCGCTGCCCCGTCAGGGCTTCACGCGGCTGGTTGAAACGGGGCTGGACTCATCTGCCGTATCTCTGGTGTATCTTCTTTCTCTCTCTTGGACCTCACAACCCAGCTCTCTCTTTTGTACCTCACCACGCAGCTCAGCCTTGGACCTCACAACTCAGCTCTTGTCATAGCTCATCTCCCATCTCAGCTCATCTCGTATCTCAGCTCGGGGAACGTCCCTCGGCGGGTTATATAGGCCCCGCCCCTCAACCTTCGCGAACCTCCTTGATGTTTCTCTCCACACCCTCTCCAAGTCCAACCCCTTGTTCGTGGTTGGTTGAGTGGGGCTGACTCACTCCTCCCCTCTATGACGAGGTGGGGACCCGCCTTTCTTCCCCAACCCTGCCTCATGGTCAATGGCGGCAATTGTTGGTTGGCAATGCGAATGGCAATTGACGAAAGGGGAAATGGAGGTTTTTGGGAATGGGAATGAAGGGAATCTATCTTTTCCACTTGGTGCAATGGAGTGTCATGTTAATGGACGACAAAGCCTTAATCTAAAACACATAATAAAGATATAAGCTACTGAACAAGGGTTTTATCGTGTTCTTCAATGTGTGCTTTATGGAATTAACTACCGGGACGCCCTTTTAACCTTTACACAACTCTGGAGGCAGGAGGCGCAGAATAGACAATAATAATAATACAGCACACAAAAAAAAAAATACCATCCTCATATCCGCAACACTGCACCCTCCTCCTCTTAGGCACGGCCCGGGCCTACAACTTTAATTTAGTGTGACACGTAGGTGTAGTTCCCTCTACTTTTAACCTGACCCTGAGTGCGACAGTTTTAAAACATAAATAAATATGTCCCGCTGCTCCATTGCACCCTGCCTAACAGACTCACGCCCACAGCTAACCGAATTGCGGAATGGTCTTCAAACTACACACTGACGGTGGGGAGCATTATTTACAATTGACGCTACTTTATTTACAAAACGCAAGCCAGGACCTGTGATTGTTCTTTCTGGGGGGGAGACAGTCTGTTCTGCATCAACGCACCATGAAAGCACCCAAAAACGCACCAATACACCCTCAAGCACCAATCGGTGCACAGTCCTCATTGTTCATCAATGTTCAATAATAAAAATAAAAACAACAACCCCTAACCCTGCAGGTGGTCTCTTGCTCTTCGGCTCCCTCTGCTGGCTATTATTATTTCTTCCAGATGTTGTCTTTCTTTCATTTTCTTACTGGCGGCCTATTTGCAATAAAACTTGCCCAAACGTGTCCATGTTTATTTATTTTATTTAAGGCCCACAGGCCCGACTACGTGTGGTTCACCTGTGGGGCATCGGTGCCCTGTGGCCCAGGTCCGCCAGCAGGATTTCGGGCCTTCATGGCCGGTTCCAGCAGAGGGGCCATGCCCCAACCCATGGGGTCCATAAGTGGTGCTCGGCCACAGACATGTGGTCCATAATGTGGTGCATCGATGCAGACAGCTGGTTCTGGGAGTTCCGTGCGCACAATGGCGGACTCACGCACGCTCCCCTCGGCGCCCAGTGGCGCTCAGTTCATGTGGGAGACAAAAGGGGGACAAGACAGATGAGCGAGGGGTAAGGTCACAAGGGTACACATCAAACAAGGCAATGCAAGGCGAAATGCGTACGGAGAGCGAAATGAGAAAGCTCGTCCCTACCGTACGTCACCCCCCCTGTCACCTACACTACCCTTGCCCTTACCCCATATTTACAAAATCTACACCTTTACAAATTCGTCACTACTGTCACGTCTCCCCATATTTGCCCTATACCAAATTCGTTCCCACAATCCCTCTAACCAAATTTTGCCATCACCCAATTCATCATCAACCCTCATAAGGAGGAAGAGATGGAACATCAAGGCACAATGTCACACCCACGGCATGATGCGTCTCACAATCCAACCATTTGCACAATAAAAATAATAAAACAACCTGGCATGGTGTGGAGGTACCTCATCTCAGGTGAGTGGATGTAGATGGTGCGAGGAGACTTCAATCCTAACTACTTTCTAAATGACTTTAACACACTTTACACTACCCGGGGTCTTCCCTGCCAATCCATTGGCCAACTTACACTATGGGTTCTAAAAACCAATTCCCATTGACCAAACTGTGGTGCTTCTCAATTTGGGGTCTCACTCCCCCGATTCATCTCCCGGTGCCCTTGCACAATTTCTGGGCTGTGACGTGTAGCTCTCCCAGCAGGTCTACCCACCTGCACACCTCCACCACTGTAGTTGCCACCCAAGTTTACCTAGCTCCTCACCCTAACCTATCTAACTGGGGAAGGCCCCTCCTGGCGCTGTCACCCCACTCGGTGCCCTCTGGCACTGGGCTACCCGGGTCCGTCCTCCGGACCTCGGGCCCCATCCACAACAACTCTACCGGCTCCCAGAGCCCACCTGCGGCCTCACCTGGCCGACATCCTCACAGTGGTGGAGTGCCCAAACCAACTACACACACTAACAGGCCACACGCCCAGCCATTTCCACAACACTAATGCACCCATCCAAACACCATTCTTTCACCCGCACCACAGATGCCAATATCCAACCACAATTTACCTGTACCCTCTACCTAACACTTACACTACCCGCCCCGGGTATTCGTGATGGGGGTCCACTCTTCCCCCATTCACACCATCGCACCATCCACTCCACTCCATAGTTTCCACCATACTCACTCCACGACCATCCATTCCAATACGCCATATATCCCACACTCCATGTATTCCATAATTCATATATTCCACACAACCATTCTCCATACACCTGTCGTTGCACACCTGTGCAATCACATCTGGTGCCACCTGCACCCTCCTTCCTTCCTGGACCATTTGGTCAACACAATACACATCACTATAACTCACTCAAACACTGCTCCATCCACCTGTTCAGTTGCACACCTGTGCAATCACACCTGTTCCTTACACACTTTTCACAATACACTTCCAATCCTCAAACACACGGCATCATCTCAACTACCTGTTGCCCTGCTAACTTAGTGCTCCCCATCTTCCCTTTAAACTAAGCACATACCACGTCATTATCATCCACTCTAATCTACCTGCGTCCCCACTACAGGTGTCATTGTCACTACCTAACCTTAACGTCACCTAAGGTCATCTTCTAGGTCCCTATCATTATATCCTAACCCTCCCGGGCTAGTTTTCACTGCCATAAACCCCATAAGACTAGTGCTCCTTTGCCCCCCCTGTGAGGGATGACAGAGTTGCCATCCCACCACATCGGGGACGTTCCACTATAAATTTTGCTCGTCCAAATTCAACAAATCAAAAATTTGCCAATCACTCTACCAATCCTCTGCCAATCATCACTCTGCCAATCCTTTGCCAATCATCAAATTTTGTTTTTCTAATTTCGGGTCCAGACCACTATCCTCATCATTACAGTCTACTTACTAATGCCTCTCGGTGCGCCAATTCACTTCCACAGCCCGGCTTCATAAAGCCGAGCAATGAATGCGGGTTGTTTGGTGCCGGCGGCTGGATGCGTCCGGCACTCGGTGCAGGGAAGGACGCTTACCCGGGCCGAGATCCCACGCACCACCTCGGCACGGAGCCATCCAATTGCCCGATCTCGACCTCCCGGAACGCCTCAACAAAAAGGGGTCGCCATGACGACCCTTCCTATCGGGCTGCCCGTTCCGCCTAGCGGAGCACGGACGCGGCCGTTCCAAGCGCGGCCCAGCGTGGATCACGTACGGCGGTCCTTTCAAACCCGCCGTGGTTCGGATCCCCGCTGGTCCTCGCGGCACGCGAACCCCGTCACGCACCGAGGGCCCGATTCGGCTAAACATCATTCTAACCGCTAACCCGGTTACCGTCGATGCCTCACCCGCATGCTTACACCCCGCAGCCCGTTCCTTGCTCATCCATCCAGCTGTTCCCATGCTCCTCGTCATTGCACCTTCTCTTACACACCTCGGTACACTCATTCCGCTCACAGACTTGGTCACACACCTGACCACCGAACACCTTTGCACACACTCGTCGTTCACACACCTCACCAACACACCTCTTCGCACCCCCTCCTCTGTGACAATCACAGGTGTGCTCTCACTCGCACACCCAACCACATGCCTCACGACCAACTCAAGTGTGCATTCCCACACACGCTCTACCATTCCAGATGTGCATCCTTCCATTCCAGGTGTACATCCTGTCTCACCTGTCACAACCAACTCACGCTCCGTGTCACTCTCACTACTTTCACCACCACTCTTGACAGCGCACTCACCCTTACTCTCGACAGCGCACCCTTTCCTCATGCCCCTGTCTGTTACACACCTTTCTCACGCACACTCTTGCGCACACTCTCCCGTTACACCCTCTGTAACACTCACCACAGGTGTGCATTCTTCCTTACTTTTGACAGCGCACTCTTTCCTCATGCACCTGTCCGTTCCACACCTTTCTCACGCACACTCTTCCGTTACACCCTCTGTAACACTCACCACAGGTGTGCATTCTCCCTCACTCTTGACAGCGCACTCTTTCCCCATGCACCCATCCGTTACACACCTTTCTCGCGCATCCTCTTGCGCACACTCTCCCGTTACTTCCTCCGTAACACTCACCCCAGGTGTACACTCTCTCGTTACATCCTCTGTAACACTCCTCACTACGCGCTTCCATGTGCTCCCTCGCACACGCACTATGACCGACTCACTCTCGACAGCACACTCACTCCTCGGTGCGCACTTTTTCCTCACACACCCCAGAGTCGGACATTCTCGCACACCTCCTCCTTCGCACACCGTACCTGTCGCACACTTCACCAACGGCCTCTCACGAACACACGGATCCAAATCAACCCCCAAGCCGACTGAAGCTCCCCTCACATCATGTACATTTCCTCGTATATCGCCACTCACCTTGGCACCTCGTCGTCGCACCACCTCTGCCACCTGCAAACTCTTTATTTGGTTAGTGCGCACGAACATCACGATTTGAGCACCGACCTTGCACATATTCCATCACCTCCTCCTGTATTTCTCTCTTAGTTTCTGTCCGTCTCTTCTTAATTTCACTCACCTCTTCTTCCACTTCCTCTAATTTTTGCTCCACCTCTTTTATTTCCCGGTGCGTCTCCTCAAGTTCGTCCTCTAAGGCTATTTTGACCGTTTCTATGTGCGTCCTCACCTGCCGGTCCTTCGTCTCCATTACTTCTGTCACCTCGTCCAACCTCGTTGTCAGTCCCTCACGTACCATCTGACATTACCTCTGCGTCGCTATCAAGTCATTTTTAATGTCGTTTTGTGTCGCTTTTAACCCTCCTAGTACCGCAGTGTTCCTTTGAACCTGCTCCGTTAGTTATTTTTGTCCCTCCGTCAGCTGTTCCACCTCCTCCGTCAGGTCTTCTATTCCCCCCTGTAACCTAGCCGTTCCATTTCTCACCTCTTTCTCTATACGCTTTTCACCTCGCTTTACCTCCTCGCGTACCCCCGAGACCTCCTCACTTACACCTCGTCGTATCTCCTCCTTCATCTCCTCCCTCTCTTTTGTAGATGCCACCCTCATCTGTCCCAATTCATCCCTCTGAGCATCCAATTTGGTTTCTACCCCGATTTTCACCTCCTCTATCTGCTCTCCCATTTGTTTAATTTCTCGGGCGGATTGCTCCCCTATTTCCCGCAATTTGCCTTCCATTCTATTTTCTAACCCCATTAACCCATTTTTCACCTCTTTTATCCCGTTGTCTAACCCCTCAAATTTGTCGTCTAACTTCCCAAATTTCTTGTCTAATCCCTCACCGGTACCCCTCGCTTCGTCCCTCATTACCCCCAATTGCTCACCTTGAGCATCCATCCGGTTCCCCATTTGTCCCATTTGGCCCTCCAATCGCTCACCCATTTCTCTTTGCTCTCGGGTGGACTTATCGCTTTGAGCATCCATTTTTGCTTCTAGCCCCATATTTGCCATTAGTCTGGCTGCATTAATCTGCGCCATGAGGTCCCGCACATCAATTCCCGCTATTTGCGCAGCGGGCGCGGCTACCCCGCGCTCGTGCGAGCTGCCACTTTGTGCGTCTGATACCACGTGCGCGGGAGCGCCATTTTGTGCACCTGATACCCCCTCAACCACATTGCCAATGTTCTCCTCCTCTCTTTCATCCACATACATTTCCCCGAGGTCCTGGGTCGATTCTACCCCGTCTATCTCTCCCACCGGCATGCCGTCGCCTTGACCAGCCATGGCGCGATTTCAAAATTCGGGTTTTGTAAAACAAAAGCAAATTTCGGTACTTTGTAATTTTGAGCGCGTTAAACGCTTCAGGTCCGAATCCGACACTTCTGACACCAATTGTTACGGTCTGCGGATAAGATGTTGTTTACCGAGCGGAGGCACCGCGGCCGAACAGTTTTCTTCCCGACTAACCCGATTCACCCAGACGTTGGCCGTATCGCGCCACAGCTATTCAATCAGGGAAAAGACAAAGACGACGGATGTGAAGAAAAGGAATAAGAAGACGAGAAAAAGGTTGAAAATACTACTAAATTTATTTACTATTTACAGACTCAAAATAACCAAGGAGAAGGAAAGATAATAAAATAATATACAGAAGCTTTTAGAGACACAGTGAATTCCTTATACAAGCTTAATTAAATACCCATGGACAGAACAAACAAAACAAACTCACATATGCAAAAGGATGGAAGGGTAGGAATCGTTTGGAGGGATGAGCAGGTGGGATCACAGGGCACAGCGAGCAGGTCCACTCCGGGCGGGAAGCGAGGAGCCGGCAGCTCCTTGTATTCGGCTTTACAGCGCACGCCGGCAGGGTCACTCGCTGCCCCGTCAGGGCTTCACGCGGCTGGTTGAAACGGGGCTGGACTCATCTGCCGTATCTCTGGTGTATCTTCTTTCTCTCTCTTGGACCTCACAACCCAGCTCTCTCTTTTGTACCTCACCACGCAGCTCAGCCTTGGACCTCACAACTCAGCTCTTGTCATAGCTCATCTCCCATCTCAGCTCATCTCGTATCTCAGCTCGGGGAACGTCCCTCGGCGGGTTATATAGGCCCCGCCCCTCAACCTTCGCGAACCTCCTTGATGTTTCTCTCCACACCCTCTCCAAGTCCAACCCCTTGTTCGTGGTTGGTTGAGTGGGGCTGACTCACTCCTCCCCTCTATGACGAGGTGGGGACCCGCCTTTCTTCCCCAACCCTGCCTCGTGGTCAATGGCGGCAATTGTTGGTTGGCAATGCGAATGGCAATTGACGAAAGGGGAAATGGAGGTTTTTGGGAATGGGAATGAAGGGAATCTATCTTTTCCACTTGGTGCAATGGAGTGTCATGTTAATGGACGACAAAGCCTTAATCTAAAACACATAATAAAGATATAAGCTACTAAACAAGGGTTTTATCGTGTTCTTCAATGTGTGCTTTATGGAATTAACTACCGGGACGCCCTTTTAACCTTTACACAACTCTGGAGGCAGGAGGCGCAGAATAGACAATAATAATAATACAGCACACAATAAAAAAAATACCATCCTCATATCCGCAACAATATGTATGTATATATACATATATATATATATATATATATATATATGTATATATATATATATATATATATATATACATACATACTTACATACATACATACATACATACATACATACTGTACATACATATGGACAGACAAACACTTTTTCTAGATGGCTTTGCCCTATGGGCTACGCCGTAAAATTTCAATTGAAATTAAGTTGCTCGTCGATCATAAACTGACATTTGTAGACAGACAGAGAAAAGTGAACCAATTGCCTGTTCCAGATGCTGCATGCGTGCGGAGTACTTATTGTCACCATCAGTCGAATGTCAGGCCTGTGCAGACTGTTCCGAAAAGTGTTGGGTCAAAAACTCTCGTCGATCGACAACCACCCCCCTCCAATAAGATGGCATTAATTGGGGCCATTACAACAAGCATTCTGAGTATTGCGCTGCAATACATGTCCCCTACCGGCAGTCTGTCGTCCGGAAAACTGTTGGGGAAATTACCAAGGGTTATTTACCCACAGGTTCTGAATCGTTCCCAATCGCTAATTACCTCAGGACGGGCTCACCTGTGATTCGCACTCGGGACTTCGATTTATACACCTTGCAGACAGGTCAGCAGAAGCACGAGAAAATAAGTTGTTGATAAAGAACCTTTCGAGTCGCTAAATATCAGTAATTTATTATATTTTCCGGTTCACGATCAATGATCGATGTGTATATATATGTTGCTCGGCTTGGCTCCGCCCCTCACGAAAGCACGTGCTGACGCGCTGTTGACGTTCGCGAGACGAGGCTGAGGGCGCGCGGTGCGGCTTGAGGAGAACTCGAGAATAAACAAGAGATATCCATTTTTAAAATATTTTCGTTTAATTAACGATATCTGCCAAACCACGTGCCCTATCGCAAATTCCAAAAGGACAGTTTCGTAGACTGACGTGCTGAACAGACCTGTGAAGTTTCCCCTCGATTGGATCAAAAATGAGGGAGGAGCTCGGTTTTAAAGGTTCATGCTTAAAAAGGTCATAACTCTGAAACCATGTGATGCATGACGTCATGCTCGCTGACTTTTTTGTTCGTCATGGGTATGCGATTTTGCCTGCAAAGTTTGGCCTCGATCTGTTCAGCCATTGCAGAGAAAAAGGGTGTTTTCGTGTTTTCACGAAAAGCAATATGGCGGCCGAACCACGTGACCTGTGACGTCATAATTACCATTAAAATATTCTACAGACCGAGTCCCTCCTATGGTGAAAATTTGATCTCAATCGGTCCAATTATTGCAGAGAAATTGCTTTTTAAAGGAAATTAAAACTTAAAATGGCACTGAGTTAAGGATCATCAGAATTATCAGAATTCCCAAAGTTCAAAGTGCCATGACTTTGTCAAAAATGATCGAAACGTCGTGAAGTTCGAACTTGATCTGTAACTTATCATGAGGAAACCATGTGCCAAGATTGAAATCTTTAGCTTTAAGCGTTTAGAAAAAAAATCCGGAAAACTGTTCTTTGCGTGACGGACTGACGGACTGACGGACTGACGGACGGCGTGCAAACCTATAGTCCCCTCCGGTGTACACCGGTAGGGGACTAATTATAGTGTGTGTGTGTCTGTGTGTTCAAAATTTGTAATCACTATGAACGTCCCCGTGACCCCATAGCAGGAACATCAATATACACTCCAGTTTATCGAATTTTAGTGCTGAAATTCCG
Source organism: Myxine glutinosa (assembly GCF_964187855.1). Lineage (NCBI taxonomy): Eukaryota > Metazoa > Chordata > Myxini > Myxiniformes > Myxinidae > Myxine > Myxine glutinosa. The sequence goes on along the minus strand of NC_136263.1, from coordinate 84,054,491 downwards.
AAGAACGCTTTAACAATGACGGCTGATAAACTGTCTTCAGTGACCAAAGCAGTTTACGTAGACGAGAAATAATGCCAATGGCGTTTCATCTTGAAGTTTAACTTTCCCCAACTGCTGCTGCACTGCTTTGAATCTGAGACAAGTCACCTGTTTGCAGCTTTCCCATTCAATGAGTTCAGTATAATGAAACCTAAACTTTGGAGCTGTCATTTATTCGTGGTCTGTGGCACTTTTAACCTCAGATTTTAAATTCCAACACATTTTCTCTGAGCGCGGCCTTTCTGCCCTGTTCTCCTTCCGTCAGTCTTTCATTTCACATGAGTATGAGATATGTTATATACAAGTTTTCTCTTAGAACTGCCCTCAATTTAACTCATTACAACACTTGGTCTGGTGTTCTATCAGAATCATCCAAAGTAATCAAACCAAGTCATGCTGAGCCTCCAAAGGCGAATGTGCTAATGAAAATTTTTTGCTTCAAGCTCTCGGCGCACATCATACTAAAATGTTTAAATTTTTCTCAGCACCTCTACCCAACCCATATGTGGTAGTGCTAGGCTTACATAATTTATTAGAAAATACAATTCGGCTGATGCTGTAATCCACTTAACGCACGGCGTCTTGATATCCATTTCATATAATGTCCACTTGATGTCAATCGAATTTCCAGCACAAAAGGCCTTTGGAAAAAAAAAGATAAGTTGACAACCACTACTGTAATAGCCTAAAGCACAATTTTTTTTGCCTTGACCTCACCCCAAACTCAATTAAGCACGACCTGTTTTAGTTGCCCAATGAAACGTCATGCTGCACTACCTTCGTGGTGCTCCAACAATCTTACAGGTAAGCATCCGAGTAAGCTAACCCTAATCCTAACCCGAACCCTAACCCTAACCCTAACCCTAACATTCTTCCTCTGTTCCTGATGTCCATTCGCTACGCTCCAATCTACACTCACATCACATGTTTATCCATTCGATTTGCACATATCAAGAAAAATAGTCTTGTCAGCTGGTATTGAGCCTAAAAACAATAGATAACAATTCCTTTGATTAATTTCTGTTGGGTATACTCCTATCACGCTAAGAAGGATAAAGGATGTGAAACAACACCAGCGTGTCACATCGGAGACGGATCTGGGGTGGTAATAGATATGCCAGGTAAACAGACAGCAGACTGCCACCAGCTATCGGTAAAGCTAACAGGGTTTTAGGTTGTATTCGTAGGGGGGTGAATTATAAATCAATCGAGGTAGTGCTAACACTGTACAGGAATTTATTGAGGCCTTGTCTAGAATATTGTGTACAGTTGGGGTCACCACATCCGAAGAAGGATATAAGCTGCCATAGAGAGGGTTCGGCATGGGCTGCTGAGTGATTATGGGGCTAACTAGACTAAGCTATGAGGATTGGCTGAAGGAGACGGTTGTCCACCACACGTGCTTAGACTTGTTTCAAGGGAAAAAAATGGGAATATTTCGGAAAAAGGGTCCAATTCTGGAAAACACAAAGAGTTATTTTTATGCAGCCAGCACATGCTCATTCTGATCTTAACTACCATTGGAAGCTTTCTAGTGGAACTTATCTGGGTTTAAGCTTGGTATTGGCTTAATGGTAAAGGAGGCTGGCTGAATATCTTAGGGTCCTGAGTTTGAGCCACTGTCATGCCGTTAAATAACACAAGGTGGGTTGAATAAGTCTGTCATCCTTCTGAGGTGGGCAAAATGAGTACCAGCTTACTGGAAACAAGGGGCGGCACAGCCACACTCCCAGCAATGATGCAAGCAGCAGCCACAAGCTGCATACAAAATGGTAATCTGGCTTCTGTAATGGAATACCTACCAGGAAATGTAACCATAATCTTCATTTTCTGTGAGCAGCACCTCACCTCAGCACCTCATTTTCTGTTAGCTGTGGGGGAGCATCATTGGCTGAGGGCACAGCTCTGCTGCTGATGCAATGCCCTCCAAAGGTCCAGCCAGCCCCGTAACCATGATGAAAGGAAAGGTGGGTTAAACCATACAGGAAAATTATGATTTCATTATGGTAGCAGCCGGCTTACTTTTGTTGAGCACATTTGTATCTCGAACATGCATTTTTCATCTATATGCGATAGTTGCCTTAACATCTCATCTGTAGGAGGCATGCTTCACAATGCATTGCTCCTGCAGGCAATGTGTTAGACAGCAATTTCAGGTTCATTCAAAATAAAAAATCAGTTTCTAACCAGGTTATAGGTTAGGCAAAATACATGTCCCATAACGTTTTCCTCATTATAATCATGGGAAATATTTATATCATCAATCTATGGGGCAAAATAACTAAAAACAAAATCAAACCAATAAATTTTGCGTTCGCAAATTACTGCCTTCATGGGACGTGTAGCTACACTACATCAAGCTTGGGGAGATACAAGAGACAGGAATCAGAAATTATTTCCACACCATTGTCAAGGCTAATTGAACTGCTTATATAATATATTGAAAGCAGAGAGGTCTGTGATCTCAAAGAACATGATGAGGTAGTTCACTGCTACCTTGAGGAATTAAAGAAACGTAAAATGTACAGAGATGTTCCAATAACACAGAGGAAGGGCTAATGGAAAATAAAATGAAGATGTGGAGAAGGTTTAGAATTATAGAGGGCATGAGTGGTCCATTGAGAGTCAAGAGAAAGAAGGAGGAGAGGAGAGACGAGGAGAGGAAAGGTCAGGCAAATTGAAACACATGGAGTCTTGAGAGAAGTACTTGACAGAGCTGAAGAGAGACAGATGGAGCTGAGGACGTGGTGCTGAGTTCGCCATGTACCAGTGTCAGTGAGTGTGAGTTGAGCTTGAGTGTGGTTGCCTACCTGGTAGCAATGTAGTGATTTGTCGGTGCCTGTGCATTGTTGAAGCGGGGCTCCAGTGACATTCCAGCGACGAATTGAGACTCTTTGGTACTCTCTTAAGGCCCTACACTGAACACAAGGTTGACAGAATAGCATCATGTTTCAGCTTTTACCTCATCCATCCTTCTACTACCAGCTTTCGCAGACATCTTATGATTCCTCTCCTTTCCCGCCATCCTGTGCCTGAGTAAATACCCTGCGCTCATGAAGTGAAAAGCAGGGGTAGGCATTCGGTTGCGTACATGTGGCATACGTTTCTGCATTTTTTAAAATTCATTTTCTCGGCAACCATTGGTCCGATTGACACAATTTTACCATAGGAGTGCCTCCACCTGTATAATTTTTTTAATTTATAATAATGACGTCATAGGTCACGTGGTACGGATGACATCCTGGAAAAATGTTACAACTTTATCGCCAACAAACCACTCAATGGAAAAAATTGAAACATGGCTTATTGCCAAGTACTCCCCATGGGGAATAAGATATGTTGATGATGATGTCATCGGTGCTTTCATTATGACGTCTTAATTTGACAAGTACAACACTTGATTTGATCAGTATGAAAAAAAATTCCTCTGCAACTGCAAGTCCGATGGACCCAAAATTTTCAGAATATGAGCAGCTCCTCCTGTATAATTTTTTTTAATTATAATTATGACGTCATATGTCACTTGGTACAGGCGCCATCTTGGAAAAATCTAAAACGGTTGCACCTCTATATCTCCGAAACCGCTCCATGAAAAAAATTGAAGCATGGCTCATTGTCAAGTATTGCTCTTGTGGAATAAGATATGTTAATGATGATGTCATTGGTACCTTAATTACGACGTCACAATTCGACAAGTACAACGCTTGATTCGATCGGTATGAATTTTTTTTCTCTGCAATTCTCGGTCCGATTGACATGAGATTTTCACCACAGGAGCACCTCCTCCCGTAGAATATATTATTTAATAAGGTTTGGACAAATATCACCTCGTATTTTTTTTTCCCTTTTGTCTGCAGTCTTCGTATGACTGTTTCTGCCTACCTTACAATGTGAAGTTTTTAAAGAAGCATCTGACTTTTCACACACCTTTGACTCCAACAATTATACTGATTACTGCAGAATATGACAACAAACCCCCTATTGCTGAACTGGAAAACTTTAGAGACCCTACTATAGCCCATGCTGTGTTAAGAACAGAGGTTTATCTTTAATTAACTAGATTCCTGCTTTGCAGATTGGTTAAATAAAGATTTATTTTGCAATTATCAGCATAGTGGCACAAATCTTGTTTTCTGAGTGCCTAATCAAGTGGCCATTTTATTCGCTCGGGAATCTGGGCCGCTTAATTTCCCTTTTATTAGGTGTGGTTTCCGTGTTAAGTTGAGTTTTCAACCATCCCTTGTGATCTTTGATTTGCTTGTCTTTCCACACATCTGTATAAAGTATCACCCCTCCCCACCCCCCACTGTAATCTATAAATCAATCAAAATACTATTTTTGTGGTTGTTTTGCTACATATAAAGTAAGTTTCAATTAACAACAGGATTGTTCAATATGAGACTTTCAAAATGACCTAATCTGCCCCAGAATGTTCGGTGTGCATGTGCATAACCCCTTAGCAGCAATGTTGAATAGGACATGTTTCCATATATTGTGTGTTTGTGATAAGCAATGTTAACTTAAATTTCCCACACCATTTCTGAAAGAAGCGGAAAATATTTGGAAAGTACCTGAGATAATGGACTGCACAACGAAGGATTTGGAGAACTTTCTCATTCTGCTCAAAAAGCTAAGATCATGCAGCTTTCTTTACTGCAAAATCCAGATTATGTGGGCTGGTGCAAGACCTGAAGGATCGTAGGCGGTCGTACTCGACCAAAACCCCTGGCAGATCACTATCAGTGAATGGACTTTGCACCTTGCGGGAGTATTTATCTCATGAAGCTGTGATATTTATCTCGTGGCAGGCTTGATTATTTATTTAATAGATGTCTGCAATTCAAAAGATGATACTGTGCGTCATTACCAACAGAACAATAGCTGCTGACGCTTCGACAAAGGACATCTTCACAACGTGAAAGTACACAAAGATTGTGCCAGCTATTATTCACGTGGACGCGGGATGCATCAAGCAGACTTCCTTGAGGGAGACACTGTATCTGGCTTGAATGCTTCTCAACAGCAATAGGAAGATCATATCTGGGGTTTGTCAATGCACATGGTAAGTTTATAATCAACATTTAAAATGATGATATTTACTATTACTCATGTTGGGTGGTGGGGGAAGTGGGAAATTTTAGGGCTGTTATAACATTAATGGTAAAAAGCCCATCAAATAGGATGGGTTGGAACTGTTTATTTGACGGTGCAGCCTCATGAGCGTGTCAAAGTCTGAAGCCTCGGCCTAGTGTCAGGTGTCCTAATATCTTCTTTATTTGACATCATACGGATGTAAATGAACACTTGTTTTACTCTATGCCCATTGCACAATACGTGCAGTGAATTTCACCTCCCTGTGCCTTGTATTTATAGTTTGTTTTTTTTAAACGCCACTGTATACCGTCCTTGAGGCTCGGTTTGCAAGCCACCGTCTACAATTCCAATAGAAAAGACATAATTACTCTTTTATGGACAATGTTTTTGGAGTTTGTTTTATCCTCAAAAGTAGATCTTAGTGTACGCACATTCGTGTTAAAAGATTGGCCTTTAAAACCTACCCTTATGAAGGGGGAAAGACATCTGAACAAACACACAAACTGACATTGTGTTTTATTTGGTAGATTGGTTGTTTGGTTCTGGGGCCACAAGAGAAATAGTTCTGCATTTTTGCATCTTTTGCTAAAAGGAGAAGTGTGTGTGTGTGTGTGTGTGTGTGTGTGTGTGTGTGTGTGTGTGTGTGTGTGTGTGTGTGTGTGTGTGTGTATGTGTGCACGTGCCATCACTTGCTTGTATTAACAGAAAATTATAGGAACTTAACACCTACCATTCACGGATATTTCTCTCCTATTTCCTATATTTTTGTGAGCTGAATTTGCATCCAGGAACACAATTAACAGTTTTGAAATTGACGCTGTTTCGTTTAAATGCAGAAAATTCTGTTAGAAAGACGTTTTGAATTACAGATTTCACCCTAGCAACAGCAGGTTAAAGTGCCCGCGCTAGCAGAAGCGCGTCACTGAAAACGCACACACAGGGCTCGTGTGAAAGGCCTCGTACGTCATTTCAAAAGTCCCGTATTGGTTGCATGCTCGTTGCTGGGCTACTTAATCTGGCTTCTATTATCAAGAGGGCCACACTTGACCAATTACTGTTTTGGTACATTGTGAGAAGGGGGAATGGCTGACGGTCTGATCTGTATTGAGGTTGTGAATATTCAAGATTTTATGGTATCACTTCAAAAGAGTAGGCCATTGTGTACTGATTGCCTGGCTAAATTCCTCATGGAGATAAGGTGAGAAGAGGGTTAGCCTCGATATAGGATGCACATGCCTGGTGGGAAAAATGGTGTCCACCTATGTCTGGGGTTCCTTCTACAAGCTTAACAATGTCACCTTCAATAACCAATTAACTTCTCAAAGTAGTAGTATTTCTGAATTTTGAGAAAAGTAAGAAATTAAAATTATTATTCGCAATGATTGATCATTAATTTAACCTAATTCAGAGTTGCCAATGCTATCTCGTGGTCATCCTCATTCCGCATTCAGTGCGCCAAAGCAGCAGCAGCAAAAAAAACAAAAAAAAACACAAATTAGTTTGGTAAATATGATACAGAAAAGAGAACATACTTTTCTCATTTTATCAAGATCAACAGAAAATAATTCCAAGGGATCTACAAGCTGATAACACATTTTTAGATAGAGAAAGCAATATAGATCAGCAGAAAACTGCTCACGACACAAATACAACAACATGATGTCCTCCCATGTATTTCAGAAGTTTACTGTACTAATTGGGCGTTTCGTGTGAGCTGATGTTGGAAAGTCTACTAAGTTGACAAGAATTGCACTTTGCGATGGTGTTTCTAAATCGTGTTTGTTTATATACCCGAATGGGCTGCAACTTCCTTTATGCATCTTTGCCAATACACTGACTTCTAAAAGTATATTCACAAAACAAGCGACATCTGTAATTGGACAATTTTGCACAGGTAATAATGATGTCGAGTCTCCTCGGGCAATGATGACCTTGCCTTTCTATGGCTGGTAAACACTGGTATATGTGTGGTATAGATGGGGGTCACCTCTCCTCTCCGTCTCTCTGCTGGCCGTTGGGGAATTCACCCACTTCCGCCCGTGCTGTTGGAGTCGACTGTCCGGACACTCATCCACCAGGTGTGCAGGGCCAAATTACCTGCCATCCTGTGTCTGAGTAATTACCCTGCGCTCACGAAACAAAAAGCAGGGTTAGGCATTCGGGTGAGTACGTGTGGCGTACGTTTCTGCATTTTAAAAATTCATTTTCTCGGCAACCATTGGTCCGATTGACACAATTTTACCTTAGGAGTGCCTCCCCCTGTAGAATTTTTTAAATTCATAATTATGACGTCATAGGTCACGTGGTACAGACGCCATCCTGGAAAAATGTTACACCTTTATATCCAACAAACCACTCAATGGAAAAAATTGAAACATGGCTTATTGTCAAGTACTCACCATGGGGAATAAGAAATGTTGATGGTGATGTCATCGGTGCTTTCATTATGACGTCATAATTCGACAAGTACAATGCTTGATTTGATCAGTATGAAAAAAAAAATCCTCTGCAACTACAAGTCGAATTATCTGCCATTTAAACGGCATGGCTGCGGACCGTTTCCCTGGTAAGGGGGGCTGACAGGTACTACACCTTGCCCAGAGGTGACCTGGGGTTATGCAAGGCAGGGGCATCCATCTCCCTGAAGTATCAGAAGACACCCGCATACCCTTAAGGAAAAGAATAAACATTCACTTCCAATTCACACATTGCAAGAATATTTGAAGTACAAATGTACAGTTTTCAGCTTGTTAAAAAAATAAACATCAATATCATAGATTTTTAGCAATGCTCTCTCATGCGGAGTTTGCGAAGCACTTAATAAATGAACTGTCACACCACCAAGTTCAGGCAGCAGATTGCTTGGTCATTTTGGAGAGTGGTCTTTCATGGTTGTCGAATAACATTTTCTATTTACTGCGTTCTCCAAGCTGGAATGCAGAGCAAAATCGAATTACAGAAGATATGATTATTACATTGGTAAGGCAGGGAGGAAGCTGATAAGATATCGCAGTGAACAGAGCAGCTAGACCTTCATGAAAGGTACCACGGCCCACAGACATGAACATGTATTTTGCTAAATACAAGTAATACTGCTGGATCAAGATATTCTTCACGATGATTACCATGCTCTGAATGAAGTGATTCATTCAAATCTATTGCCAAGGAATGTGGTGTCTTTGGGCAATATTTTAGGATCGAGATGCTTTTTTTATGATGGGCCTCAAGTCAGTGTCACGGCAGATTAAACTAGCAGACCCAAACTAAAATGATACAGTATTTTATTTTGATGGACTCAGAAGGAATCTATGGAACTGTCTAGAACTCTCTGAAAAAGCAACTAAAACATTCGGTGGTGTAATGGTTGGAGCTTCTACTCCGAGTCTGAGAGGTCGGCAGTTCAAACCCTGGCCAGTCCTACCGAAATCATACCAAATACTTTTAAAACGGTACATGCTGCTTCCATGCTTGAAAAGGATAAAGCACAGACAATCCCCATCGATTGGCATCCATGGGGAGGAGGAAATTTCTCGAGGAAATTCCCGGCTGAGTACGGTGAGAGAAGCAGCGCCATTGTTATGACATCGCTGGTACCCAGAGTATCCCAGGAAGTGACTGCACTTCCCCCAAACTCAGTGTTTAGAGTTTGTCTAAACTCAGTGTGTGTGTGTGTGTGTGTGTGTGTGTGTGTCAATTCTATTCTGAGCATTAGCCAAAGCATATTAAAACAAGACCGAAAGTCTAACAGTGGCATACCCGGGCTTGTTTGATACTGCCGTCTGTCACCATGGAAGAAGAGATTGTATTGAGACATCATATGGTTTATTCTATACTAGGGCATGCCCGTACTATATATAAGCTAGGACGTGCCCGTACGTGGGTGCCCGTTCCTTGCCAAAAAAAAAAAAAAAAAAAAATTTGTGTAGGGGTGTGTGTGTGTAAACATCCTAGGGCGTGCCCGTACGTGGGTGCAAAAAAACATGCGTGCAAACAACAACAACAAAAAAAAACTTTGAAACCACGTGGCAGTAACGACCACAGAACTCCCCCCCCCCCTCTATTTACATGAATGGTTTGGTCCATTCGCAACGACCACAGAACCCCCCCCTCTATTTACATGCAATGGTTTGGTCCATTCGCAACGCCAAAGCGAACGGCGAACGGCTAAATCGCCATAGCTCGGTAAGTACTTGTCCGATTAATATGAAACCTTGAAAAGGCACATCCTCGGGTCCCCAGCAATATACCTGGCAAGTTTAAAGTATATCGGACCCGTGGTTGTCGAGAAACAGCGGTCACAGACAAACATACACACATACACACATACACACATACACACATACACACATACACACAGAGATTAATGGAATTATAGATAGATGTTGGTCAGTTAGTCAACACGATCAAAGTGACCTCAGCACCATCCCGACACACACCACTCTGTGTGTTACGGAATGAGGTGTTTTACGGCAGCCGGAGTGCAAATCCTGTCACCAACCTCCAGGAGAGAGGACCCAGTGAGTTGGTACTCATTTTGCCGACCTCGGAAGGATGACAGGGTGAGTCAACCGCACCTGGTGGTAATTCAACAGCTGACCGGGATTCTAACTCAGGACCCTACGATCCAAAGCCCTCCTCCATAACCATTAAGCCTACACCAGACTTAGGGTGGTTGGAGGCAGTCATAAGAAATGCTTCAATGTTTGAAGAGCTCTTAATCAAAGTTTTATTGATACAGTCGTAGCCAGAAATAGTGGCACCTTTGCACTTTTTTCAAAGAATGCACCATTTCTTCCAGAAAATTGTTGAAATTAAAAAATATTTTTGTATCCACATATGTATTACTTTGGTTTGCCGTGGAACAAAATTAAAAAGCTGAAAAAATGACTAAATCGTAGCTTATTCCACACAGAAATCCTAAAATGGCTCAGACAATATTATTGGCATCTTTTAGAAGTTGTTAGAAATAATTGGATTTCAAGCAGGTGATTCACCTTTACTTGTGAATTGAACTCACCTATGGTGAGTTGCAGGTGCCTGCAATATAAAAATCACTCATTCAACCAGTTTGAATGGAGAAAAGGAGTCATTCTGCTGTTTTGTGTCACTGTGTGTACCGCAATGAGCATGGAGAAAAGAAAGAAAACCAAAGAATTGTCTGAAGAGGTCAGACGCAAGATTGTAGCCAAGCATGGACAATCTCAAGGCTACAAGTCCATCTCCAGAGACGTTGATGTTCCTGTGTCCAACGTATGCAATGTTATCAGGAAGTTTTAGGCCCATGGCACTGTAGCCAACTTCCCAGGATGTGGCCACAAGAGAAAACTTGATCGAAGATTGCAGCAAAAGATTCTTCAAATGGTGGAGAACTGCCAAAGACATTCAAGCTGACATTCAGACACAAGGTACGACAGTTTCAACTCACACAATCCGTCGCCAACTCAATGAAAGGGGATTCTATGGTAGGTGATCCAGGAGGACCCCACTGCTGAGAGAGAGACATAAAAAAAAAGCCTGACGGGAGTTTGCCAAAACACACCTGAACAAGCCAAAATCCTTCTGGGAGAATGTCCTGTGGACAGATGAGACCAAATTAGAGCTTTTTGGAAAAGCACATCATCTCTATGTTTACAGAAAACAAAATGAAGCCTTCAAAGAAAAGAACACCTTCCCTACAGTCAAACATGGAGGAGGTTCAGTGATGTCATGGGGTTGCTGTGCTGCTTCTGGCACTGGGTGCCTTGAATGTGTGCATGGCATCATGAAATCAGGAGATTACCAAGGCATTTTCGAGTGCAATGTTCAACCCAGTGTCAGAAAGCTGGCTTTCAGTCGAAGGTCATGGGTCTTGCAGCAGGACAATGACCCAAGCACACTTTAAAAAGCACCCAGGAATGGTTCAAGACAAAACGCTGGACTGTTCTGAAGTGGCCAGCGATTAATCCAGATCTAAATCCAATTGATCACCTGTGGGGAGATTGGAAAACAGCAGTTCGGAGAAGGCACCCTTCAAATCTGGGAGAACTGGAGCAGTTTGCACAAGAAGAGTGTGCTAAACTGCCAATAGAGAGGTGTAGGGAGCTCATTCATGGCTTTAGGAAGTGCTTAACTGCAGTTATTTTGTCCAAAGGCTGTGCTACCAAATATTAAGTCTAGGGTGTCAATAATTTTGTCAATGCCATTTCTTTATATTTTCTGATTTAAAAGGATATGTTACGTTGTGAATCAAAAACAAAGGTTCTGTAGTGATAACAATGAAATAAAGAATTGTGGAGACCAAATACTTTCGTCAATTAGAACTTATTTTTGGAGAAAATTGTGAGTTATTTGAAAAAAGTGCAAGGGTGGCAATATTTTTGGCCACGACTGTATATGATATGAGGGGCATGCACCTCCCCCCCCCCCCCCCCCTCCCGACTTTGCCTCTCCCGTCATATATCATCACCCTGTTGTCATAATTTCAGTTCCCTCCAATCATCAAGTATGATAATTTGCCCCAATCAGGTATATGAGGTAATATATGAATGTTCCCTATAGGGTGTTGAAAGAAACATAACTGGAAAAGCTAAATGGCATTACATTCTACCTTCAGAAGCGTAATTGTGGGTATAAAACTCACCCAATATGTGGGATAAATATGAGAGGAACATACACACATATACGGAGAGACAAACGCTGTAAATACAAGAGCCAAACATCTACACCGTAAAAAATCGTTTGATCAATCACAAATTTTCCAGTTCTAAAAGCCTTTGAGAGTTTAAAGAAGAGGAAGAAGCGCTAATGTATGGTTTATTCACATGGCAGTTTGAACGGAAACATTTATTATTCTACGACAGTAGAAACCCTTTAGAAGAACACGAACGAGCATACAAAATGATACATACAGTAGTGATATTTTGCGAGGCAATAGAAAAAATATATAAAACTACACAGAAAAACACACATACAACAACCACAGCCACGATAACAATCGAGTGTTACAAAAGATCCTTATTTTCACGTGTTTTGCTTCATGTGTTTCACGTGTTTATTTGTGTTTCACAACGAATGAAATACGTAAGGGTAGAGCATGCAGATTGTGATACATGACAGGTTCAACGATATGTGGCGGCCTGAACGGCCTAGGAATCAAAATGGCGGTGTGTGTAGTCATCCGTCGTACGGCCGTAATGCCATCACATTACCGCTGTCATGTGACCAGATCCTCATCTCTGATTGGTGTACGTTTGAGAGGACATACAAACATACATACATACATACATACATACGCACAGACAAACACTGTTCTAGACGGCTTTGCCATATGAGCTACACCGTAAAAATAAAAAGACACAAAGCAGGCAGAGGATGGCAAGACTCTGTTATCAGTGACCGAGAAGTTGCTGGAGACACTCCACTTGAAAGACTGGATGCTCTGCTGCTATCGGTTTGTTTAACTCTGCCGCGGAGCTTGAACCTTGAATCGAGATTATTTTGCGCATTTAATTCCCACTTGCTAGATGTGAAACTTAGTGATATGAAAATACGCATTGCGTAGAGTGAGAGCTTCGTCGACAATGGTCAGTCGAAAGATATATGAACCACCTCATGAGGTACCACCAGCTACACTACATTAGTTACTACACCCAACAAATTAAAACACAGGAAGGCCAAGAGATGAAGTAAACATTCAAAACAATACCTATTATAATTAAATAAAAACAACATCAGAGAATGTGGGATTCTAGTGTATATAAAACGTTTGACGTCACCGGAAATAGATATATCACCATACTGCGAATAAGATCACGTGAGCAAGATGGCGGATCATGGAAGGGACATTTGAAATGACAACATGAAATTTTGTTCCCAAGGGAATGGGGAATGACAGTGAAATTTTGAATGGATTTACATATACAGACTTGGCATTTAATATGGAATATTTTTTTGTGGGGGTGAACTTACTTTTCAAGATGTCTTAGAAACAAAAGTTCATTGGAATTATGTTGAAATTATTCGAGATTTTGTTAATGTGACCTTTAAAAGAAACAAAAACCACATTTGACATTTCGAAACAAATAAATTGATCCTTGAAAGTGATGGAAACTGATATCGAACTCAATTCATGGACAGTACTGATTTAAACTTCTATATGTTTTCCAGAAGTATCTCTTTATTTTGCACATTAGCCAAATTTTTTTTTAACAAAAACAAAAGTTAAATTACGACTGGGATTACGGACAGTAAAATTACAGTTCAGTACTTCGTGTAACCCCCACGAGCATTCAGGAGAGCACGTACACGTTGAGGCATGCTGTTCACGAGATTTGCCAAGGTTTGGACAGGAATCGCTTGCCATGCAGTGACAATAGCCTGCTGCAATTCACGCACAGAGGTCGGCTGCTGAACCAAGTGGTCGATTTGACGCGTTAATTCTGCCCACAAGTTCTCTATCGGATTCATATCCGGGGACATGGCAGGCCACTCCATATGCTCTGCACCACGGTCAGCAAGAAAGTGTTGCATCATGCGAGCACGATGAGGCCTAAGTTTCCAAGAGCATCTTGGAAGACAAAGTTTCCTCGAAAGGCTGCACGACCAAATGGAAGTAATGTTTCTTCCAGAATGGCCCTGTACTTGAACTGGTTCAGGTTTCCATTCAGAACAACCAGGTCAGTTTTGCCCCCTGCATGAAAGGCAGCCCAAACGGTCACCCCACCACCTCCAGCTTGGACTCTTGGCACTATACAATCTTTGTTGTAGGCTTCATGCACTTGTCTGTGCACTCGGACACAGCCATCTTGACGATAGACCAGAAATCTAGACTCGTCACTGAATATCACGTGATTCCAGTGTCCTGGCTGCCATTGACGGTGCTCTCTGGCCCACTGCAATCGGCGCTGGCGGTGTTGTCTGGTCAGGTGTGGCTTTCTCAGGGGACGCCTGGCACGATAGCCTGCTGGAACCAGTCGTTGGTTGACTAGCCTTCTGGATACAGGCACATTTGTCAGTTGCTGCCACTAAGCCCTAAGCCGATTAGCTGACTTGGTACGGCCATTGCGGACTAATCGGTGCAGCTGGCGATCATCCCTCCTTGTGGTTCTGCGGGGACGTCCTGGCCTCGGTATTGGAGTAGGGACACCCCTCTGAGCATTTCGTTTCAGGATCTTTGACACCTGACCTTGAGTGATGCCATACTGCCGAGCAATAGCACGCTGTTTCATGCCGTAATTTCGTAAAGCCACCACTCCATGACAAACAGCATTGTCGAGTTGACCGACCATCTCCAGAGGAAGCGGCAATAACCTTTGGAGACGTGCAGCAGTTGTTTTCCACTAATACAGAACGCAACAACCCTTGTATACCCGACTGTGAAGCCAATCATCAAATGCACCTGTCCGTACATTTTGCCACGCCACCTGTGATATAATCCTGTTGTTCACTTCTTGCTGCGACAGACAATCAGTGACATGGTTCTTTCAACAAATAAATCACCAAAGTGTAAAAGATACTCACCAGATTGATATACTGAGTTAAGAAATTAAACCCAAGTCAAGAAAAAAAAAATATTCCATATTAAATGCCAAGTCTGTACATGCAATTGCCATGGAGTTTCGCTGACAAAGCTCTCTATAAAGTCACATATCGGTAGAATCACATACAATCTGTGATATAATAAGTCGAGCTTTGCTTCTTCAGCATGCATTGCGCTGCGTGAATCAAAATGAATACCATTCCCTTTATTCGTGTCTTGTCACGAGGTAAGGACATAACCCCGAGTTGCCAGCATACGAAGCACGCATTATTGAAACATTTAGAATACAAGACATTTTGGGGCATTTCTGCAGCTCTTCTGCCAAAGCCAATAGTTGGTTCTCGTTATACCAAAGAAAAACGTTCCTCCGGTATGGTGTTGTATCAAAAACACATTTTTATTGGGAAGTTCAACCATCTGATGCCATCCCCTCGGTGGGCCACAAAAAACGTTCATATTGAATACATAGATGGCCTCCTTCTAAGGTTAAGGAAGCCATGAACATCGACATGCTGCCACTTTCAAAAATATGAAACATAAAATGATATATTGTATTGTTAACCTTATCCAATAACTGCATAACCTAACGGTGCTATATGCTTACATCAGCACTGAACTTTTCATGAACATAGAAGAGAGCACTGTGCTGTGCATAAAACCATTAGAATTTTGTTAACTTGAGTTTATAAAGTTACTGCAAGCAGATAAAAGCACATCTTAGTGTTATTCATACACAATCCTCAGAAGAGATCATGTAAACACCATGAAATTACAGGACCGGATTAAAACAAAACATTTACCAAACCTGGAGTAATGGAGTCAAATACCTGGACCCAGTTCAGGCTCGAGCCTAATTTATTTTATGACTCACAACTCAAGACTCGAAGGCCGAAGACTAAACAGGATCAAGGAATCGAACCTTTAAACAAGTTTTTTTAAATTAACATGTGACTTGATATATTAATATTCGAGTTATTACCATCGCCAAGGAAGGTGGATGGAGGTTATCTTGTCACCCCTGTCTCTTTGTTTGTGAACAGGATATGGTATCTCCAAAAATTGTGGACGGATTCAGACGAAATTTGGTGAGAGGTTGGGTATGTGACACTGACGAAAGGATTAGATTTTGGTGAAGATCCGGATTTGGATCTGAGAATTTTTTGATTCAATTTATAGCTCACTTGGAATGAAGCTCAGGGGAGCTTAGGCGATGGCGCGTCGTCAGTCCGTCAGTCAGTCCGTCCGTCAGTCCGTAAACACTTGAAACTTCTTCTCCAAAACCGCTGATGGGATTACGACCAAATTTGGCACAAATGATATTTGTTGTGTTGTGACTAAAAATTGTTCACGGCATTAAAAAAAAATCGGGGTATAAGGGGGTTTACCGGGGGTCAAATTGGGTCCTGGTTTGACCTCCCAAAATAGGTATTTGCTTTCTTCTCTGAAACTACACTTACAATTCCAATGAAACTTCATCACAACCTTCACCACCCGTGATGTACCAAAGTTTGTTCATGGCATTAAAAAAAATCTGCCCCTTTGGGCGTCTAAGGGAGGGGGGTTGCCCCCCAAAATAGGTATTTGCTTTCTTCTCAGAAACTACACACGTAATTTCGATTATACTTCACTACATCCTTCATCACCCGTGATGTACAAATGTATGTTCAAGGCATTAGAAAAATTGGGGTCTGAGGAGGCATATGGGGTTAGGGAAGGGGGGGATTTGGTTCCCCCCAAAATAGCTATTTTTTTGTTTAAAGTCTTATAATTATGTTAGTATGATTCTACATGCTGCCCTGCCTTCCAGCAACCATGGAAATTGGTTTTAAATACCTTTAACCAGTGCAGTATACTGTTTATTCTACCAGGTGAGCACCAGGGGTGTTGCCCCTATGCTGAAATTTATCATTGAGAGATAGGGCAAAATACCATTTATAGCACGATATCTCAAAAAGTTAGAGGGGGTACACCGTCCTGGATGTGGGGAATCTCTGGATCGCTCCTGCGAGATGATTGGCTGTCTCTGCTGTGGGCTTGCTTTAGAGAACTGTATGGGGCTATACAACAACAACAACAACAACAACAACAACATAAAAAAGGATTGCATAGAGCACTCGCTTTTGAGCTCTCTAGCCCAGGTTGGAATCTAAACCAAACCAACTTATTGGAAGTACCTTAGCCAGAGGAGTCATGTGCAGGCCATGGTCGATGGTGGGTGTTAACTTTTGCATGGTGTCCTTTGCCAAGAGTAGGGTAGAGTAGGTGATCAAACGGAAAACCAAATACTACATTTGAGTCACCAGGAGGAAGTCGAATATGCAAAGAGCAATGATGGAGGAACCCAAATAGGTAAAGAGCAAAGATGGGGTCATCAGGAGGAACCTGAGTAGGATTCAGGATTCAGCAGCAACTCCTCTACCTTCAAACCCATCCAGGTCAGGTTGTTGGTGAGTTGTCAGTTATCACCGGCAACCTGACCAACTTTTCAATTCCTGCCACTTGCATTCAAACATAAGGCCAGTCAATTTGTGAAAGACTTGGGCAAACCCCACAAGAGTATATTGGAGAATAATTGGGGCAATTACATATTAGCTGGGGAAGAATAAGTAGTGGAGATAAATATGAAAATATAAATTTTATGTATATTATGGTCGTATGTTTTTCTGATTGGCAGTTATTGATGACATTTTGATTTTCTGCTGTAACTTGAACCTTGGAATACTCATGATTATTGTTATTATTATTATTATGTCATAAAATCGTTTAGTATGTGTAGGTATAGCAATTTCAAAGTAGCAAAATGTAAATTATATCGATAGTCATAGTGAAAATGGATGTAGGATACAGTGAGCATGTAATTGGCAACAGCCTTTGCAAACGAGTGGGATGTTTAAGGGATTAAAAAGCAACGTGATGACTTCTCAAATAGCACAATTAACATTTAATTGATTGAAAGGCTACAAAAAAATGGGAAAAATTGGGGATTTTATTTATATTGTTCCCAGGCCCAAACAGGATCTTGTACATAATTATGCAGGACAAATATATTAGTATACAAAAATGGACCTTTGCATGAATTACAAATAGACACAACCAATGGTGGACAAACACACAAGGCATATAGGATTTGTACCTGCGTTCATGATCACATCATGATCTAGGGCGGCAAAGCTATGGAAGCTACCGTTTCGGCAAACCTCACACATCACCTCTTTAACCTTCTCTGATCATCACTTTGGCTTCTTTCCTGGCTAATATACCATCAATATGTTACCTCTTAACTCCACAATGGATGGATGCACTAAATCTCAAATGAGACATCAGACTCATCTCCCTTGATATCTCCAGCTTTTGAAATTGTCAGACATCCAGCCTTACTTTCCAAGTTGTCGGCCAAAGGTATTCTGGAAGTCTTACTTGAATGGCTGTCCTATTTCCTCCACAAGCAGAAATAATGGGAGGCTCTTCATTCTCCTGACCTTACTGTTGAGATTGGTGTATTCTAAGAGAGCATTTTCGGACCAACCTTATTATTCATCTACATCAGTGACCTCTCCGCTTCCATGAAAAAAAAAACCTTAGGAGCATTTTGCTGATGAAACCAACCTGTGCGGACCAGTAAATCTGTTTTGAGCATTCTCAGTTGGATTCAACTCCTATCATTCAAGAAAATGTTGGATGTATTAAACAGATAATTGTGGGGCAAAAACACTGGATTATTAAAGGTGAAGTTGCAAAAGAATTGGATGTCAGGGACGGAAGTGTAAAGAAACAATCATTCATTGCCACTTGAGATTCAATAAGATTAATGCAACCAAAGTACCTCATATTCAGCATCTGGGGGGAAACAAAAACAGAAAAAACATCATCACATATATTAAATTTCAACTTAAAAATATTTACTACACTCTTTTGTTTTAAAAGAGTAATCATAATCCCCATCAGAATAACTAAAATATTGTGTGTAGTACACCCACTGAATTAAATCTGTGAATCATTTTCAACAATTATTATTTGTTACAAAGTAAACAAGCTTAATTCTACAATGACCTTTGGCATTCCTTATTTCATCTCTTTCTCATTAAATATGAAAACTTTCATGAATACTGATCATTGTTTAGAATATTATTTGCTACTTTAACAAGGAGAACAAGAAGAGAAAAACTAGAACGGCACTCTTCGACGTCACGACGTTGACTGATATGCTTCCGCCCACATTATTACATCATTATAATACTTGTATCAAGTTTGATTTAAATCCATTAAGCTGTGCCCAAGTTAGCACATTTTTACCTGACATGACCTCTGACCTTTGGCCTTTGTCCTCGGGACCCCCAAAATCGAATCAGTTAGTCTTTACATCATTATACATATTTGTACCAAGTTTGAATTAGATCCCTTTAACCGTTCTTAAGTTATCGTGGAAACGAAAACCTATCACAGATGACAGACAGACGGACGGACAGCTGGATGGACAGCCTGAAAACATAATGCCTCCTGCCACTTTGTCAACTTAATCGCCGGAGGCATAATAAAGAGTAATTCTAAAAGGTAATTCTAAAAGTAATTCTAAGGGCTTATAAAGGGTAATTCTAAACGGTAGTTCTTAAGGGTATTTCTAAAGGGTAGTTCTAAAGGGTAATTCTAAAGGGTAGTTCCAAAGGGTTTTGCCCGTTTCTTGGCTTTGCCATTTTCATATTAACAATGCCAAACCGAACCGCTTCCTTCGGACATGGGTGCAATTCTTTTTTTAGAAAACACCTAGGTGAGTGAGGGTAAGAATATTATATACTCTGCCATAAATATTGTCAGGTCCGTGGCTGATTAACACCAGCCTTGGATGGATAGTCGGACGGTCGTTAATTGCCGAGACAAACGGCCGAAATCTTGGCTGTACTTTTTATGGCACGCACTTGGGACTGAAGGGGCGAGGTGCTTACCTGCACGGAGCTCACGGGGCTTATCCGAAACTCACAGAACAAATAAACAACACAACAAAATAAATGTCACAATAATGATTTAATGAAATAAAGTACGGCAATAAAATGAATGTTGAGGTAAAATTAAATCCTTATATCTAATTTGAGACGTCTCCACTCAGTCACAAATACAACACACGGGGGAAAGATAATAAAATAAACGGTTTTGGTTTATTCGGCCGGTACTCAGCTCTGGTTACCTCCGCCACCAAAGGTGGATGGAGGTTATGTTTTCACCCCTGTCTGTCTGTCTGTTTGTTTGTTAACAAGATATCTCAAAAAGTTGTGGAGGGATTTGGACAGAATTTGGCAGAGATGTAGTGTATGTGACAAGGACTAAATTATTAGATTTTGGTGAAGATCCGGATTCGGATTCAGCTCGTCCAATTTTTAAAGTGATTCTTCACCATTGGGAGATAGGGCCAAAAATGATACAAAGCAGGATATCTCAAAATGTTGTTGACAGATGATTTTGATTAAATGTGATTCTGTATTGTGATTTGGTCGACTCTGGAATACACAATGTAAACTGTTCACCTGGCAGAGGTATGCTCTTCACTGAGTGCCGTTCTCGTTCAATATGTGCCTGGGAGCTTGAAGGTCATGGCATTCTGTGCAGCAACCCATGCGGAAAACGCTCCAACAAATGGCGCCGAAAACGCCCAGGCATTAAGCAAGCAGCCAACCGGCCCCTCTTCGCTTCCACCGCCAAGCGAGACGGGGCTCTCTCCTCTCCCTGAAAAGCACTGAGTCGAACAACACCCCCTCCTTCAACATGGCAAAGGCACCACAAAGCCCCAAATTGTTTCCTTCACGGCGCCCACGAGACAAAGCGACCGCCTCAGATAAAAGCCAGACCGAGAGAGAGACTGCCGATTCTTCCTCTTCTCCTCCTCGAACCTTCCAGCCCTGATGTCACCTTGACGTCACCCCGACCAATCATGCACTTCGGGGGCGGGACCTCAAGGCCCTCTTGACCACTGTTACGTGCTCCTCCCCAAACCCCCTGGTCATGGTGTACCTCCGAGCCCTGAGAGGAGTCACGGCAGAAAGATGTGTTATTCTGTATGTCAAAGATCAATGGTGAAGCCACACCAATTATTACCCACAAACAAATATTGTATTAAGATCACACAAGAATAACAGTACAACAATAATAGTAATCAAAAGTACAATCAATATATATCCTATGATGGTACCATCCGTTTCGTAATATATAACTCACTGTGCTCCAAGTGAGTGAAACAAGAACATTCCCCAATGTCTCTATTCTGGCCTCAAGCCAAAGTCGTTGTCTCTTTCCCGGCTTCAAGCCAAAGTTTATTCCGGCTTGAAGCCAAAGTCGATCCGCTCCAGCGATCGTCAGAACGATATCCAATCGAGACCAGAATCCTGTTCGGATGACAAGTGCAGTCCCGCTGCCAAAGCTGCGCAAAGGCGCCCTCAAGGCGACTGGGAAATCCAAAGGCGCCCTCCAGGCGACTGGGAAATCACACCCTCGGGTATGGTCGTTTCACGGCTTCCAATCGGCGAATCGCAGATTTACCTTCAAAGAGCCACGTCACACACACACACGCCAGATCCACGTCTGAATGCGGTGACAGTGATTAAAGCGAAGCGAAAAACCTTGAGCGAAGCGCAAATGCACGAGGTAAAATGGCCGACGGCCCATACTCGAGACGTAACGGCCTTCCAAGGATTCTCTTCAGAATCCACCGCAAAACCTGACACGCAGGTTGATCTGCCACAGCGATAACAACTCTGTCGCAGGAATCCCTTTCCCGGGAAACCCGAAGTTCACACGTGACCTTCGTTCGCCAACGTTCGCTCAGGACCTCGAAACAACTCGGCTTTCTTGTCCGACTCACTCGCTCTGCCTTCTTTTCCTCTCTCTCTTCTTCTTCGTCGTCCGGTTCCGGTTTCATTTAAAACATTAAGTTTTTTTACCTTTTGAAAATAATAATTTATATTTCCCTCAAACGACAACAATAATAATACATGGAATCAAAAATGTTTACAGTGGATGAAAACCACAACAACGGAAGTGACGAATCCGTAACACCACCCACCGATTGTCTGCCTCTACTGGGCGTGGCCTTTTTCCTATTGTGTTCAGGTGGGCGGGCTTACTTGTAAATTATGATTCCTTGGAGACAGGGTTTTGTCTGCTCGGGAATGTTCGGGTTTCTGTCGGCAGTTATGTCGGTTGTTGTTGTTTAAAGACGTAGTAAGGGTTTTTATTGCTGGCCTCCTTATAAAAACGTCGGGAGAAACCACAGGAGGCAATCACATACCGGGGAAACTAATCTTAGCCCAACCTAGTTAACACAAGCTGTACCCATGAGGATACGTAAACGATCTTAAGCTCACAGTTTTTCGAATTAAATACATCGATATTGGCTTCCTACTTGCACGTGGTCCATGCTACCCTACACAGTTCTATCTCCAATATGGTATTTCATCACCTACCCCCACAAACGTAACAATATAAACCACACGACTTAGCTTGGGATGTTGATTATGCTGTTGAAGTGTGGAGTGGAAAGAGGGGAGCAGGGGGCGGGTGTGGAGAGTTTGGTATTGGAAGAGCAGCATTGTCTTTACAATGAAGTCACCTGCTACATTGCCACATAGGAGAAGGGTAAGACGAACCTTAGATATTACCTTGAATCCCAGAGCAAATATTTTTTGCTTGGACAGGAAAGTACGAGATCGCATCCTCTTCCAGAATAATCCCATCTCGTCAGCGTTAAAAACCTGCTCTGGCATAAATCCCTTCACCTCAATTAGTTTAATGAGCTGTGGTGGGTAGTTCTCCACATCATCAGGGTCTGCCGATACTGCTTTCCTGACCAATTTGATAGGATTGAGGCTGAAACTTATTTTTGAAGTTCTCAAACCAATCATTGATGGCGTGGGATTGGTGGGTAGCGGTGGTTGAACTGGAGCCTTCCGCCTCGGGGAAACGTTGGTAAATGCGCAATTATTTATCCTATATCACTGGTCCACTAAAAGGAACTTTTTTGTGTTTGAGCCTCAATCCAAATATTATGGGCTTTTCCATCCTTTCAATATGAGGATCTCAGGACTGGAATGACACTTTGTACTTTGCAGAGCGCTGGCGGAACCATTTTCATGGATATTTGACTAAGTTTTACGGACATAACATAAGTGATGTTATGTCTCAGGTCTCAGGTCATTGTGGGTGCGGCCCTTCACCAGTTCACGGATGGTGATTGGCGACTACTGGCCTTTTTCTCTAAAATGCTGAAAGCAACAAAGCACAAGTACAGCACCGTCAATTGGGATTTACTCACTGTATACCTCACTATCAAACACTTTCGCCAATTCCTAGAGGTCAGACAATTATGTGGCCTGACTAACCACAACCATTTAACTCTCCCTGTCCACCCATTTGTACTCTCACTCTCCTCGCACACTTCACCAACTTAGTTATACCTCATAATTCACCACCGACATCTCGTACATCAAATAAATTGTGAACTCGGCGGCCACACTCTTTCATGCATCAAGGTGTTGGCGTTGTCTTCTACCAGCACACTGGCAATCAACGTTAATGTGCTTTCTGCAGCACAACAGGAGGACATGTATCTCTACCGTCTACAGTCTGCAGCAGTTTTACTAACATTTCACAAGGTACCACTTTCAGGGACAAACACTACCTTTGTGTATGATGCATCTACCAAACAGCCAAGACCTTTCATTCCTGCAGCATTCCATCGTACAGTCTTCAACACTTTTCACTCCCTCATGCACCCAAGTATTCAAGCATCCCAGTGACTCATCACAATGTGGCCAAATCATGTGATTCCAAAAAAGTGTGTAACAACTCCACACACTGAACAGATGGCATACCTGTGGTCCTATTTGGTATGCGAGCTGCTCTAAAAGGCAACGTTGGATGCTCAACTGCAGAACTAGTGTACTGTGTCTCCTTGGATAATTCTTCTCAGCGTCCAATGACACCTTGCCCAATGACCCACCAACTATGCCAACCAACTTTGTGTGGCCATGTAGGGCCTCTGGGTGACACCGACACGTACATCTTTGTCACTGCCGGATTTTATTCACCAGAAATGTTATATGTGCCCCCCAACTACTTCATACTGTATTCATACTGCATGTTGCTGTCCAGAAACCATTGCAGCAACCATATGGCCGACCTTACAAAGTTCTACAACGCTCCGAGAAAACCTTCTTACTCGATATTAACAGTAGCCATGAAATAGTCTCCATTGATCGCTTGAAGCCGACTTTTTTTGAAGCAGCACAAGATCCGATCCTCCCACACTACTGCTGGCCAAGCCAGCCATTCCTTATCAACTGTTTCATAGGAGTGGTTGCTTGAGTGCTTAAGCCAATTGGCGAGCACTCTACAATCTTATTACCTTCGTCACCTAGGGTGTTTGTCTATTTGTGTGCAGGATATCTCAAACAGTTGTGGATGGGTTCGGATATAATTTGTTATACAGGTTGGATGTGTGACAATGACAAATTTATGATATTTTAGTGAAGATCCGAATCCTGATCGTATAATTTTAAAAAGTGATTATTCACCATTGAGTGATAGGGCTAAAACCACTATAAATATCTCTGATATAATATGTCATGCACTGAAGAGGATGCAGGTGAGGGTGCTGATGGTATTGAGGTGGATGGGTCATAGCAAAAAAATAGGTAATCGACAGCTGTTTTGATGAGTGCTGAAAATTTCTGTGTAGTTCCTTGTATGAGAATAACATCACCGAACCCCCTCTTGAACTGGAGGTACCACTCCATCGCTGGGTCGGCAGGTTGTCAGCGACTGCACTCATATCCTGCAGCACCCCAGCCAGGAACTTTATGGTCAGGTTGGGCTTCGCCACCTCTTCTTCCTCTACACTGCCCTCTTCCTCCTCGGAAAACTTGATGATGGCCTCCAACTCCTCCTCAGTCAGCTCCAGCCCATGCGAGGCAATGAGCTCCTCCAAATCCACAAGCTCCATATCGTTGAAGCCTTCCCCTCTCATCTTCTGTGACAACCTGGCAATATTCCGCCTTTCTTCCATGGTGTCTGGAAAACCTGTGAAGTTGTTGACTGCCTGTGGACATCGTTTTGCCAGCAGGAATTGATGGTGGAGGGTTTCACTTTGTCCAGCGAGTGCTTGATGGTGCTATGCAGTGCACTATGTTGAGGTCCTTCCAACATTTCCCGAAGGCAAGTTTGGGGTCGGACAGACCCCATAGCATCCAAGGTGCAGCGGGTGTCATTTTTAATGTCAAAATTACCCCTTGGTAAAGTGGTTGCATCAGGGAGGTGTGTGGTGTTGGGTGGCAGGAAGATGACCTCGACATTGGGATGGGCCACCTTCAGCACCTCGGGGTGGCCAGGAGTATTGTGCACCAGCAGAAGGGCCTTGAAGAGGTGTTCTTTTCTGGCAGGTACATGTCCACTTGAGGGACAAAACAGTTGTGGAACCAATCCATGAATATGGAAGCTGTTATCCACGCCTTTCTGTTGGCCCTCCAAAATACGGGCAGAGTGTGCTTATTATTTGCAAAATCGAAGATTTTTCAAGTATATTGGTCGGTTGCGTTTGTGATTCTGTCTGTCTGTTTGTCTGTTTGTCACCGGCCTGCAGGTCACAATTCTAAACCGATCGTCACGAAACTTCACCAAGTTGTATAGGTCGTCCCAATTGAGATGCCTATTGTTTTTGAGGTCAAAAGGTCAAAAGGTCAACATAGGCCAAAGGTCATCAACTTTGCCGAATTTCTAAAATCCTCAATTTTCATTCGATTGACTTGAAATTTGAAGAGGATTTGCATATCTGGTCACTGAATTCAACCACCAAGTATATTTGAGGTCAACATAGGCCAAAGAGTCAACATTGGCGAAATTTCTAAAATCCTCAATTTTCATCCGATTGACTTGAAATTTGAAGAGGATTTGCATATCTGGTCACTGAATTCAACCACCAAGTATATTTGAGGTCAACATAGGCCAAAGAGTCAACATTGGCGAAATTTCTAAAATCCTCAATTTTCATCGGATTGACTTGAAATTTGAAGAGGACTTGCATATCTGGTCACTGAATTCAACCACCAAGTATTTTTGAGGTCAACATAGGCCAAATTTCTAAAATCCTCAATTTTCATCCAATTGACTTGAAATTTGAAGAGGACTTGCATATCTGGTCACTGAATTCAGCCACAAAGTATATTTTAGGTGAACATAGGCCAAAAGGTCAACATAGGCCAAATTTCTAAAAATCCTCAATTTTAATCCAACTGACTTGAAATTTGAAGAGGACTTGCATATCTGGTCACTGAATTCAACCATAAAGTATATTTGAGGTCAACTTAGGCCAAAAGGTCAACATGGGCCACATTTCTAAAATCCTCAATTTTCATCTGATTGACTTGAAATTTGAAGAGGACTTGCATATCTCATCACTGAATTCAACCACAAAGTATACTTGAGGTCAACATAGGCCAAAAGTTCAACATAGGCCAAATTTCTAAAATCCTCAATTTTCATCTAATTGACTTGAAATTTGAAGAGGATTTATATATATGGTCACTGAATTCAACCACCATCTATTTTTGAGGTCAACATAGGCCAAAAGGTCAACATAGGCCAAATTTCTAAAATCCTCAATTTTCATCCGATTGACTTGAAATTTAAAGAGGACTTGCATATCTGGTCAATTAATTCAACCACCAAGTATTTTTGAGGTCAACATGGGCCAAAAGGTCAACATAGGCCAAAAGGTCAATATAGGCCAAATTTCTAAAATCCTCAATTTTCATCCGATTGACTTGAAATTCGAAGAGGACTTGCATATCTGGTCAATGAATGCAACCACCAAGTATTTTTGAGGTCAACATGGGCCAAAAGGTCAACATAGGCCAAAAGGTCAACATAGGCCGAATTTCTAAAATCCACAATTTTCATCCGATTGACTTGAAATTTGAAGAGGACTTGCATATCTGGTCACTGAAACCAACCACCAACTATATTTGAGGTAAACATTGGCCAAAAGGTCAACCAACATAGGCCACATTTCTAAAATCCTCAATTTTCATCCAATTGACTTGAAATTTGAAGAGAACTTGCATATCTGGTCACTGAATTCAACCACGTCTTACATTTTAGGTCAACATAGGCCAAAAGGTCAACATAGGCCAATTTAGGATTTTGCAAGTATCGTGCTCCGCATGACGTCTTCTTGTTTTTGCCCTTGAGAGCACGTTGGTTTAGGGAACAGTACACCATCATTGGTTTGATCATGCAGTCCCCTTTGGTGTTGGTGCAGAGAAGAGATTCCTTTGTTCAGGTCCTTTGCAACCTTGAACCCCGATTCTGTCCTATCTCGCTTCGAGATGAAAGTTCTTGTGGGCATTTTTTTTCCAGAACAGGCCGGTCTCGTCTGCAATGAAGACCTGCTATGGTACATACCCCTTCTCCTAGATGAGCTGCGTGAGTTGAGCAGGGAAAGTTGCAGCTGCCTCGTGATCCGCTGAAGCACTTTCACCTGTGAGCCTCATATTGTGGAGACCGTATAGCTTCTTGAAGCAGTTAAACCATCACCTGCTAGCTCGGAAGGGACTGTGGTCACTCTTACCTGCAACACTCGTTCCTGCATCACCATGTTTCATGTTCAAAACATAACATTCAATTTAACTAAGTTCTTCCTTGATCATAAACTGATAAGGCAGACAGACTGATGGACAGACATGACCCAATTGCTTAACCCAGCTTTTTGCTTCGCGTGCACATAGTAGTAAAAACAAATGAAGCCTTTTTAAATTTCCATCGAGGCGTTGAGATAACGAGCTAATTCACTCAAAATGTAAACTATGTTTGTCTGTTCATCACATATCGCGGGATGTTATTTAATTTTAAGCTCTCAATCCTCTTAATTTCAACTCTTAATTTAATTTGATCTTAAACATTTTTTTAATTCAACCTATTGATTAAATTTAACCTCATAATGTCATTAATGCCCTCTTGCTTTGAAGAATGGAAGAGGGAAAGAAAAAAGAGATGGAAGGACAGAGTTGGGGTGGAGGAGAGTGGAGGGGTAGAGATGGGACAATCCTTTTCATCCTTTCAAGTCCCTTTTATTCATTTTACTCCTTTCGTGCTTTTAATACCCTTTTGACACTTTGGACCCCTTTAGAATCATTGAGACCCCAAAGAGCTCTTAATACCCCTAAGACCATTCAGACCCTTTACAACCCTAAGACCTTCTGAAACCGCTAAGAACCTTAAGGCCCCTAAGACCCAAAGCCTCTGAAGACCGTTGAGATCCGTAAGTCACCTAAGTCTCTCTAAGACCATTAAGATCCCTGAGGACCCTTAAGACCCTCAAGACCTATTAGACCCTTTAAAATGCTAAGAAGACTAATTAAGACCATTATGACCCCAAACACCCTGAAAACCCTTGAAACACCGAAGCCCCTTTAAGACCCCTAAAACCTTTAAGACGCCGAAGAACCTCTTCATCAACTAACATAGGCCGGTCCACACTATAACCGCCATCCATCGGGAGACGAGGATCTGTCCCACTTGGATCTATTCATCTTATTCTTCCCTGTGTTTTTGCGTTGCTCTGGTGCTATCCTTTATCAAGCACACAACACAACATGCATTTTAAGGCCATTTTCCCTGCTAGAGCAGGGGTTAACACCCTACCTCTCCCTCTCTATCCTTTATCAAGGCTCTATCCTTTTCCATTGCTGGGCGTCAAGTAAGGAAGCAGCACCAGCATTTTCTAAAGTCATTTGTATGACTCTGTCAGGGTTCGTACCACAGACCTTCCAGATGAAAAGGGAACACACTCGCAATCGAATCCTTTAACTCCCGTGTTTGGTGGTGGAGTTGCGGTTCTGATTACTCAAATCGGCTCTGTTGTTAACGATGTGCAACATCAAAAAAGCTACACGTATGTGAAAATTACTGCTCGTTTGGCACTTCGGTTTATAAGTTCCAGACCCATCACTTAACGTTGATCTTTGACTTAGAATCACAAATTACAACTCGACGTTGCCCAATAACCCATTAGAATACAACGAATAGTTTTCTTTTACAACTTTTGTCATATTCATATTAAAAAGATAGCTGTGAACTTTTAAATAAAGAGCTCATTATACTCAGTCATTCTTCATACTTGAGTTACTTAGCTGCTTACAGAATGCAACCACAATCCAATTTATCAAATAATAAAAGCTGATATGTTGGATTTAATGCACCCAAGTAGTTGCTTGCATTGTGCAGGCATCCCCATGTATATATATATATATATATATATATATATATATATATATATATATATATATATATATATATATATATATATACATATATATATATATATTGTTACGGACCGCGGATAAGATGTTGTTTTGCCGAGCGGATGGCACCGCGACCCTAACAGTTACCCCGACTAACCCGATTCCTGAACGTTGGCCGAATCGCGCCACAGATATTCAATGGGGAAAAGACTAAAGCGAAGGATGTGAAGAAGAAGAAAGACAAAGGGTAAGGAATACAAATATAATTTATTTACTATTTACAGGCCCAAAAAAACCAAGGAGAAGGAAAGATAATAAAATAATATACAGAAGAAATCAGAGACACAGTGCAATGCTAGCTTACCTACAGTCTTAATTAATACCCTGGGACAGAACAAACAAAAGACAGACTCACACGGGGAATGATGACAGGAATGGCAGGAGGTGGATGGCTGGAGGGGGAGGAAGGTCCAGCTGGAACCGCAGCACGGTCGGGTCGGGGATGAGCAGCGGCCGTTCCTCTCTCGATCGGCGCGTTTAGCAGCCGCCGTTCCTTCGCGGCCCTGCTCAAAAACTGCAGTCAAGACCCCGAAGCTGCTGGGGCTGAAGCTGCGGTGGCTGAAACTGCTGTGGCTGAAGCTGCGGTGGCTGAAACTGCTGTGGCTGAAGCTGCGGTGGCTGAAACTGCTGTGGCTGAAGCTGCGGTGGCTGGAGCTGCTCTTTCAGGGATCCCTTACTCAACTCTCCTCTCAACTCAACTCAACTCTTTTTGGGGGCATCGGGGCCGCGGGTTATATAGGCCACACCCTCGAACCTTCGCGAACCTCCCCGAGCGTTCTCTCTCCACCCTCTCAAGCCAAACCCCCTTGTACTTGGTTGGTTGTTCGGGCCTGGCTCACTCCTCCCCTCTATGACGATGGGCGGGCATGCCCTTCTTCCCCGAGCTGACCACGCTTAATGGCGGCAATTGTAGTTGGCAATGCGAATGGCAATGACGCAGTTGGAAATGGAGGTTTTGGGAATGGGAATGAAAGGGAATCTATCTTATTTCACTTGGTGCAATGGAGTATTTGAATTAATGGAAGACACAGCCTTACACTAATACACATAATAAGGATATAACTGTCAAAAAAGATATATCGTGTCCTGCATGTATGTTTTATGGACTAACTACGGGAACGCCCTTTGACCTTTATACAACCACAAACAGAGGGAGGAGGGGTGATATTTTACAACAACCTTTTACAACAACATTTTACCACAACAACAAAAAAAACAACATTCTCATATCCACAACACTGCACCCTCCTCCCCTTAGGCACGTCCCGGGCATATAACTTTTACCTTAGTGTGGCACGTAGGTGTAGTTCCCTCTACTTTTAACCTGACCCTGAGTGTGACAGTTTTAAAACACCAATAAATATGTCCCGCTGCTCCATTGCACCCTACCTAACAGACTCACGCCCACAGCTAACCGAATTGCGGAATTGTCTTCAAACTATACATTGACGGTGGGGAGCATTATTTACAATGACGTTACTTTATTTACAAAACGTAACCCAGGACCTGTGATTGTTCTTTCTTGGGGGGAGACAGTCTGCTCTGCATCAATGCACCATGAAAGCACCCAAAAACGCACCAAAACACCCTCAAGCACCAATCGGTGCACAGTCATCACTATTCAATAAAAAATAAACCGACAACCCCTAACCCTGCTGGTGGTCTCTTGCTCTTCGGCTCCCTCTGCTGGCTATTTGCTTTCTTCCAGTTGTTGTCTTTCTTTCATTTTCTTACTGGCGGCCTATTGGTGGAAATAAAATGCACCCAACGTGTCCATTTTTATTTATTTATGGCCCACATGGGCCGACTATGTATGGTTCACCTGTGGGGCATCGGTGCCCTGTGGCCAAGGTCCGCCAGCAAGATTTCGGGCCTTCAGGGCCGGTTCCAGCAGAGGGGCCATGCCCCAACCCATGGGGTCCATAAGTGGTGCTCAGCCACAGACATGTGGTCCATAATGTGGTGCATCAATGCAGACAGCTGGTTCTGGGAGTTACGGGCGCACAATGGCGGACTCACGCACGCTCCCCTCGGCGCCCAGTGGCGCACAGGTCCTCATGTGGGAGACAAAGGGGGGAAAAGACAGATGAGCGAGGGGTAAGGTCACAAGGGTACACATCAATAAAGGCAATGCAAGGTGAAGTGCGTACGGAGAGCGAAGTGAGAAAGCTCGTCCCTACCATACGTCATCCCCCCCTGTCACCTACACTACCCTTGCCCTTACCCCATATGTACAACAATCTACACATTTACAAATCCGTCGCTACCGTCACATCTTCCCCCTATACCAAATTCGTCTTCACTCCCTCTACTTCAAAATTTGCCATCACCCATTCATCATCAATCCTCATAAGGAGGGAGAGATGGAACAACAAAGCACAATGTCACACCCACGTCATGATGCGTCTCACATTCCAAACATCTGCATCAAAAATAATAAAACATGGCATGGTGTGGAGTTACGTCATCCCAGGTGAGTGGATGTAAATGGTGCGAGGAGATTCCTAATCCTAACTATCCTCTAAATGACATTAACACACTTTACACTACCCGGGGTCTTTCCCTGCCAATCCATTGGCCAACTTACACTATGGGTTCTAAAAACCAATTCCCATTGACCAAATTGTGGTGCCTTCTCAATTTGGGGTCTCACTCCCCCGATGCAACTCCCTGTGCCCTTGCACAATTTCAGGACTGGGGCGTGTAGCTCTCCCAGCAGGTCTACCCACCTGCACACCTCCACCACTGTAGTTGCCACCCGAGCTTACCTAGCTCCTCACCCTAACCTATCTAACTGGGGAAGGCCCCTCCTGGCTCTGTCACCCCTCGGTGCCCTCTGGCACTGGGCTACACGGGTCCGTCCTCCGGATCCTCGGTCCCCATCCACAACAACTCTACCGGCTCCCAGAGCCCACCTGCGGCCTCACCTGGCCGACATCCTAACAGTGGTGGAGTGCCCAAACCAACTACACACACACTAACAGGCTACACGCCCAGCCATTTCCACGTCACTAATGCACCCATCCAAATATCATTCTTCCACCACGCACCACAGATGCCAATATCCAACCACAATTTACCTGTACCCTCTACCTAACACTTAAACTACCCTCCCCGGGTATTCGTGATGGGGTCCATCCTCCTTTCCCCCATCCACACCTTCGCACCATCCACTCCACTCCACAGTTTCCACCATACTCACTCCACGACCATCCATTCCAATACTCCATATATCCCACACTCCATGTCTTCCACACAACCATTCTCCATACACCTGTCGTTGCACACCTGTGCAATCACACCTGGTGCCACCTGCCCCCTCCTTCCTTCCTGGACCATTTGGTCAGCACAATACACAATCACCTTCTCTCACTCATACACTGCTCCACACACCTGTTCAGTTGCACACCTGTGCAATCACACCTTTTAACCATACACACGGCATCATCTAATCTACCTGTTGCCCTGCTAACTAAGTGCTCCCTGTCTTCCCTTTAAACTAAGCACATACCACGTCATTATCATCCACACTAATCTACCTGCGTCCCCACTACAGGTATCATTGTCACTACCTCACCTTAACGTTACCTAAGGTCATCTTCTAGGTCCCTACACACTAAATCCTAATCCTCCCGGGCTACTTTTCACTGCCAAACCCCATAAGACTAGTGCTCCTTTGCCCCCGCCTGTGAGAGATGGCAGAGTTGCCATCCCACCACATCAGGTATCTTCCACTACCAATTTTGCTCACCAAATTCCAGCCAATCAAAAATTTGCCAATCACTACCAATCCTTTGCCAATCATCAAATTTTGTTTTTCTAATTTCGAGGCCAAAACACTATCCTCATCATCACAGTCTACTCACTAGAGCCTCTCGGTGCGCCAATTCATCTCCAAAGCTCGGCTTCGCAAAGCCGAGCAATGAATGCGGGTTGCTTGGTGCCAGCGGCTGGATGCATCCGGCACTCGGTGCAGGGAAGGACGCTTACCCGGGCCAAGAGCCCACGCACCACCTCGGCACGGAGCCGTCCAATGGCCCGATCTCGACCTGCCGGAACGCCTCAACAAAAAGGGGTCGCCATGATGACCCTTCCTATCGGGCTGCCCGCTCCGCCTAGTGGAGCACAGACGCGGCCGTTCAAAGCGTGCCCGGCGTGGATCACGCACGGCGGTTCTTTCGAAACCGCCGCGGATCCCCGTGGCACGCAAAGCTGCCCGGTTCGCACCGAAGGCCCGATTCGGCTATACGTCGCTCTAACCGCTAACCCGGTCACCGTCGATGCTCCACTTGCATGCTCACACCCCGCAGCCCGTTCCTTGCTCATACATCCAGCCGTCTCCATGCTCTTTGTCATTGCACCTTCCCTGACACACCCAGGTACACTCAACCGCTTACAGACTTGATCACACACGTGACCACCGCACTCCTTTGCACACACTCGTCGTTCGCACACCTCACCAACACACCTCTTCACGCCCCCTCCTCGGTCACCTCCTCTGTGACAACCACAGGTGTGCTCTCACTTGCACACCCAACCACGTGCCTCACTACCAATTCCAGCGTGCATTCCCATACACGCTCTACCATTCCAGGTGTGCATCCTTCCATTCCAGGTGTACATCCTCTCTCACCTGCCACAACCAACTCACGCTCCGTGTCACTCTCACTACTCTCACCTCCACACTCAGTCGCGCACTCACCCTTACTTTTGACAGCGCACTCTTTCCTCATGCACCCGTCTGTTACACACCTTTCTCGCGCATCCTCTTGCGCACACTCTCCCGTTACACCCTCCGTAACACTCACCACAGGTGTGCATTCTCCCTTACTCTTGACAGCGCACTCTTTCCTCATGCACCCGTCCGTTACACACCTTTCTCACGCATCCTCTTGCGCACACTCTCTCGTTACTCCCTCCGTAACACTCACCACAGGTGTACACTCTCTCGTTACATCCTCTGTAACACTCCCCACTCCGCGCTTCCATGTGCCCCCTCACACATGCGCTACGACCAACTCACTCTCGACAGCACACTCACTCCTTGGCGCGCACTTTTTCCTCACACACCCCAGAGTCGGACATTCTCGCACACCTCCTCTTTCGCACTCCGTACCTGTCGCACACTTCACCAACGGCCTCTCACGAACACCCGGATCCAAATCAACCCCCAAGCCGACTGAAGCTCCCCTCACATCATATACATTTCCACGTATATCGCCCCTCACCTTGGCACCTCGTCTCCGCACCTCCTTCGCCACCTGCAAACTCTTTATTTGGTTAGCTAGCACACCATCACGATTTGAGCACCGACCTTGTACATATTCCATCACCTCCTCCTTTATCTCCCTCTTAGTTTCCCTCCGTCTCTTCTTAATTTCACTCACCCCCTCTTCCACCTCCTTTAACTTTTGCTTCACCTCTTTTATTTCCCGGTGCGTCTCCTCTATTTCGTCCTCTAACGCCACCTTGACCGTTTCTATGTGCATCCTCACCTCCCGGTCCTTCGTCTCCATTACTTCTGTCACCTCGTCCAACCTCGTTGTCAGTCCCTCACGTACCATCTGACATTGCCTCTTCGTCGCTATCAAGTCGTCCTTGATGTCTTTTTGTGTCGCTTTTAACCCTCCTAGTACCGCAGTGTTCTTTTGTACCTGCTCTGCTAAGTCCGTCTGTCCCACCGTCAGTTGTTCCACCTCCTGCGTCAGGTCCTCTATGCCCCCTTGTAACTTGGCCGTATTATTCCTCACCTCTTTCTCCATACGCTTCTCACCTCGCTTTACCTCCTCGCGTACCCCCGAGACCTCCTCGCTTACACCTCGTCGTATCTCCTCCCCCATCTCCTCCATCTCTTTAGTAGATGCAGCCCTCGTCTGTCCCAATTCATCCCTCTGAGCATCCAATTTACCTTCTAACCCGATTTTCACCTCCTCTATCTGGTTCCCCATCCGTTTGATTTCCCGGGCGGATTGCTCCCCTATCTCCCACAATTTGTCTTCCATCCTATTTTCTAACCCCATTAACCCCTTCTTTACCTCTTTTATCCCGTTGTCTAACCCCTCAAATTTATTGTCTAACCCCTTAAAATTATTGTCTAACCCCTTAAAATTATTGTCTAACCCCTTAAAATTATTGTCTAAACCCTCAAATTTACTCTCAAATTTAGCTTCTAGCCCCCCGATTTGATTTCCTAGTCGCTCCCCCATTCTGTTTTCCAATCCTACATTCCCCATATGGACAATTGCCTGTATTTGCGCCATGAGGCCCTGCATGTCAAAGCCCGCTGGTAGCGCGGGCTCGGCTACCGCGCGCTCGTATGAGGCGCCATTTTGTGCGTCCGATACCACGTGCGCGAGAGCGCCAATTTGCGCGCTTGAAACCTCCTCAACCACCTCCTCAATGTTCTCCTCCCTCTGATCCTGGGTTACCCCTAACCCCTCTTCTAGTTCCCCCACCGGCATCCGATCGCCTTGACTAGCCATGGCGCGATTTCAAAATTCAGGTTTTTCTTAAAACAAAACAAATTTTGGCAGCTCGTAATTTTGAGCGCGTTAAGCGCGCTTCGGGTCCGATCCCGCTCCCTACACCAATTGTTACGGACCGCGGATAAGATGTTGTTTTGCCGAGCGGATGGCACCGCGGCCCTAACAGTTACCCCGACTAACCCGATTCCTGAACGTTGGCCGAATCGCGCCACAGATATTCAATGGGGAAAAGACTAAAGCGAAGGATGTGAAGAAGAAGAAAGACAAAGGGTAAGGAATACAAATATAATTTATTTACTATTTACAGGCCCAAAAAAACCAAGGAGAAGGAAAGATAATAAAATAATATACAGAAGAAATCAGAGACACAGTGCAATGCTAGCTTACCTACAGTCTTAATTAATACCCTGGGACAGAACAAACAAAAGACAGACTCACGCGGGGAATGATGACAGGAATGGCAGGAGGTGGATGGCTGGAGGGGGAGGAAGGTCCAGCTGGAACCGCAGCACGGTCGGGTCGGGGATGAGCAGCCACCGTTCCTCTCTCGATCGGCGCGTTTAGCAGCCACCGTTCCTTCGCGACCCTGCTCAAAAACTGCCGTCAAGACCCCGAAGCTGCTGGGGCTGAAGCTGCGGTGGCTGAAACTGCTGTGGCTGAAGCTGCGGTGGCTGGAGCTGCTCTTTCAGGGATCCCTTACTCAACTCTCCTCTCAACTCAACTCAACTCTTTTTGGGGGTGTCGGGGCCGCGGGTTATATAGGCCACACCCTCGAACCTTCGCGAACCTCCCCGAGCGTTCTCTCTCCGCCCTCTCAAGCTAAACCCCCTTGTACTTGGTTGGTTGTTCGGGGCTGGCACACTCCTCCCCTCTATGACGATGGGCGGGCACGCCCTTCTTCCCCGAGCTGACCACGCTTAATGGCGGCAATTGTAGTTGGCAATGCGAATGGCAATGACGCAGTTGGAAATGGAGGTTTTGGGAATGGGAATGAAAGGGAATCTATCTTATTTCACTTGGTGCAATGGAGTATTTCAATTAATGGAAGACACAGCCTTACACTAATACACATAATAAGGATATAACTGTCAAAAAAGATATATCGTGTCCTGCATGTATGTTTTATGGACTAACTACGGGAACGCCCTTTGACCTTTATACAACCACAAACAGAAGGAGGAGGGTGATATTTTACAACAACCTTTTACAACAACATTTTACCACAACAAAAAAAAAAAAAATTCTCATATCCACAACAATATATATATATATATATATATATATATATATATATATATATATATATATATATATATATATATATATATATATATATATATATATATATATATATATATACATATATATATATATATATATATATATATATATATACATATATATATATATATATATATACATATATATATATTGTTATGGATCTGGGGGACGGCACACCCCTTACCGAGGGGGGGGGGGGGGGGTTTAATCCCCTCGTCTTTTTAAGCTGGCCGTCCGACCGGTCCTGGTACTTGTAACGCTCTTTTGCGGGGTGGGATTGATCAGGGTTATTGGTCCAGGTATTAGCCCGAATACCTTTATCAATCCCTCCGCAAAACAGGGAGACAAGTACCGCTCGAATCCCGGACAAGATGGTATTTGCCGAGCGGTTTAGCAATCCGGAATCCGAGCAGTTAGCAAGAGACTAATCCCGATTAAAAGCGGTTCTGCCGACATCGCGCCATAGGTACTCAATTGGGAAAAGACAAAGGACAATCGGACGAGAATGAAAACCAAAGTATAAGGAGGAACAGGTATTTATTAATTATAATACAAAACCAAAGAAACCAAAGGAGAAAGGAACGAAAGTAATTTACAGTGAAGAGGAAGAAGACACAGCACAAATCCTTATTCAAGCTTAATTATGGAAGCCCAGACAACACAGACAGCACAAACTCACGTACACGAATGGGGAATGGCAGGCAGGAATGAATGGCTGGAAGGAGAAGGTTCAGGTGGGACAACAGGGCTGGAAGGTTTGGCAGGTTACAGCAAGCAGGGCCGCTCCGGGCTGGAAGCGAGGAGCCGGCAGCTCCACTTTACACCGGCAGGGCTTCCTGCAGCAGCTCCGCGCAGCTCGTCTCTCCTGCCTTCTCACCGTCTGCTTCCTCATGCGTCTCTGCCTCCTCATGCATTCTCTTGCACCTCCTCCCGCGTCTCTCTCTGGGGGCCTCGCGCCAAGGGTTTTATAACCACGCCCGTGGAACTTTCTTGAACCTGCCAGATCTTTCTTACCACGCCCTCTAAAGCCATGCCCACTGAGGCCTGGTTGGTCGGCAAGGGCTCGCTGACTCCACCTTTGATGACGATGGCTCCCTGGCTCCACCTTTTATGACGAGGTGGGGCCTCGCCCTTTTTCTCCGATCCTGGCCTCGTGAGCATTGGAGTTTTGGCGCGAAGAAAACAGCCCAACTGTTACTGGCACCTGGCAGAGGCGATTGGGGGAAACTTGAAAAGGGATCTATCTTATTTGTTTGATGCAACGCAGATTCAACTATTGGGAACAGGTCCTTAACTGAAACACAGAATAATGACATAACTATGAAAATGGCCTATGATTCGCTACGTGTTGTACATGACTAACTAAGGTGCAATTATTTCAATTAACAGCCAATTAAGGGGAAATGTACACAGGGGTTATTTATAAGGGAATTTACTACTAAATTTACATGTGAAGGTTCTAAAAACCACAACACTATATATATATATATATATATACAGTCATGTGAAAAAGTAAGAACACCCCATGTAAAGGTTTGACTTTTTCAACATATTTCAACATACAGCTATTTGATCTTCATTTCAACAATATTGATAGAAAAAGGTGATATAATATAACAAATATCATGAAACATTTATATATATATATATATATATATATATATATATATATGTATATATATATATATATATATATATATATATATATATATATATATATATATATATATATATATATATATATATATATATATACAGACTTGGCATTTAATATGGAATTTTTTTTTTTCTTGACTTGGGTTTACTTTCTGAAATCAGTATATCAATCTGGTGAGTTTATTTTACGCTTCGGTGATGTCTTTGTTGAAAGAACCATGACACTGATTGTCTTTCGCAGCAAGAAGTCAATAACAGGATTATATCACAGGTGGCGTGACAAAATGTAAGGACAGGTACATTTGACGATTGGCTTCACAATCGGGTATATAAGGGTTGTTGCGTTCTGTATTAGTGGAAAACAACTGCTGCACGTCTACAAAAGTTATTGCCGCTTCCTCTGGAGATGGTCCGTCAAATTGACACATGCTGTTTGTCATGGAGTGGTGGCTTTACGAAATTCTGGCATGAAACAGCGTGCTATTGCTCAGCAGTATGGCATCACTCAAGGTCAGGTGTCAAAGATCCTGAATCGAAATGCTCAGAGGGGTGTCCCTACTCCAATACCGAGGCCAGGACGTCCACGCAGAAGCACAAGGAGAGATGATCGCCAGCTGCACCGGTTAGTCTGCAATGGCCGTACCAAGTCAGCTAATCGGCTTAGGGCTGAGTGGCAGCAACTGACAAATGTGCCTGTATCCAGAAGGCTAGTCAACCAACGACTGGTTCAAGCAGGCTATCGTGCTAGGCGTCCCCTGAGAAGGCCACGCCTGACCAGACAACACCGCCATCACCGATTGCAGTGGGCCAGAGAGCACCGTCAATGGCAGCCAAGACACTGGAATCACGTGACCTTCAGTGACTAGTCTAGATTTCTGGTCTATCGTCAGGATGGCCGCATCCGAGTGTGCAGACAAGTGCATGAAGCCCACATAATATATATAAGCCCACATAATTATATGCCCACATAATTGAAGCCCACATAATTATATAATATTATATATATAATATATAATATTATATATATATATAATATTATATATATATATATATATATATATATATATACACACACACAGTCAGACCCCGCTTTTCGCAGGGTATACGTTCCAGGAAAATCCACAAGTAGCGAAACCCACGAATAGGGGTGTATTGTTTCAATGTAAAAAGGGGTGATAGGTTACCAAGTCGCGAAAATCCGCGAAAGTCGATGAACGTCCCGGAAATGGTGAGACAAAACCCGTGAATATCGGCAATAATCCACGAATGTCGATGAAAATCCGCGAATAAATGCCGTGCCATTGTTTCAATGGGCGTGGAAAGGAAGACAGCTAATTACACTAATAAATACCGTGGAGTATTTTCATTCTGTATAATAACTCACAGGGATGACATGTTATACAGTTGGTGGGATATCTTGCGAAACATTGTTTACCTGTGAACGTTGGAATATCACGTGAAGCTATTCAGTGTAAATGACAGGATATCCCACGAAAGCAGTGAAAGCGCGAAACAAACGGCAGCAAACGCAGGAGCAGGTCATGCTCACAGCTCGTGAAAAACAGTCCGACTGTATATTGTTATGTCGGGAGGGGGGGGGGGGGGGGGTAGAGGAATATCTCGAGCCAATCTGCATCGGTAGGTGCTCGACTGTCGTGATCGGGAATCTACTTGTATTAAGTTCTATTTGTAGCCCGGATGTTGTAATAAGTACGTATCTGTGTCCCCGCCACGAGGGGCCGGGTCGTGCTAATTAGTACAGGGATTATGGGTAAAATTTCCTTTGTTTGTTGTCCCCTCTGTGAGCAATCCAGTGTCCATTATGGCAACGCACTCATGTAGACACTTAGATAGGTCCCTTAGTGCACACATTAATTAATTCTCCTCCACCACAAAAGACTTACAGGAAAGACAAGCAGGAAGCGTCCGCGTACAACGCTGGCATGGGCGTCAAACATCGTGCAAGGCAGGCTATAGCCACACCCAGGGAACGTGTGATTGTTTGGTGGAAGGGAGCGGTGCATTGATTGGCCACCGACCGTGGTCACCTCAGCCAATCAGTGTGAAAGGCGCGAAGATTCGGCCAATCAGGGCGGAAGGCGCCAAACGACCATTTAGAAACAGGTCGCGGGTTGGAGAACAAGAGCCGGTGACGTGAAAAGGCGGGAAAGATCACAAAGAAGGGAGGGAATAATTGGAACATGCCAGAATTGACGTCAGAGCACGGGAGACAAAACGGGTGGTTGGCGGGCATTCTGGGTTCGTGCTGGTTCTGCGCGGGTGCTTGTGCTTCGAGTGTTCAGTGATTGGCTTCGCTGGTGCTAGTTCCCTGCGTTCTTACCTGGTTCTCCCCTGGTGGTCGTTCGTTCTTCTTCCAGGCGTTCTTCCCTGGTGGTTCGTCGTCTTCGTGGTGTTCTTGTCTTTGTGCTTGGAGCGGTGCTCGGTGCTTTGTGCTTGGAGCGAGGCATGGGGCTGCGAGTGGACGAGACCTCGTATGCGACCGACGAGGGGCGAGTGAGGCGTGCCGCTGCGCGGGGCGCTCGGGGCCTTGCAGGGCGTGAACGAGGCAGACGGAGGCCTGCTTCGCGCCAACCGGAGCCGTGCCCAGACTGCACGCATGGGTCCCGAACACCAGAGCCTGGACGATTCCCTGACGACTGTGGACTCCAGACACAGATAAGATGCACCACATCTCACACAAATACACAACGAACGTTTTATTTTATTGATTCCTCCTTTGTCTTGTGTTTGAAATTTGTGTGTGGGGACGTCCCAACCTCGCATTTAGTTTTAGCACTGCGTTTCCCTGTCCCGATATTTATTTTGAATAAACCCTTCTATTATTATATTTTCTATTTAAAATCCTGTGTTCATTTTGAGTTAATTTCCTCCAGGATCGGAGCTGCCGTCGGATCGCTACAGGTAAGTGCTTGCCGCTTCTTCCTCTTCATTCTTCCTCCCGTGCTAGCATAGTAAAATCCGTAATTGATCATCGCCTCCAGTTAAAGGCCGTTCGGTCATTCGCGATCCTGCGGTATTAACCGAGGGATTCGCGTGACAATTGGTGTCAGGAGTGGGATTTGAACCCTATTATAAAATTGGTGTCAGGAGTTAGGGATACGGGTCCGACAGACAAAAAAATTTTGTCCGCGGCTGCGATCGACACAATCAGGCATACATCGCGCCCGGCATTCGGACGCAAAATTTGTTATAGTCGGAGGCAATAAATTTGCATAGTCGATCGGTGCGCGGGACGCGAACGGCGCAGTTAAAATCTAAATCGGTTTCTGAGGTAAAATCCACGCAGGGAATCTACCTCTTCTCCACGGATGGAAGAGGTACGTGATATGGAAGAAAGGGTTGAAGGTGCGGATAGCATTGGAAGTGGGTCGGAGGAAGTTGGGGTGGAGCATAGTGATGGAGCTACTCCCGCCGTAGAGATGGTCCCGATAGCTTTCATGGCAGCAATTGATCAAATAATGAAGGAAATGAAGGGAATGAAGGCTCAGAAGGAGCAATTAGAAAAGAAAATGGATGCTTAGATAAATGGAATAAGGGAATTGCAGGAAGAAATGAGGAGAAACAGGAAAAAATATACTGAACAAAGGGAAGTCAAAACGACAGAAACGGGAACCCCATGTGAACAAACGAATGAAACAAAGAAAGAACAAAATAATGATTCACGTGGGGCACAGGAGGAGCCAAAGGAGGCAGAAATTCAATCTGAACAGGGGGAGTCAACTGGGACAATGGAAAAGAGTACGGCCCATGTAGATGTGCATGGGGCTCAGGAGCAGGGAATTGCAATGGCAATGACAAAATTGGCATTCACAGTGGGAAGGAAGAGAAGGTAGAAATTTAGAATGGGAAGAAAATTTACAGGTAAATGGGGAGTGCCAAGAGGTAAATGGGGAATGTTTGTTACATGGTGGCCTGGAAGGTTATCGGGGCCGGGTGGATGCCCCAACACATCAACAGGGGGATGAATTTGGAGTGGTGCAGCACAATGGCAGTTGTGTAGTGCAAGAGGGGGTAGAGGTCTTGGGGGTCCGTGTAATGGAGCCGGACCGGGTATTTATTGGGGAAGGCTTGTCAGGGCCAGAACTGATTGGTGATGGGGATGAGCATGATTTGATCCAGCGGCTGGAGACCTGGGACAGTCCCATGGAGGTAGAGGGTGCTCAGCTCCAAAGGAGTCTGGGGGAGGAGGTGTGTCGGTCTGAGGAGGCGGTTGAGGTGACCGACGGGACCCTCACCGTGCACAATAATTGGGTACAGGAGGCTCCGAAATTACATACCCAGCTGGGTGAGTGTTTTGGCTCTGGGCTGGATTTGGACATTGGAGAGTCGGGAGATAGAGCCTCGGAGAATTTGGTCCCGGTAGGAAATGTGGAGCAGCTGCAGGGAGGGGCAGAACAACCTGAGGGAGGGCTTGTTACCTGCAGCTGCGGTGATTGGACACACGAGGCCAACATTTTAAAAAGGAAATTTAAAATCAAATGGTAATGGGAATTGAATTTGGAGCAGCCTTGGAGGGAGTTGGTCCCCGGGCTGCGGAATTTGGACCAGGAGAGGTTATCGGGGATGGCCTCAGGGAAAAGTTGCTCCTTTCGAAATTTGGTGATGTCAGCCAGCTGGGGGGCTGTGCTGGCGAGATTTGGACGTGGGGTCCAGCCAGGGGTGTCGTGGTATGACCTGGGCCCCACGGGGGGTCTGGTGGAGTGTGGCGTCCCTTGTCCATCGGGGCGCTGCCCGAGCGTGTGGCTCGGGCCGACAGGGTCACTGGACCCTGGTGGGGGTTAAGACCTCCAGGGGGTCCGAGGTGGTTTCTCAAGCCTGGGATGGCATATATTGAGGACCACT
The DNA here is from genome assembly GCF_964187855.1 of Myxine glutinosa. Lineage (NCBI taxonomy): Eukaryota > Metazoa > Chordata > Myxini > Myxiniformes > Myxinidae > Myxine > Myxine glutinosa. Next base: position 84,011,217 of record NC_136263.1, on the reverse strand, counting down.
AGGGGGAGGTGTTGTAGGTCGCGCTTTGGTGGTGGCACCGCGGACGGCCAACTTGGGCCTGATGTGGTGAACACCCGGGCATGCGGCCTGGCACCCTCTCCCTGAGACTGGGACAGTCAGCAAGTGGTGACCTGCCATGCTGTGCTGGTCTATGGACGCAGGTCGAACCGCATGGACAGAAATGAGATAGCCCACTGGACAACCATTGGGGCATCTGTGGAAAATGATGGTGAGAATGATCTTCCACAGATGTTCCGTTATGATTTGTGGACTCTCGGTTTGGGAAGAGAGCCATGGGATTGTTGAATCGGGAATTGGTAACGTGCCAAGCATATGGGCCATGCTCGGCTGGCATGTGTATGGCAATTGCTCTCTCTCATGCACAGATTTATCCCATCTCATCTTCAGTTGTCATACCCTTCCTCCCGTCCATGGTACACGGATTCTTGTGGTGAGGCTGTTGCCCTGAAACAACTTGCTTTTGTCTCCTGGAAAGCAAATCCAACGGAAGGAAATCTCATTTCCTTTCAGAAAGCCCGAAACAAGTGTGTGTCCACCCTCAGGAGAGCCAGGAAACAATATCTCACCGTTCTCAAGACCGAACTCTCTTATCTGTCTCCCTCTTCCAAATCCTGGTGGCATCTGGTCAAATCTGTTTCTGGTGTTTGTTCCCCCTCCATCCCCTCCCTCACCTCAAACGGCTTAACGACTGACTCCGCACGTGAAAAAGCTGAATGCCTCAACTCTGTGTTTGCCTCTAAATCTTGTGTCCCAAACCCATCCCTCTCTGTACCCACCGTACCCAGTCGTACCCAGCTGCTCCTGGACTCTGTGTCCTTTCCTCCTGACAAGGTGGAAAAGTTTCTGTCAACCCTCGACTCTGATTCTGCAATTGGTCCTGACGGCATCAGCCCACGGGTCCTAAAATCATGTGTTCCGCTCTTTCACTCCCTCTTTCGGTTCTATTCACCCTCTCTTTTGCTCAAGGTCATCTGTCATCTGCTTGGAAATCAGCCAACATCACCGCTTTGCACAAAAAAGGTGCAAAAACAGATCCCAGCAACTACAGACCAATCAGCCTTCTCCCAATTATCAGCAAAGTCATGGAATCCATCATTGCTTCAGATATGAAATCTTTCCTCTTCTCCAATGGCTTGATCTCTGATCATCAATTTGGTTTCAGACCTGGTCACTCTACTCTGGACATGCTGCTTCTGCTTTCTCAACAATGGATGGAGGTCCTCAACGCCAAACAGGAAATTAGAGCTGTCTCCCTTGACATTTCACATGCCTTCGATACGGTCTGGCACCCTGCTCTGCTCACCAAACTCTCCTCCTTTGGTATCCATGGAAATCTCCACGCATGGCTGGTGGACTTCCTCTCTGGTCGTAGTCAACGTGTGGCCCTGAATGGGTTTCTCTCATCTCCTCTTCCTGTTCAGGCTGGAGTTCCCCAAGGTAGTGTTCTGGGCCCTGTGCTTTTTCTGGTCTTCATCAATGATCTCTCTGACTCTCTTGAAAATCCTCTCTATCTCTTTGCTGACGACTCTACTCTCTGTCGCTCCATTCCTCATCCCTCAGATCGGCAGTCTGCAGCCTCCTCACTCTCTGCAGACCTGGACAAAATCACAGACTGGGCAAACAAATGGAACATGTCTTTCAATCCTGATAAATCTCACACTCTTACGATGTCTCTCCGAAAAGACCGACTGGAAAACGCTCCCATCCACTTTCTGAATAATCTTCTCCAAGAAGTTCTGTCACTCAAGCTTTTGGGTCTCACTATTTGCCATGATCTTTCCTGGGAAAACCACATTTCAAATCTGGCCTCCAAAGCAAGTCGCCGACTGGGCATCCTCCGTCGTGCGAAGTCCTTCCTTGGCACACCTGAGCTCCTCACCACATACAAGGCTTTCATCCGCAGCTCTATGGAATACTGCTCTCCCCTCTGGTCTGGTGCTCCTGCCTCACACCTAGCCCATCTTCACGCTGTTGAAACCAAAGCGTTCAGAATCATTGGAATCTCCCGCGATGAAGCTAACTCCAAGGGCCTTTCACCCACTCACCGCAGGCAGGTTGGTGGTCTTTCTGTCTTCTACCGACTCCTCTCTGGCCTTGCCCCCCCAGCCCTCTCTGGGCTCTGTCCCCCAAATATTCCTACAGGTCGCACAAGATCTGCCTGCAACCCTCTTATGGTTAAACTGCCAAAATCAAGACTTTCTGCTCACCTTCACTCCTTCATTCCTCTTTTCTCCCGCCTCTGGAACAAACTCCCTCACTCTCTTCAATCCCACTCCACCCTCCAGGTCTTTAAAACAGCTGGTCACCACCATCTCTTATCCTCCCCCATCCAAAACCTTGATCTTTTCTACCCCCGCTAATTTCGGTCCCCTTGTGTTTTATACCTCTCCCCCCCCCCCCCGCCCCCCTCCCCTTCCCACGCCTCCTGCCCCCAAGCCCTCTCCCTCCCACACTTCTCCCTGCTCTCAAATGTTGTGGTTGTGTGCTTCCCCTTCTCTCCCCATCTTGTCTTCCGCTCCCTCTTTTTGTATATTTTGTTTGTCTGGTTGATTTGTTTGTGAAATAAATGTTAGCTCTTTCACGAGCCTCGATTCAGTATACAAAAAAGAAAAAAAAAAAAAGAAAAAAAAAAAAGCATCTTTCTTTGGTGATTTTAGGAAAATGTGAAAAATGTTTGGCACGGGTAATCTGAGGGTTAGATGCAAATTTAAGGGTGAATTTTGAAATGGAATGGTGGTCACTGACAGCAGTGACACAATTATTGATCCAGGTGTGTTTAGACCAAAGTGTTGGAGGCTGGGATAAATATTGATAGGGTAGCAGGACACAGCTTCAACTGGTTATGGGGATGACTGCGCCAATATTTGGGACGCGGGATCATGGGGATGGAGTTGGGGGTCTGAGGGTCAACGTGGTGCTATGGGTGTCTGAGGTGTGTGGACCATGTCTTCTGGGTGAGTCTCCTGGTGGAGCATGGCTGTCGACTGGACCTTGGTGTGGTCAAGTGTGGGTGGGCACTGGGGGATGCAGTTGTGTGGACTGGGGAATGAGGGCGGCGTAGGTGACGTGAGGGGAATGCCACGCACTGCGACCGTCTCCCCCGGGGTTGTGTGAGTGAGGTTTGTTGGCAGCAGGTGCTCACCACATTGGCCAGCTGGGATGTGTTCCTCGCAGGGGGCCGAAGAATGGATGGTGGGTTGCACCCTTATGGACACTCATGGGCCATGTTAGCGTTTTGACTGCTCACCTTGTCCCGGTGACCCTTGCAGGGTAGAGGTGCGGAGCTGTCGTGGCCACATGTAGTTGTTTAGAACAGTTCACCGTTGGATGCGGACCCACATACCTGCCAGTATAGTGGGGAGAAAAGTGAAATTTGGTAAAAATTTGATTGGCCCAATGATAAATTTTGGGATTCTGTCGGTGGATGGCACTTTGGACCTGACCAACCGGAAATTACCTGCACATCAAGGTGGAGGTAAGGCCTTGATGTTTACTGTCCCAGGCTTCAGGACTTACTTACGGAAATTGGGGACAGGTAATTTGGAGTTGGGGGCGGGTGAGAGTGATGACATGGCCGGTGAGGGGGATGGAATGTGTACCACAGAGTCCTGTGGGTGGTGTCTGTTTTTGTGTTGTGGTTATGTGTTTTTATGTGGTCGTGGATATGGAAACTGAGAGTGAGTGGTGATTATTGTGTTTTGAAAATGTATTGGGTAAATTGAATTGGGGATTTCACATGAGGCAGGCCATGGCAACTTTTTGTTACATCTGCTATTGCAATATGTGCTGGAGAATTGAATGGCAGTGGGGGAGGAAATGCGTTTTGTGGATTTTGTGGGTGGGGAAGGTGTGTGTGTCCACAGGTACAAATCAAGCTCTGAGGAGCGATGCCTGCGCCCCTCCTCCCCCTCTGTGGCAATTACCTCTGGCAGCCAGTGGTATCTGGAAATTGGAGCTCGTCGGGGGATGATCTGTTTGGGTAAGGGAGACTCCCGTGGGGTAAGGGAGACTCCCGGCGACCCGTGTAGCTGCGCTGAAGCAGGAGGCCACGGAGCCTGGGGTGTGGAGACCCCCACCGGTGGGGTAACGGCGGAAAGGGCTGTTTGACTGTCAGGGGTCAAGAGGTAAAGGGGGGGGGGGCAATGAAGTTGTAAGTCAAGTGACTTGTTTTTGGACTGCAGACACCACAGCCTGAAGCACCCCACCATCTTACTTGTGCGGTACCTCCCCACTGCCCAGTAGATGAACGCACACATGAATATGACATCTTTGCCATGGTCCTAAAGGGGAGGGGAGGGGGGGGGGGGAATAAGTGCTTGTCATGATTTTTGTGCCTAATGACTTATGGAATGTGTATGAGTGGTTAAGGGGTTGTGTTGCATGAATGTGGGCGAAATCCACCGAGCCATGTCACTCACCTGTAACACATGGACAGGGCCCGCAGAAATTCAGGGGTGCATTGGGATGGCTTGCAGTTAAGGTTGCGTCTTGTGTCATCCACCGGGGGATGCGGTCTTTAGGAAGCGGTTGTACAAATGTTTTATTAGAGTTTCTGAATTTTTGTAAGGTTGGTTAAGGTTTGTGGTTAAGTAAGTTTTGCGTGTTGTTTGTTTCCTCCCACCGCAGGAACAACGAATTCTAATGATTGTAATTATTCTACTGCATGATTGTTTAAGGGGATTAGCATGTTAAGGAGAACATATAGGCAGCTCCGGCTCACTTCCAACAGCCCTCCTGCTTTATTTCAAAGGTTAATTAAGTGTGAGACAGTAAGTGTTAAGACTGGAATGGTAGCACCTGCAGTGAACCTCGCAGGAGCTACGGTTCCAGGGGAGGGGGGGCTGTGTTATGTTGGTGGGGGGGGGGGGGTGGTAGAGGAATACCCAGAGCCAGCTAGATCTGCATAGGTAGGTGCTCGACTGTCGTGATAGGGAAAGTACCTGTAATAAGTTCTATATGTAGCCTGAATGTCGGAGTAAGTGCGTATCTGTGTCCCCGCCATGAAGGGGCTGGGCGTGCTAATTAATACAGGGATTATGGGTAAAATTCCTTTGTTGGTTGTTCCCTCTGTGAGCAATCCAGTGTCCCTTATGGCAATGCACTCATATAGACACTTAGATAGGTCCATTAGTGCACACATTAATTAATTCCCCTCCGCCACAAAAGACTTACAGGAAACAAAAGCAGGAAGCGGCCACGTACAACGCCGGCATGGGCGTCAAACATCGTGCAAGGCAAGCTAGAGCCACGCCCAGGGAATGTGTGATTGGTTGGTGGAAGGGAGCGGCGCATTAATTGGCCACCGACCGTGGACACCTCAGCCAATTATAACTGTCTACAAGTCTCTGACATCGACTGGGAGAAATTTTTCCCCACTTCTCCATGCAGAATTCTTTCAGCTGTGCGATGTTTGAGGGGTTTCTTGCATGCACAGCTCGTTTCAAATCCCCCCACAACATCTCGATGGGATTTAGATCCGGGCTTTGACTTGGCCATTCCAGAACCCTTCATTTCTTTCTTTTCAGCCATTCCTTGGTGGATTTACTGGTATGTTTAGGGTCATTGTCATGTTGCAAGGTCCACCTTCGGGTGAGCTTCAACTTCTCCGACAGATGGCCTCACATTATCCTCAAGCACCCTGTGGTACAATGAAGAATTCATCGTGGATTCTATGATGGTGAGCTGCCCAGGCCCTGATGCAGCATCGCTGCCCCAAACCACAATATTTCCACCACCATGCTTTACAGTTGGTATCAGGTTCTTGTGGTCAAATGCTGTCTTTGGTTTTTGCCAAACATGTCTTCTGGTACTGTGGCCAAATCGCTCTACCTTTGACTCATCTGTCCAGAGCACATTGCTCCAGAAGTGCTGGTCTTTGCCTAGGTGTTCATTGGCAAACTTTAATCTTGCCCTGATGTTCTTTCTGGACAGCAAAGGTTTCCTCCTGGCACACCTCCCATGTAGATCAAATTTGTGCAGCCTCTTTATAATGGTAGACTCGTGCACTTTGACATCAACAGTGGCAAGAGCTACCTGTAGGTCCCGTGATGACATTCTGGGGTTCTTAGAGACTTCTTTCAGCATCTTGCGGTCTGCTCTCGGGCTGAACTTGCTGGGGCGGCCTGGCCTGAACAAATTGGCAGTTGTTTGGAATCTTCTCCACTTGTAGATGATCTTCCGGACAGTCTAATGATTGATTTCAAATTGTTTGGAGATCTTTTTAAATCCCTTCCCAGACTCCTAGGCATCTATAACCTTCTTTCTGAAGGCCTCTTTTGATCTGGAGAGCTCTTTTGATCTAGGCATG